>NC_044555.1:98871284-99471284 GCF_007565055.1 Rhinopithecus roxellana | reverse complement strand
GGAGTTTGTCTCAGGAATAAAAGTTTAGTATAACAAACATTTAGAAAGCAAAAAATGTACTACAATTCACCATCTTCTCAGATCACAAAAGCAAAACCACATGACCATCTCAATAGATACAGAAGACGAATTTGATAAAAGTCAGCACCAATTCCTGATAAAAGCTCTATGCAAACTAGTAATAAAAAGAAATTTCCTCAACATGATAAAGAGCACCTACAAAAAACCTGAAGCTAACATCATACTTTAGTGAAAGAGTGAATGATTTCTCCCTAATACTACCCTAAGAATGTAAGAACATCCACTCTCAACACTCTTAATCAGCATTATATAGGAAGATCTAGCAATTCGATAAGGCAAGGAAAGGGATAAAAGGCAACTGAAGAGAAAAAGAAGTAAAGCTGTTCCTATCACCAGACAATATGATTGCTCAGGTAAAAAATCCCAAGGAATCTTCAAAAAGCTACTAGAAATAAGTGAATTTAGCAATGTTAAAGGGTATAAGGTCAATGTATAGAAATCTAGTGTATTTCTATATATAAACAACATACAAATGTAAACAAAATTTTAAAATCAGTTCCATGTGCAATGTGATCAAAGGTGTAAAATTCTTAAGTATAAACTTTTTAAAACATGTATAAGATCTATATGCTGGAAGGTATAAAACACTAATGAACGAAGTCAATAAAGACAAATAAATGGAGATATATATTATGTTCATGAATTGAAAGGCTCAACACTTAAGATGTCTATTTTCTTCTCACTGATCTATAAATTCAACTCAATTGTAACAAAAATATCAGCAGAAATTTTTGTGGAAATTGGCAATCTGATTTTAAAATGTATATGGAAGAATTTCAAATATGATCAAGAAGAATCATACAGAATTCTAAATAAACTACAGTTGGCCCTCCATATCACAGGGTCTGCATCAATTAATTTAGCTAACCATGGATGAAAAAAAAAGCCTAGGAAAATAATAATTTAAAAATAAAGAACAAATAAAAACAATATAACAGAACAACTATTTACACAACATTTACTCTGTATTAGATATTTTCAGTAATCTAGAGATGATTTAAAGTATACAGGAAAATGTATATAGGTTATATGAAAATACTACACCACTTTATATGAGAGAATTGAGCATCCAAATTTTGGTATAATGGGGATATGTGAAGCAATCTCCAATAGATACCAAGAAATGACTGTATGTAGATGCTCCACACCTTAAGTAGGCACTGTGCATAGGGCCATCTTTCAAAAGACAGTAGTATGAAAAATGGGAGTAGAGGTGGTAGAATAACTTTACATGGAGAAATCTGTTTTTTCCAGGTGATTGTAAGTCATTGTAAACTCATGCAATTTACCTCTGTGATATTCCTCCCCAAATTCTAGAACCCAGTCTGATTATAAGAAAAACATCAGACAAATTCCCAAGAAGGGGCATGCTACAATAAACCTGACCAGTATTCCTCAATACTGTCAAGGCCATCAAAAACCAGAACTCTGAGAACCTGCCACAGTCAAGAGGAGGCTAAGGATACCTGATAACGAAAGGTAATGTAGTATCCTGGTTAGGACCTTAAATAGAAATAGAATAACAGATAAAAACTAACGCAATCTGAAAAAAATGTATGAACTTTAATTAATAATAATGTGTCAATATCGTTTCATTAGTTGTACCAAATGTCTCATACTAACATAAGATATTAATAATAGGAGAAATTATGTGTATGGGGGGTATAATATGAGAACCCTGTACTTTCTGCTCAATTTTTCTGTGTGTCTACCACTAGTCTAGGAGGGTCAGAACAAGGTGGACAAATAAAAAGCTCCACTGATTATCATCACTACCCCCACAACAAGAACACCAAATTTAACAACTATCTACACACAAAAAGCACCTTTATAATAACGAAATATCAGGTGAGCACTCACAGTACCTGATTTTGACTTCATATTGCAAAAAGAGGCACTGACGAGGGTAGGAAAGACAGTCTTGAATAACTGATACCATTTGTCCACTATGCCTTGGTAGTTGGTAGTGGCCACACGGTGAATAGAGAGAATCTGTACATTTGGGAGAGGGACAGCGCAGCAATTGAGACATTGCATTGAACTCACAGCAGAATGTATAACCGCGCTGAAATTCGCTGACATGCACCCATGGATGGAGTACTCAAACCAACCCTAGCCAAAAGAGAATTGCCCATTCCAGCAATCAGAATTGGAACTCTGGCAAGCCTTATGTGTCAAATAAAAATTAGTTTAATTATGTGATTTTCCAGATTGCTACTTGATAATATAGAGTCAAATAGTAGATAGGATCTTGGAGTTTAAAAGAACCAAATTTCTAAATTCTTACCATAACAATCTGGAAAATCATATAGTTAAACAAATTTTTATTTGACACATAAGAATATCCCTCATCAATCTCAACCTCAATTAACAATGGGTACATGACACAATAGTGCCATGTTTGACTTTTGTATTGTGTTACAAGTCCCAGGACATGCTAGTGAAATGGTGTCCCAGAGCAATACTTCAGGCTCAGCCAAGGGGCTCAATCTAATTACTGAGAGGATAATTCTGCCCTCTAGGTTTGCTTCTCTGAAGCTGTTTATGTGCCACTTTGACACAGGTGCTTGTGTTAAAGAGTCATGTGTGACAGGATGAGGCAGAGGTGGAAACTTATCGAAGGACAGACAAGTCCACTAAAATCATATTTTCAGGACTCTTCTAACTCAGATAACCATGTATTTTAATTAATATAGTGGCCTGTCAGCTTTCTATTTCAGGGTGAGAATAAATTTTATTTATTAAGTAAGATAAAGAGTTCTTCAACATTAAATAATTTCTATTTTTGTTGATTTTAGGAATTATGTTAGCTTTAAATTTTTAAAGTAAATTTTATTTTATATATTTGAGGTTTATAACATGATGTTATAGGATACATACAGATAGTAAAATACAGTAAAATAGATCAATATGAAGCACATAGATACATCTATTCTCTCCTATAGTTACTTTTTTGTGACAAGTGCAGCAAATTTTATCAGGGATTTTTGTTCAATAAGTATAGTTTAGCTGATTTTCAATTTTTTAAACACTATTTGCATAGCATGCTAATGTTTTAAGGTTTCTGTATTTGAGGAATGAAATTTCTTTTCTCACTAGATTTTTTTTTCCTGTTTGGCTAACATCAATAATAGCTTTCAACTAGTGTGCCATGAAGTCTTCAGAGTACACTGACCCCATCATTAATTGGTTGGTTCTAATGGTAGATTTACATTAGATAACATCTCTTTCTGAAAATAACTAGCTGAGCCAGGAGTCAAAACATTTCTAATATTTGGGGAGTTTTGTTGCTGCACTTAAAAAATCAAGAAACCAAAAAATTCAGTTAACAAAACACCCACATGCTGAATAACTAAAGTATTAAGGTAGCAATAGTGGAAATTTTAAATCTCCTTGTAAATCATTAGTCCTTAAAATTTAATATTAACCATAAAAAGAATTTACCTTACTTTCAAATTATTTTATCCTGAGATAAAGTGGGTAATGGGAAAATCTTATTTATTAAAGGATATATTTGAATGTTTCAATATCTTCACTTCTTATAAAAGTGTGCAAATGAAAGAAAAAAATTATCTCCTGCAAAATATCTTTTTAAATTTGAACTTTATTCAAGGTACCCTCTTGTTATCCCAGAGCTAATTGGCTTGCATGAAACTAATGCACAAATGAAAGTAAAAAAGCTACAACTAATTTGATAATTTATAGTATGGAGTGTTAGGCTCAGTATGAAAATTAAAATTACTGGGGGCGGAGCAAGGTGGCCAAATAGGAAGAGCTCCAGTCTCCAACTCCCAGCGCGAGTGACACAGAAGACCAGTGATTTCTGCATTTTCAACTGAGGTACTGGGGTCATCTCACTAGGGAGTGCCGGACAATCAGTGCTGGTCAGCTGCTGCAGCCCGAACAGCGAGAGCTGACGCAGGGCGAGGCATTGCCTCACCTGGGAAGCGCAAGGGGGAAGGGAATCCCTTTTCCTAGCCAGGGGAACTGAGACACACAACACCTGGAAAATCGGGTAACTCCCACCCCAATACTGCGCTTTAAGCAAACGGGCACACCAGGAGAATATATCCCACACCTGGCCGGGAGGGTCCCATGCCCACGGAGCCTCCCTCATTGCTAACACAGCAGTCTGCGATCTAACCGCAAGGCAGCAGCGAGGCTGGAGGAGGGGCGCCCGCCATTGCTGAGGCTTAAGTGGGTAAACAAAGCCGCTGGGAAGCTCCAACTGGGTGGAGCTCACAGCAGCTCAAGGAAACCTGCCTGTCTCTGTAGATTCCACCTCTGGGGACAGGGCACAGCTAAAAAACAACAACAAAAACGCAGCAGAACCTCTGCAGACGCAAACAACCCTGTCTGACAGCTTTGAAGAGAGCAGTGGATCTCCCAACATGGAGGTTGAGATCTAAGAACGAACAGACTGCCTGCTCAAGTGGGTCCCTGACCCCTGAGTAGCCTCACTGGGAGACATCCACCACTAGGGGCAGTCTGACACCCCACACCTCACAGGGTGGAGTACACCCCTGAGAGGAAGCTTCCAAAGTAAGAATCAGACAGGTACACTCGCTGTTCAGCAATATTCTATCTTCTGCAACCTCTGCTGCTGATACCCAGGCAAAAAGGGTCTGGAGTGGAAGTCAAGCAATCTCCAACAGACCTACAGCTGAGGGTCCTGACTGTTAGAAGGAAAACTATCAAACAGGAAGGACACCTATACCAAAACCCCATCAGTACGTCACTATCATCAAGGACCAGAGGCAGATAAAACCACAAAGATGGGGAAAAAGCAGGGCAGAAAAGCTGGAAATTCAAAAAATAAGAGCACATCTCCCCCTGCAAAGGAGTGCAGCCCATCGCCAGCAACGGATCGAAGCTGGTCAGAGAATGACTTTGACGAGATGAGAGAAGAAGGCTTCAGTCCATCAAACTTCTCAGAGCTAAAGGAGGAATTACGTACCCAGTGCAAAGAAACTAAAAATCTTGAAAAAAGAGTGGAAGAATTGACAGCTAGAATAATTAATGCAGAGAAGGTCATAAACGAAATGACAGAGATGAAAACCATGACACGAGAAATACGTGACAAATGCACAAGCTTCAATAACCGACTCGATCAACTGGAAGAAAGAGTATCAGCGATTGAGGATCAAATGAATGAAATGAAGCGAGAAGAGAAACCAAAAGAAAAAAGAAGAAAAAGAAATGAACAAAGCCTGCAAGAAGTATGGGATTATGTAAAAAGACCAAATCTACGTCTGATTGGGGTGCCTGAAAGTGAGGGGGAAAATGGAACCAAGTTGGAAAACACTCTTCAGGATATCATCCAGGAGAACTTCCCCAACCTAGTAGGGCAGGCCAACATTCAAATTCAGGAAATACAGAGAACGCCACAAAGATACTCCTCCAGAAGAGCAACTCCAAGACACATAATTGCCAGATTCACCAAAGTTGAAATGAAGGAAAAAATCTTAAGGGCAGCCAGAGAGAAAGGTCAGGTTACCCACAAAGGGAAGCCCATCAGACTAACAGCAGATCTCTTGGCAGAAACTCTACAAGCCAGAAGAGAGTGGGGGCCAATATTCAACGTTCTTAAAGAAAAGAATTTTCAACCCAGAATTTCATATCCAGCCAAACTAAGTTTCATAAGTGAAGGAGAAATAAAATCCTTTACAGATAAGCAAATGCTTAGAGATTTTGTCACCACCAGGCCTGCCTTACAAGAGACCCTGAAGGAAGCCCTAAACATGGAAAGGAACAACCGGTACCAGCCATTGCAAAAACATGCCAAAATGTAAAGACCATCGAGGCTAGGAAGAAACTGCATCAACTAACAAGCAAAATAACCAGTTAATATCATAATGGCAGGATCAAATTCACACATAACAATATTAACCTTAAATGTAAATGGACTAAATGCTCCAATTAAAAGAAACAGACTGGCAAACTGGATAAAGAGTCAAGACCCATCAGTCTGCTGTATTCAGGAGACCCATCTCACAGGCAGAGACATACATAGGCTCAAAATAAAGGGATGAAGGAAGATCTACCAAGCAAATGGAGAACAAAAAAAAGCAGGGGTTGCAATCCTAGTCTCTGATAAAACAGACTTTAAACCATCAAAGATCAAAAGAGACGAAGAAGGCCATTACATAATGGTAAAGGGATCAATTCAACAGGATGAGCTAACTATCCTAACTATATACGCACCCAATACAGGAGCACCCAGATTCATAAAGCAAGTCCTTAGAGACTTACAAAGAGACTTAGACCCCCATACAATAATAATGGGAGACTTCAACACTCCACTGTCAACATTAGACAGATCAACGAGACAGAAAGTTAACAAGGATATCCAGGAATTGAACTCATCTCTGCACCAAGCGGACCTAATAGACATCTATAGAACTCTCCACCCCAAATCAAAAGAATATACATTCTTCTCAGCACCACATCGCACTTATTCCAAAATTGACCACATAATTGGAAGTAAAGCACTCCTCAGCAAATGTACAAGAACAGAAATTATAACAAACTGTCTCTCAGACCACAGTGCAATCAAACTAGAACTCAGGACTAAGAAACTCAATCAAAACCGCTCAACTACATGGAAACTGAACAACCTGCTCCAGAATGACTACCGAGTACATAACAAAATGAAAGCAGAAATCAAGATGTTCTTTGAAACCAATGAGAACAAAGATACAACATACCAGAATCTCTGGGACACATTTAAAGCAGTGTGTAGAGGGAAATTTATAGCACTAAATGCCCACAAGAGAAAGCAGGAAAGATCTAAAATCGACACTCTAACATCACCATTAAAAGAACTAGAGCGGCAAGAGCAAACACATTCAAAAGCTAGCAGAAGGCAGGAAATAACTAAGATCAGAGCAGAACTGAAGGAGATAGAGACACAAAAAACCCTCCAAAAAATCAATGAATCCAGGAGTTGGTTTTTTGAAAAGATCAACAAAATTGACAGACCGCTAGCAAGACTAATAAAGAAGAAAAGAGAGAGGAATCAAATAGATGCAATAAAAAATGATAAAGGGGATATGACCACCGACTCCACAGAAATACAAACTACCATCAGAGAATACTATAAACACCTCTATGCAAATCAACTAGGAAATCTAGAAGAAATGGATAATTTCCTGGACACTTACACTCTCCCAAGACTAAACCAGGAAGAAGTTGAATCCCTGAATAGACCAATAGCAGGCTCTGAAATTGAGGCAATAATTAATAGCCTACCCACCAAAAAAAGTCCAGGACCAGATGGATTCACAGCTGAATTCTACCAGAGGTACAAGGAGGAGCTGGTACCATTCCTTCTGAAACTATTCCAATCAATTGAAAAAGAGGGAATCCTCCCTAACTCATTTTATGAGGCCAACATCATCCTGATACCAAAGCCTGGCAGAGACACAACAAAAAAGAGAATTTTAGACCAATATCCCTGATGAACATCGATGCAAAAATCCTCAATAAAATACTGACAAACCGGATTCAGCAGCACATCCAAAAGCTTATCCACCACGATCAAGTGGGCTTCATCCCTGGGATGCAAGGCTGGTTCAACATTCGCAAATCAATAAATGTAATCCAGCATATAAACAGAACCAAAGACAAGAACCACATGATTATCTCAATAGATGCAGAAAAGGCTTTTGACAAAATTCAACAGCCCTTCATGCTAAAAACGCTCAATAAATTCGGTATTGATGAAACGTACCTCAAAATAATAAGAGCTATTTATGACAAACCCACAGCTAATATCATACTGAATGGGCAAAAACTGGAAAAATTCCCTTTGAAAACTGGCACAAGACAGGGATGCCCTCTCTCACCACTCCTATTCAACATAGTGTTGGAAGTTCTGGCTAGGGCAATCAGGCAAGAGAAAGAAATCAAGGGTATTCACTTAGGAAAAGAAGAAGTCAAATTGTCCCTGTTTGCAGATGACATGATTGTATATTTAGAAAACCCCATTGTCTCAGCCCAAAATCTCCTTAAGCTGATAAGCAACTTCAGCAAAGTCTCAGGATACAAAATTAATGTGCAAATATCACAAGCATTCTTATACACCAGTAACAGACAAACAGCGAGCCAAATCATCAATGAACTTCCATTCACAATTGCTTCAAAGAGAATAAAATACCTAGGAATCCAACTTACAAGGGATGTAAAGGACCTCTTCAAGGAGAACTACAAACCACTGCTCAGTGAAATCAAAGAGGACACAAACAAATGGAAGAACATACCATGCTCATGGATAGGAAGTATCAATATCGTGAAAATGGCCATACTGCCCAAGGTTATTTATAGATTCAATGCCATCCCCATCAAGCTACCAATGAGTTTCTTCACAGAATTAGAATAAACTGCTTTAAAGTTCATATGGAACCAAAAAAGAGCCCACATTGCCAAGACAATCCTAAGTCAAAAGGACAAAGCTGGAGGCGTCACGCTACCTGACTTCAAACTATACTACAAGGCTACAGTAACCAAAACAGCATGGTACTGGTACCAAAACAGAGCTATAGACCAATGGAACAGAACAGAGTCCTCAGAAATAATACCACACATCTACAGCCATCTGATCTTTGACAAACCTGAGAGAAACAAGAAATGGGGAAAGGATTCCCTATTGAATAAATGGTGCTGGGAAAATTGGCTAGCCATAAGTAGAAAGCTGAAACTGGATCCTTTCTTTACTCCTTATATGAAGATTAATTCAAGATGGATTAGAGACTTAAATGTTAGACCTAATACCATAAAAACCCTAGAAGAAAATCTAGGTAGTACCATTCAGGACATAGGCATGGGCAAGGACTTCATGTCTAAAACACCAAAAGCAACGGCAGCAAAAGCCAAAATTGACAAATGGGATCTCATTAAACTAAAGAGCTTCTGCACAGCAAAAGAAACTACCATCAGAGTGAACAGGCAACCTACAGAATGGGAGAAAATTTTTGCAATCTACTCATCTGACAAAGGGCTAATATCCAGAATCTACAAAGAACTCAAACAAATATACAAGAAAAAAACAAACAACCCCATCAAAAAGTGGGCAAAGGATATGAACAGACATTTCTGAAAAGAAGACATTCATACAGCCAACAGACACATGAAAAAATGCTCATCATCACTCGCCATCAGAGAAATGCAAATCAAAACCACAATGAGATACCATCTCACACCAGTTAGAATGGCAATCATTAAAAAGTCAGGAAACAACAGGTGTTGGAGAGGATGTGGAGAAATAGGAACACTTTTACACTGTTGGTGGGATTGTAAACTAGTTCAACCATTATGGAAAACAGTATGGCAATTCCTCAAGGATCTAGAACTAGATGTACCATATGACCCAGCCATCCCACTACTGGGTATATACCCAAAGGATTATAAATCATGCTGCTATAAAGACACATGCACACGTATGTTTATTGCGGCACTATTCACAATAGCAAAGACTTGGAATCAACCCAAATGTCCATCTGTGGCAGACTGGATTAAGAAAATGTGGCACATATACACCATGGAATACTATGCAGCCATAAAAATGGATGAGTTTGCATCCTTTGTAGGGACATGGATGCAGCTGGAAACCATCATTCTTAGCAAACTATCACAAGAACAGAAAACCAAACACCGCATGTTCTCACTCATAGGTGGGAACTGAACAATGAGATCACTTGGACTCAGGAAAGGGAACATCACACACCGGGGCCTATCATGGGGAGGGGGGAGTGGGGAGGGATTGCCTTGGGGAGTTATACATGATATAAATGATGAATTGATGGGTGCTGACGAGTTGATGGGTGCAGCACACCAACATGGCACAAGTATACTTATGTAACAAACCTGCACGTTATGCACATGTACCCTAGAACTTAAAGTATAATAATAATAAAAAAAAGACAATTAAAGACAAAAATCACAGGATTATCTCAATAGATGCAGAAAAGACTTTCAGTAGAATTCAATGACATTTCATGTTAAAATCTCTCAATAAACTAGGTTCCAAAGTAACATACCTCAAAATAAGAGGAGCCATCTGTGGCAAACCCACAAGCAACATCATACTGAATGGGAAAAAGCTGGAAGCATTTCCCTTGAAAACTGGCACAAGATGGGGATGCCCTCTCTCACCACTCTGATTCAACATAAAATTGAACATCTTAGCCTGAGCAATCAGGCAAGAGAAAAACATAAAGGGCATTCAAATACAAAGAGAAGTCAAACTATCCCTGTTTGTAGATGACATGATTCTATATCTAGAAAAACCCATAATGTCAGCCCCAAATCTCCTACAGATGATAAACAATTTCAGCAAAGTCTCAGGATACAAAATCAATGTACAAAAATTACTAGCATTCTTATACACCAACAGCAGCCAAGCTAAAAGCCTAATCTGGAAGGCAATCCTATTCATAATTGCCACAAAAATAAAATATGTAGGAATATAGCTAACCAGGGAGGTGAAAGATGTCTACAACGAGAACCACAACATTACTCAAAGAAATGAGAAATAACAGAAACAAATGGAAAACATTCCATGCTCATGAATAGGAAGAATCAATATTATTAAAATGGCCATAATGCCCCAAACAATATATAAATTCCATGCTCTTCTATCAAACTATTATTGACATTCTTCATAGAACTAGAAAAAACCTATTTTAAAATTCATACCGAACCATAAAAGAGCTCAGATAGCCAAGACAATCATAAACAAAAAGAGCAAAGCTGGAGGCATCATGTTACCCAACTTCAAGCTGTACTACAGGGATACAGTAACCAAAATAGCATGGTACTGGTATGGAACCAGACACATAGACCAATGGAAGGGAATAGACAGCCCAGGAATAAGGCTGCACAACTACAACCATCTGATAGTCAACACAGTTAACAAAAACAAGCAATGGGGAAAAGACTCCTTATTCAATAAACGGTGCTGAGATAACTGGCTAGTCATATGCAGGAGTGAAGGTGGACCCCTTCATTGCATTGAGATTATTTTGTCCCCCTGGGGGATCCCTTGATCTGGTGCTCTCTCCCTTTCTCTATGAATGGGTCTTCCTGAGAGCCAGACTGCAGTGATTTTTATTGCCCTCCTGGGTCTGGCCATCCAGCAGAGCTACCAGGCTCCAGGCTGGTGCTGAGAAATGTCTGCAAAAAGTCCTGTGATGTGATCTGTCTTTAGGTCTCCCAGCCATGGATACTAGCAGTGCAAACAAACAAACAAACAAACAAACAAAAAGATAAATAGGTGGGACTTAATTAAGGAGCATCTGCATAGCAAAAAGAATAGTCAGCAGAGTAAACAGGCAATCCACAGAGTGGAAGACAATTTCACAATCTATAGGACATGAATAGACAATTTTCAAAAGAAGATACACAAATGGCTAAAAAACATATGAAAAAAATGCTCCACATCACTAATGATCAGGGAAATGCAAATCAAACTACAATGTGATACCACCTTACTCCTTCAAGAATAGCCATAATCAAAAAAATAAAAAAAAAAGATAGATGTTGGCATGAATGTGGTGAAAAGGGAACACTTATAAACTGCTGGTGGGAATATAAACTTGTAAACTAGTACAACCACTTTGGAAACAGTGTGGAGATTCCTTAAAGAACTAAAAGTAAAACTACCACTTGATCCAGAAATCCCACTACTGGGTATCTACCCATAGGAAAAGAAGTCGTTATTTGAAGAAGATCCTTGCACATGCGTGTTTACAGCAGCACGATTCCCAATTGAAAAAATACAAAAGCAGCCCAAAAGCCCATCATTCAATGAGTAGATAAAGAAATTATGGCATACATATACGATGGAATACTACTCAGCCATAAAAAGGAACTAATTAATGGCATTCGCAGCAACCTGGATGGAACTGGAAAACTATTATTCTAAGTGAAGTGACTCAGGAATGGAAAAGCAAACATCGTTATGTTCTCACCCGTAAGTGGAAGATAAGCTATGAGGATTCAAAAACGTAAGAATGGTACAATGGACTTTGGGGACTCAGGGTAAAGGGTGGGAGGTGGGTGAGGGAGAAAAGACTACACATTAGGATCAGTGGATACTGCTTGGGTGATGGGTGCACCAAAATCTCAGAAATCATCACTAACAAATTTACACATGTAACCAAATACTACCTGTTTCCAAAAAACCTACGGAAAAAAACAGTTAAAAAGGAAGAATAAATAAGACCTAGTGTTTGCTAGCACAACAGGGTGACTTTGGTCCAAAATAATTTAACTGTAAATTTTACAATAACTAAAAGAGTATAATTGAATTGTTTGTAACACAAAGGATAAATGCTTGAGGTAATGGATATGCCATTTACCCTGATATGATTATTATGCATTGCATGCATGAATCAAAATATCTCGTGTATACCACACACCTATGTACTCAAAAAATTAAATATTAAAACATAAAATAAAACTATTCTAAAATTAAAGCCTATCAATTTAAAATTTTAAGTCCATGTGGAATTTGAAAACTTAGACATTAGTTCCCTTAAAATGATTCTAAGTGCTCTTCAAAATGTCTTTGTGTACCTGCAGGGAACTAAACCCCAAATGTCACTTAATATCCCTTCCCAGTAAATCCAGATATCTTCTGCAAGGAAGCACAGAAGAACAGCAGAAATATAAGCATCTGAGCATCTTTATCCAAAAATCTGAGCTTTGGTTAAAAGGAATGTTTAAATTTCATAATCTGGATCAAATTTTTTTTTTTTTTTTTTTTTTTTTTTTTTTTTTTTTTTGCCATTCCCCAACCTCTGACTAACATGTGGTTGTGTGAAATGTCAAACCAGATTTAGACAAAATAAAGAGTCCCTTGCCAGAAAAAAAATGTTATATCCAAAGATACAATAACTAGAATAGGTAAGATAGTTTTGAAAGAGAATAAAGTAGAAAGAATCATTCTCTCCAATTTAAAGATTTTCTATCCAGATACATACAATAGTCATCATTGTGGGGTATTGGTGGAGCGATAGACACGAAGATCAAGTAAACACAAAAGAACATCCAGAAACAGACCCACACATATATGGTCAATTGATTTTTGACAAAGGTAAAAAGCCTTTGAATGAATGATAGTCTTTTCAACAAATATTGTTGAAAATACTCTTCAAGTTTTACAAATTGTTACTGCAAAAAAAAAAATACACTTTTACCCCTCTCTTGTACCTTATTTGATAATTAATTTCAAATGAATCACAGACCTGGATGAAAAGCCTAAAACTATAAAACTTCTAGAATAAAACATAGCATACAATCTGGGGATCATAGGTTAGATAAAGTTTCTTAGATATAACATCAAGTACATAATCTTAAAAAAGAAAAAAATTATAGACCAGATTTCATCAAAATTTAAAATATTTTTTCTGTGAAAGGCTTAAGAGAGTGAAAAGAGAAGTCACAGACTGGATGAAAATATTTCCAAAACAGATATCTGATGAAAGACTTGTTTCCAGAATAAAAACTTTTCCAAAATCAATAATAAGATACAAAATCAATGTGCAAAAATCACAAATATTCCTATACACCAAGAGTAGACAAGCAGAGAGCCAAATCATGAGTGAACTCCCATTCACAATTGCTATAAAGATAATAAAATGCCTAGGAATACAACTTACAAGAGACCTGAAGGATTTCTTCAAGGAGAACTACAAATCACTGCTCAAGGAAATAAGAGAGGACACAAATGGAGAAACATTACATGCTCATGGATAGGAAGAATCAATATCATGAAAATGGCCATACTGCCCAAAGTAATTTATAGATTCAATGCTAGTCCCATCGAGCTACCAGTGACTTTTTTTGCAGAATTAGAAAAAACTGTAAATTTAATATGGAACCAAAAAAGAGCCTGTACTGCCAAGACAATCCTAAACAAAAAGAACAAAGCCGAAGGCATCATGCTACCTGACTTCAAATTACACTACAAGGCTACAGTAACTAAAACAGCATTGTACTGGTACCAAAACAGATATGCAGACCAATGTAATGGAACAGAGGCCTCGGAAATAACACCAGATATCTAAAACCATCTGATCTTTGACAAAACCTGACAAAAACAAGTAATGGGGAAAGGATTCCCTATTTAATAAATGGTGCTGGGAAAACTGGCTAGCCATATGCAGAAAACAGAAACTGGCCCCCTTCCTTACACCTTATACAAAAATTAACTCAAGCTGGATTAAAGATTTAAATGTAAAACCCAAAACCATAACAACCATAGAAGAAAACCTAGGCAATACCATTTAGGACATAGGCATGGGCAAAGACTTCATGACTAAAACACCAAAAGCAATTGCCACAAAAGCAAAAATTGACAAATTGGATCTAATCAAACTAAAGTGCTTCTGCACAGCAAAAGAAACTATCAGAGTGAACAGGCAACATACAGAATGAGAGAAAATTTTTGCAAGCTACTCATCTGACAAAGGTCTAAAATCCACAGTCTACAAGGAACTTAAACAAATTTACAAGAAAAAGTACATGAAAGGCAAATAAGCTCATAAAAAGAGAATCACATCATTTTTATTAGGGAAATAAAAATTAAAATATAATAGGATACTACTATACCTATTAGAATGTGTAAAATAAAAATACTAACAATACCAAGCACTGAAAAACATGCAGAACAACAAGGGCTCTCATACACTGATAGTGAGAATGTAAAATGTTTCAGCCACTTTGGAAAATTTGGGGTATTTTTTACAAAATTAATCATGACCTTGTAATATAATCCAGTAACCCCATTTCTAGGTACTCATTCAAGTGAAATTAAAACTTATGCTTACACAAAAATCCCTTACAGAAATAATTTACGTGTTTTAAAATAACTTCAACTTTTATTTTAGATTCAGGGGGTACATTTGCAGGTTTGTTACATGGGTATATTGTGTGATGCTGAGGTTTGGGATACAAACGGTCTCATCACCCAGGTAGTGAGCATAATACCCAACAGTTAGGTTTTTAACCCTTGCCCCACTCTAGTATCCCTCTATGTCTATTGTTGCCATCTCTATGTCCATGTGTACCCAATGTTTAACTCCCACTTATAAGTGAGAACATGTGGTATTTGGTTTTCTTTTCCTGTATAAATTCACTTAGGATAATGGCCTCCAGCTGCATCCATGTTGCTGCAAAGGAAATGATTTCACTCTTTTTTTATGGCTGTGTAGTATTCCACGGTATATATGTATATTTCCTTTATCCAATCCACTATTGGTGGGCACCTAGGTATATTCCATGTCTTCCCCTTCAGAAATATTTTGAGTGATTTTATTGATAATCCATAATCACAAAACTGGAAACAATCCAAACTTCCTTCAGTGGCTGTATGGGTAAACAAATGGTAGTTCCTCCTTACAATGAAAAACTACTCTGATAAAAAGTTTTAAAAAATTGATCCCAGGCTAGGCACAGTGGCTCATGCCTGTAATCCCAGCACTTTGGGAGGCTGAGGCGGGCGGATCACGAGGTTAGGAGATCCACACCATCCTGGCTAACACAGTGAAACCCCGTCTCTACTAAAAATACAAAAAATAAAAATTAGCCGGGCATGGTGGCAGTAGTCCCAGCTACTCGGGAGGCTGAGGTGGGAGAATGGCGTGAACCCAGGAGGCGGAGCTTGCAGTGAGCTGGGTTCGTGCCACTGCACTTCAACCTGGGCGACAGAGCGAGACTCTCTCTTAAAAAAAAAAAAAAAAAAAAAAAAAAAAGATCCTCATGGTTGAATGAATCTCAAATCCATTATTCTTAGTGAAAGAAGTGAGAGTCAAAAGGCTACTTAATGTATGATTCAATTCATATGACATTTTGGAAAGGCCAAGCCTGTAAGGATCAAGAACAGATCAGTGATTTCCAGAGGCTGAGATATGTGAGTTTAGTACAATAAGGAGTATGAGGAAATTTTTTCAGGTGATTGAATTGTTCTTTATCTTGATTGATGATGATGGTTGGTGGACTGCATGCTTCACACAAAAATCACAGAACTGTACTCCATAAGAGTGAAATTTACTGTATATAAATTAATAATTACTATTAAAATATTCCAACTAAAATCAGCTAATATATATCACATTAAAAGCATAAAAAATCTTATGATCATGTCAATAGATGCATAAAAAGTGTTTGATAAATATCAACAACTACTGAGAAGCAAAAAATGAATTGTTAGAAAATTATAAATAAAAAGAAGTGTCTTTGATCAACACACATTTAAAACATGTGCAGCAGACATCATATTCAGTGGTGAAATGTTATAACTTTCCTTCTGAGATGAGAAATAAGACAAAGAGGTTTGCTATTACCACCTCTATTCAACATTGTACTTGATGTCTTAGCCAGTACAATTAGGCAAGAAAAAGATAGAAAAGGCAGAAGAATTGAAAAAAAAAAGGCATAAAACTATCATTGTTCATGAACAATATAATTATGTAAGAAGAAAATAGAGGGAAAATCTTCTCTAGATTTAATTACTGGAATTAATAAGTGGGTGACTTGGAGTTTATGGTAAGCAAGGCTACTTCAATCCTTTGTTTTCCAGACCTATGTAATCTACTTATTAGGGATTCAACACAACATAGTGGTCATTGATTTAGGGTGTATACTACATTCTGAAGGATGGCATTTCATTCTCATAGGATATCATCTTCAATCTGGTTATCACTTTCAAAAAGCTGCACTATTGCTCTATCAGGCTAGCAACTTCTGGGTTTTGTAGATATGATAAGACCAGTGCATCTTATGGTGAGACACCCACTGCTGCACTTCCTTTGTTGTAAAATAAATTTCATAGTCTATGCAATCCATGTGGGTTCACATGTCAGTGGATCAAATATTCTGTGAGCACTCAAACAGCGGTATTTGAGGCTCTATAGACAAAAAAGGCACACAATACCCAGTATATGAGTCAGTTTCAGTCAACATGAATTATCCTTACAATGCAGAAGGCATTTGATGTAATCAATTTGCCACCTAAACACTGGCTGGTTTCCTTGAGAGATGGTACCTTGTTGGAGACTCAGCATTGGTCTCTATTGCTGGCAGGTTGGATTTTGGGAGGGGCAGTAGCTAAATCAGCTTTGGTAGTGGCACTCCACTGTATTTGGACCATGCATAGCCTTCATTCCTGCCACCTTGATTGCTCCATTTATGTTCCCATTGTGTCTGCACACTGAGGTTGTCAATGACAAAGGCTAGGCAATGTCATCTTGCCAAATCATTCTGTCTACTTGCTTGTTAGTGCCTTTTAAATGTCAGATTATTTTTGGTGAGCTTTAATATGTGATTCAAAAGTCTTCACATCCAATGCCCACTGCTGTAGGTCTATCCACTTCTCCTGGGTATATCACATGCCTCTTTCTTGGACTTTTTGTCCTTGATCTTTCTGTTACACACTCTCAACTCAGACCACTTCTTTTTCCACACAAAATGAATAACTAAGTGTACTACCTGAAGATATGTTCCTTGGAAGAATTTCCCCTGAAATCTGTCTTCTAGACAGAATGAATGACTCAGTGTGTTCAGGCTCAGTGCCACTATGAGCAGGGCTGTTGTGCACCAGAAGTACACTTTTGGCTTACATCCCCATACTGAATTAACTCATCTATGAACCAAGCTTGATATTTTCACTCATCCCTCAGTCAACCCTAAGGGATACCCTGTAACTACCACCACCATAAATAATGTGGCCTCAATGTGGGCTGAGGGAGAAGTGCAAAGGCAACAGTGATGGATGACATGGAAACCTGGTTCATCTACTCGTGCAGCTTACTTGTGCCCTCTGGCCCTGATCATGGCCAATTCCAGATGTACCACATCTGCCTTTAGGTCCATCAAACCTTATAATCCAGTCTAGGATCTCTTAGAATCTGACTCACATTGTGTAGTTCTGGCTATATGACAAGATCACTTGATGTTCCATGATGAAATACTCCATTTCTACTATGGCTCAAAAGCATTTCAAATGGTATATAATTTTCCACTTCAGGTGGCATGACCTTGCACTGACACATGGGGTCTAAATTGTGATTCTGCTATTGGGAATGTGTGATAAATTCAACATGGCATCTTTTCCCATCTCTGGTATCTTGAATACCGTAGTATGTGCTGTGTCATGTATCTGAAACAACAAGGCTACTTACATGGTAGCCTGGTCATGCTCGAGAGCCTTTTTATGCTCTAAACCCTGTACGAAGTTGGCAGCCTTTCACATCATCACGTAGTGTATTGAGTAGTACAGACGGTCTCCAATTTATGATGCCCTGACTTAATGATTCTTTGACTTTACCATGGTGGAAAGTCATACATATTCAGTAGAAATTGTACTTAGATTTTTGGTCTTTTCCTGTGCTAGTGATATGTGGCACAATACTCTCTCAATACTAGGCAGCAGCAGTGAGCCCCAGTTCCCAGTCAGCCACACAATAACAACGACATACAACTGATAGTCTAAAGTATACTGTGTTACAAGATGATGTTGCCCAATTGGAGGCTAAGTATCCTGAACATGTTTAAGGCAAGCTAGGCTAAGCTATGATGTTTGGTAAGTTTGGTGTATTAAATGCATTTTTGACTTACAATATTTTCAACTTATGATGGGTTTATTGAGACATAACGACATCATGAGTTGAGGGGCATCTGTATCCTAACATATGGAATATGCTGCCTCTAGAACCTCTATTGGGCATTGTTCTCTCTTCTTAGTGGTGAGAGGTATGATGAAATAAATTGCCTTTTACTTTGAAGGGGTTGTTTTAGCATACTGCAGATCACTGGACCCTAAAAAAATTAATAATGTCATGAGCTTAATGTTTATAGAGTTTATCTCCCACTTCCTGGTACTAACATTTCTTTTTTTTTTTTTTTTTTTTTTTTAAATTATACTTTAAGTTCTAGGGTACATGTGCATAACGTGCAGGTTTGTTACATATGTATACTTATGCCATGTTGGTGTGACGCACCCATCAACTCGTCAGCACCCATCAATTCATCATTTATATCATGTATAACTCCCCAATGCAATCCCTCCCTCCTCCCCCCTCCCCCCTCCCCATGATAGGCCCCAGTGCGTGATGTTCCCCTTCCCGAGTCCAAGTGATCTCATTGTTCAGTTCCCACCTATGAGTGAGAACATGCGGTGTTTGGTTTTCTGTTCTTGTGATAGTTTGCTAAGAATGATGGTTTCCAGCTGCATCCACGTCCCTACAAAGGACGCAAACTCATCCTTTTTTATGGCTGCATAGTATTCCGTGGTGTATATGTGCCACATTTTCTTAATCCAGTCTGTCACAGATGGACATTTGGGTTGATTCCAAGTCTTTGCTATTGTGAATAGTGCCGCAATAAACATACGTGTACATGTGTCTTTGTAGGCATGGGCAAGGACTTCATGTCTAAAACACCAAAAGCAACGGCAGCAAAAGCCAAAATTGACAAATGGGATCTAATTAAACTAAAGAGCTTTTGCACAGCAAAAGAAACTACCATCAGAGTGAACAGGCAACCTACAGAATGGGAGAAAATTTTTGCAACCTACTCATCTGACAAAGGGCTAATATCCAGAATCTACAAAGAACTCAAACAAATATACGAGAAAAAAACAAACAACCCCATCAAAAAGTGGGGAAAGGATATGAACAGACATTTCTCAAAAGAAGATATTCATACAGCCAACAGACACATGAAAAAATGCTCATCATCACTGGCCATCAGAGAAATGCAAATCAAAACCACAATGAGATACCATCTCACACCAGTTAGAATGGCAATCATTAAGAAGTCAGGAAACAACAGGTGTTGGAGAGGATGTGGAGAAATAGGAACACTTTTACACTGTTGGTGGGATTGTAAACTAGTTCAACCATTATGGAAAACAGTATGGCAATTCCTCAAGGATCTAGAACTAGATGTACCATATGACCCAGCCATCCCACTACTGGGTATATACCCAAAGGATTATAAATTAGTCTACTACAAAGACACATGCACACGTATGTTTATTGCGGCACTATTCACAATAGCAAAGACTTGGAATCAACCCAAATGTCCATCTGTGACAGACTGGATTAAGAAAATGTGGCACATATACACCATGGAATACTATGCAGCCATAAAAAAGGACGAGTTTGCGTCCTTTGTAGGGACATGGATGCAGCTGGAAACCATCATTCTTAGCAAACTATCACAAGAAGAGAAAACCAAACACCGCATGTTCTCACTCATAGGTGGGAACTGAACAATGAGATCACTTGGACTCGGGAAGTGGAACATCACACACTGGGGTCTATCATGGGGAGGGGGGAGGAGGGAGGGATTGCATTGGGGAGTTATACATGATATAAATGATGAATTGATGGGTGCTGACGAGTTGATGGGTGCAGCACACCAACATGGCATAAGTATACATATGTAACAAACCTGCACGTTATGCACATGTACCCTAGAACTTAAAGTATAATAAAAAAAAAAAAAAAAAAAAAAAAAAAATTTAAAAAACAAACCAGACAAATCTGTGCTGTTAGAAGTCGGGAGAGTGGTTACCAGTGAGAAGGAAGAATGAGATAGTGATCGGAAAGATCAAGGAGTCTTCTGCAGTGCTGTAAATTTTTTTAAATTTTTGGTTAGTTACATGGGTCTGTTCACTTTGTGATGATTTGTTAAGATGTACACTTATCATTTGTATACTTTTATGTTGCATATTATACCTCAAATAATAGCAGTTTATTTTAAAAATTTAAAAACATATTAGTTATATATGTAACTCACTTAGAGGCATCTTGTCTATGGAGCTAAAATTAGACAAAATTGAAGAAGCTTAAAAACATAAAATAAAAAGTATGCATATTATTGTTTTTCCCATACCTTGCGAATTAGGATCTAAATATTTCATGCCAAATTTTAATTTCTGATATAGATGGTTTCAAAGTGCCATTAAATGGTGTGACAGATGAATAGAGAGATGGACATGAGAATGATTATACATAGATAAGTCAGTAATTTTATTTTATGGTTGAAAACAATTTGACAAAAATAGAACATATCTGAGAAGGAGAAATTAACCCTAATCAAATGAAGTTGGTATTCTAAAGTTCAAGTCATTACACATTAGATGGCACATTTGGGGAACATCTTGTCCTACTTCTATATATAAGTAGATGTTCTGCTTTTAAGACTTCAGTTTAATGTACTTTGTGGAAATTAACTTTGAGAAGAGAAGGTATTGGGTCACCAGTAAAGGCAGAACTTAGAAAAGATGTTTCTTACCAAGGTTGATTTGTTTTCTTAACAGGTCTTCCATCAGAATACTGCTTTCTGTAACAGTAATGAGAGGATAGACTGCATCATAGTAAGATTTAGAATGGATGATGGGTGTGTCTTTCTTTTGTAGAGAAAGCAATTGAAGAGTGACATTGACAGGAGATATGCAAAAGAAGAACTGGTATGACACTCCAACTACAGATGTATTTTAAGAAATAATACCACTGAAAATTAAGAATCTGGTAATTGATTTTCTTAAAACTGTGTCTAAATATCCCTTGAAATATCTTCATGTACCCTCAAAGGTACTTACATTCCAGGCTGAAAACTATCTTAGAAAGCAAGTGTACCTCTGCACCCCTGTCTTGTGAATTGCCATTGTCACCAGAACCATGGAGCTTAGAAATCATGATTGATTCACTTGGGCCCTGCAGAGCCAGGCCCAATATGAAATATACCTGAACAGTTTCAAGGGAATTAGGGCCAATTCTGGGGGCAGTCCTATCTGGGAGGCAGAGCAGGGAACAAAATGACCTCAGAGCAATGCTTCGGCTCTGACATTTGTTGCTTCTCTTTTTCCCACTCCTCAATTAGAAATCAATGCTATAAACTCTGCCTATACCCCAAGAGGAGTGAAAGTGTACAAGGATGCCCTCAAAGAAAGAAAGGAATGCTTCTCAGTGATGATAAGTATTGTGCAACAACTTTGGATGTGGATCTTCTACTTAAAATAACACCTACAATATGAACCTTTCAGCATGCAAACAACAAGCTGAAGATGCATGGAGCAAGGCAAATGCTTGCTCTTCTCAAAATTCAGGGACAATGGTGCCTTTCCCTTCCATGCAAAAAGCAAACTGACAGGTGGCAGCTTGCATTTCACACTGATTTTCAAAATATTTGCATATGAATTATGCAGATATAAAAGTCTTCTCACCCTTGTAAGAATGGATTCTTGTTTGGCTGGGATTAATAATCATTATATTAGCCTGGAAGAAATGATAAATACGTATAACCAAGTAACCTCTTGAGGTTTAAATATCACATGAAGGATTTAGCTGTTGTCGCTGTGAGAGGAATGCAAAATGGGACATAGTCCAGAGAACAAAGACTCTATACTCCCAGTCCTCTTTCAGGAGGCTTCTGGGGGCAGGGGCTGCTGCTACGATCACTCCACAAAAAAGAGGCAGAGAGGGTTAGTCTCTGGTCAAATGATAGGTTTTTGTCTATTAATGTTGTGGCCTCCCAGGGTCCAATTCTTGGTTCTTTTCTCTATCTTTACACCATCCTTGATAATCTTACTTAGTTTCATGGCTTTCACATCTTCGCCCCATACCACTCTCCAAACTTGATTCATATAACCAACTGCCTTAATGATATCTTCAGTTGAATGTGTAATACACATTTAAAAATACACATTTAAAACCAAGTTCAAAACTTAACTCCCAACCCATACACAACGTTCCTCATGTCAACTGTTGGCAACTCCATACATCCTATTTCTCAAGTCAAAAACCTTAAAGGTCTCTCATCTCAGAGTCACTCTTGCAGCCACATTCAATCCATCAGGAAATCCTGCTGGCTCTGCCTTCAAAAAATACCCAGAATCTATCCATTTCTTAACACATTCATTTCTACCATGCTGGTTTTGACCACTATTGTAGTTGCCTCAATTACTGCAATAGACTCCTAGCTGGTCTTCTAGCTTCTAGCCAAAGGAATAATATTAAAGCATAAGTCAGATTTGCTCTGCTCAAAACCCCTAAGCACCTCAAATAGTGCTTCCACATAGTGGGCACTCTAAATATCTGCTAATAAAAAGTAGATTTGTCTTATTTTTCTCTTCCAAAAAACTCAAGGGTTCCTTTCCCCCCCTTCTTCTGCCCCACCCCCCCAGTATAGGGATCTTATTCATTCATTTATTCATTCATTCAACAAGCACTTATTTATTGAATTCCTACTATGTGCTGTGAAGGCCTAAGGTAAGGACTCCACTGCCCAGACATTATGAAAGATTCTGAATGGGAATTCCACAGTCTTCCACAGATGGTCTGAGGTTTAATTCCATTACTATTTGGAAGTCCCTGGATAGTCCAAGTCTGAGGGGGAGAGACGTACCCTCAGGAAAGGTATATCTTAGTACAGAATGAGAAAGTAGCACCTATCACAATTAAAGCTATACCCTAATGCCAAAAGATTGTAAAATGTCTTTACCTGGAGTGAATACTCTGTAGTGCTCTGCCTGTGGTTCCATACATGGGGCCTAAAGCTACGTAAGTAGGGCTTCTGGTGCCCAGGATAATTTCAGGAGACAGCTCAGGCAGCAGCTGCCACCAGCCCTCATTTCTCACATGTTCTTGCTGTCACAAAGTATATGTAGGTACATTGCATGCTGGCCAAAAAGAATATGGGCAAGAGGCACTCTAGGTCTCTGGAAGATCAGAATAAGTTTGCAGATGCACTCTAAGTGCCATGTGCACACATACTCCAAGTACTTCTGGTATACAATTCATCCCCATACTCTTGAAAACTGACTTAGGTTATTGGGACCACATACATCAATATCTGGTTATTATTGATCAGTGAATTATAATAATACCTTATTTATCAATTTGGTCCACAAAAGAGAATCTTCCAGGTCACTAAGGCTTATCCCCTAAAGTGTCAAAATGTAAATAACCACTCTAGCTTGTCAATTCATAAGCTTTGAAGAGGCCTCTGAGTTTATTTACTCTAAGTTCTTTATGTTGTCTAGCCCAAGATTTTATAGCCTTGGTACTACTGACATTTGGTGCCGAATAATTCATTGTTGAAGGAAAAGGGTTATCTTATGCATTGTCGGATGTTTAGCAGCATCCCTAGCCTGTGTCCACTAGATGTCAGTAACCCCCTCCCAGAAGTGACAACCAAAATGTCTCCAGACATTGCCCAAGTATCCTGGGTAGGGGTGGGGGCTGAAATCCCTGATATTGAGAACCAATTATCTAGTTCAAATTTATTTTACAATTGAGGAAAATGAATTTGATTTCAAGGCTAGTTTGTGCTTAAATAGTGACTACCAAAGGAAATGGCACTACCGTCATCTATTAATTAATACTTTATGTCCATGCCAGAAAATTTGGCATTATCTCTGATTCTTCTTTCTCCCTCACCAGACGTTCACAATGTTCTGTCAACGGCATGTTCAAAATATTTTTCAAGTCCACCTTCTCTTCATCAGCACACCCACTGTCTTAGACCAGGCTATCATTTTCTTTCACCTGGATCACTAAAACAGCCACCCAACCATACTACCTGTCTCTAGTCTTCTCCCTTCTAATCTATTCTTTACACTGTAGTCAGAGTAAACATTTTAAAATATAAATGTAATTCATGTTACTCAGTAAGTTTATACCTTTCAATGGCATCCTACTGTCTTCATGAAAAATGTCCAACATCTTAACCAGTTAACTGGTATTTGTTTATATTTCCCTTACCACCAAACTACTAGCATTTTCACAAACATGCCAAATTTTTCATTTTCAGACTAGAATATATGATATGCTCTATGCATAGAACGCCTCAATCCAACTTAATTTTGTCTGGATAACTTATTAACTTAGACATCATATCCTGCAGGAAGTCTTCCCTGAATGTCCAGGTTAAGTGTCCCTTCCTGTGTAGTGTCTCAGCACCCTGTTAATCCCTTGATCACTCTGTGTTTTAATTGCTTATTCCCTTGTCAGTTTCTTCCACTAGAATGTGAGCTCCACCATGACAGGGACTATGTCTTTTATACCATTGGATCCCCAGTGCCTGGCATATAGCAGAGTGCTTAATTCATATTTGATGAATAAAATAATCAATGGAAGAAACTTGGGATTTTTTGAGTTTCAGCATATTGTTTACTTTCACATGCTGCCTCCTTATAAAATTAAAAGTATAAAAACAAAAAACTTGTGATAGAGATTTAGGCTTCCTAAAACAGAAGTTATCTAATATAATTTAGAAGTTTTTTTCCTGATGACTTAATGCCATCATTAAGCACAGTGTGGTGCTTTCATGCAATAATGCCTTTAAGAACGAATAGTACACGTATTATTATTTTCTCTAGCACTCACAAGTCTTGAACAGTTGAAGTTTTCTTTTCTTGGGTCTTTTTAGTTATCAGTTTCAACTCATGCGTCATTTCTTGCAGCTATCATCATGATTGACACTAATAACCTAGCAATAGGAGCGGGGAAGTTTGATGCTCTGTTCTCTTTCTATTTTTCTGTTTCTAAACTTCTATTTACAGGGGAAGGAAGTGGCCAATTATGTTAGAACTGTTTACGGAATTAAACTATATTGGCAAAGGGTGAAGATGGAGAGGTGCATTTTTTGCCCTGTGTAAAGGACACGAGCTTTAGGGCATGTAGCAGCTATTTTGACCATTAGTAGCTCTTTGTACAGCTTCCTTGCTTTTCAGCTGTGCTCCAGGTGGGAGAAGCTTCCTCAAAGGTGACTGTCTATCATTTTCATTATCCCTGTAGTAGAGAGCCCATGCCTTGTTTGCTGAGATCAGAATGTACCTCCCAGGATTCTATTACAGGGCTGGTCAAAGCTGCCTTAGACTGGGCCTCCAGTCTTGACTTGACATTTGCCACTTCTGAGCACAACGAAGGAAGAAAGACTGTGGTCATATTTATCAAGTACACATAGAGAAAATAGTTACTTATTTATTGTCTGTGCTTGCTGCAAACACAAACATATTTGATGTTTGCACAAATTTGTGGAGTGTGGATACAAAAAAATAGGGGGGCTACCTGCAAAAGAAGAATTTGGCAGACAAGGACACGTGAGGAATGTGTGTCAGAAAGCCTGGAAAGGCAGCCTAGCATATTCATAAAATAAGCCATTCAATAAACAAATACTTAACCCCAAAGAGCAGAACAGTTGTCCAGGTGGAGAAACTGAATTACATGAGCACACATTCTGCCATAAACTGCATCACGTTTCATCTCTCCCCGTGGGCAGCTTCTAGGCAGGGAGGGGACTGGGGCACATACAGAGCTTGTGAGGAACCACCTGCCAATGCATGTATTTGAGTGTATGATCTGTGTAGCATATGTCAGGCTTGTACATAATGATGGTGATTATAATAATTATTACTTTATCTTTCCTGAACATTTCTACTTTTCAGAGTACTTTCACATCGATTATTTCCTTTTAGTCAAATGTAAACAAAGGCATACCAAAAATAAGGGACTTACTTAAGGTCCCACAGTCAGAGCAGGGCAGAGCTGAACTAAAGCTCAGATCTGCTAATGTGTATTTGCCTTCCATCCAATCACACTGCCTCAACTGTCATAACCTACTGATATTAATGGCCAAATGAGAGATGACTTTCTGGCTCCCCCAGGAGGTTGACAATGCCCATGGGCTACTATAAGCCACAGCTCAAAGCAGAATCTAAGTTTTCAGGAGGACATCTGAAGTGAAGGAAAAAAGTAAGGTCTTTAATTCAGTAAGTGCTCTTCGCCAGAGACAGAAACTTCCCAGAGACAGAACAACCAGAGAAGCCCATCCAGTAGCATTGACTGGGATCAAAAGGGGCACTTGGCATGAATAAGCAGGGTGGGAGGACCTTAACTGGAGTTCAGTTGACTGGGTAAAGATAGCAATGATTAAGAGAATGGAGTAAAACCTTTTGCCAAGTGCATGAAGTTGGGCCCATTGCCTATGTGGGCAGGCAGCATGGGATTACAGAAAGAGCACAGGAGTGAAAGGCAGAAGATCTAGGTCAAGAATGAGAGGCATTCAAGTCAGAAGGGCTATTAAAGAACAAATTTGCCTGTGTGTGGGTTAGATAGATCTTCTATGTCATCATCAGGTTCTCTGGGTAACTCTTTCTAGTTTGTGTCACGTGATCCTCCTAGGGAATCTACAAACTTCTTTTATTTAAGTAACTTGGTCAAAAAGTATTCCACTTTGGTGGTTTGAAAACCCAAATCTATGACCCTTACATAACTGAGTCTCTCTTAGCCAGAGGAATGGCACTAGTAGAAATAAGTTGAGTTTCTGACCCCAGGTGATCTGGGAAAACTTTTATGAAATGATTGACTTCTTACAGCTCTTAAGATTAAGTATAAGTACATTAACACGACTCTTCATGATCTGGCCCCGCTTATCTCTCCAACCTAATCTCTCATTCTTTGTGTCTTGCAGCGTGTGTTCTAACCAGACTACTTTGCTTTCCAGTTCCCTGAAAGTGCCAACATGTTTGGTCTCCAGACTTTTGTACATGTTGTTTCTTCTGCCTGGAACTCTCTTTCTACCCCCACCATGTCCACATGGTATACTTCTACTGATCCTTCAGGCATCAACTTAGATGTATATTCCTCTGAAAGGCTTTCTTTTTCCCTTTTAAAGACTGGATTAGGCACTCCATGCTCCTTTACACAATTGACTACCCACCATCTTATATTCTATCACACTAATTGCAATTACAAAAATTCTTCACCAGACTGTAAGCTGCATTAGGGACTCTGTCACTATGGTTTACCTGTACCTACCACAGTGCGTAACACACTCTAAATATGCACTAAATATTTGTTGAATTTAATTAATATCAGCAATGACTTGAATTCAGAAAATGTATTGTGTCAAAAACGTTCATGGTGGTAGGATATTAATTAGTCCATACCAATGGAAAATCCAGACTTTGTTTAACCTAGTTCATTATATTTTCCCTATCTGCTGGTCATTTTAGTATTTCTGTTTCTTCATCTTGCTCTTACCTCTCAATATCACTTCTGTTCTCTATTACTTCCCAACCTCTAGACCTATAGCTGCTCAGAGTTACCATTCCTCCTTTTCTTCTCAGCAATGCTCCATGCTTTGGGATTGATCTTTATTGCCTGTACTCCCCATGACCATCACCACCCCCCACCAGTCAAAAAAGATCCATCATAGTTTCCCAGATCTCAGTGAGATGTTATGATGAAATGTAGTTCTAACTTACTAAATTGTACCAGGATTCTGAGGCTTAATCCAACAACAATAGGTTTGAGTCTTAGGACTTTCAGAATGGTCATATATAGTCAATTCCTGAAGCCTCGATGCCTTAATCAGGAGAAATAAATCTGGGATACTGAAATTTCAGTCAGACTTCATGTTTATGAATGGGTTCTCATGGAGAGTAGAGGGTGTGTTGTGGAGGGGGTACCTCCAAACCACACAATCACCTAAGCAATGGCCTCTATGGTCTCACTGTAGTTACATTATTGGGCTAGGGAATCCACAGAAGAAAAATATCCAAGTCATTTACTTCTTTGAGAGGAATTCAGAACATCTGCTAAAATTAACTCTGCAGCTATTAGATAAAGTAGATTCCCATTACCCACGTTCTTCCCATTCCATTATATTCAACAAGTCCTGACTAAGTGACTCCCTATGACATACATAGTATTGCATGATGGGAACACTTGGGTTGACACTAATGCTTCTGAAACAACAGATATTTCGTGCTCCTATAGTGGTTAACTAAAGCAAAGAGCCTTCCTAATCAGAAATGATTTTGCTCCCTTCTTTCCTCATCCATCCCTCCAAAAATCTCATCCCCACATCACAGCCTCTGGGTCACCATCTGGCTATGTATCTCACTGTGGTCACATCCTCAATGTCCTGCTTATGGTCAGTCCTCTAGCTGTTGAAAAGTTGTGTTTAATATGGAGAGTGCGTCATATTTATGTCAATGGTGCTGAAGGTTATGGTGCTTCAGATAATAAGCTTTTATTTTAAAAAAATAGTAGCAAAAACGGGAGCATCTTAAATTAAAGGGCATTTCACAGAGTGTAATTGAACAGGGAATAGGTGTCTATTTTTGTAGAAAAGCTGTGATTCAACTTCTGTCTCTTGCTTATATTTTCCAAATGGTTACACTCTAGATGGAAAAATCAGAAGCTTACTACTGGTCCTTCTCTTGGCATAAGAATGAGTATGCAAGACTCTCTGCCTCTGTGTTCAACTGGCAAACTGCTATGGACTCTTGGATGTGATATCAGAATAAGCACGGAGTTTATCTCACAAGTGACCCTACCATTCCCCAAATAATTTCCCTCTTGCCCTTAATTTAAAAGCAGTTGTCCTCTGGGCCTTAATGTCAATGCAGATAGCACTTTCCCCTGGAGACCCTCCAACCATTTAATAGGAAGAAATGATTATGTATGTCTTCGTTTCCCTGCAGATAGGAAGGGTCACAGAAATTTGCTGGTTCACTTCCAAGTCATGCTGTCTGGCATGAACTGGGCTTTTGCTGACAATCAGCGAGTCTCCCATTGTTTTTAATTGACTTTCAAGTGTTCCCATTACAAAGGCTGTTTCAGAACTGATCTCTGCTTAAGTCTGAAACTCTCTTCTTCTCCCACCTTTACCCTTTTCTGATCAGATAACTTTGCCTCCTCCGTGGGAAAAGAGAAAGGGGAACTGCATATTGAAATAAGAGAAGGGAGGGAAGGCCACTCACAGAGCACACTTTTTGCTTTTTCCATACAAACTTGGGGAAGATACAGCTCAGACCGTGGGATGGTATTTCTGCATGTTAGGGGCAGGGTCTGATATGTCACAGGATAACAAACCATCTTGATATCCCCAAGACTGAAGGATTTCCTAGGACATGAACTTTCACTGATAAAATCAGAATAGTCCAGGAAAACCAGGATGGTTGACTACCCTAGATGTGGGTAAGGAACTGAGAGAGTCTGTTGGGAAGGGGACTGTAATAGTCACCTTAGTCTGTGTGGACCCTCAAGCTATGTTTGTTGTCATGAACCTTATCCAAAACTTGCCTCAACAGAAGCTTCCCCTGTCCACCTCTGTAATCTCATTTATTACTACTCTCTCCATTGGTCATTTTGCTCCAGCTGCACTGTACTTTCTTTTTCTCAAACACCACCAGCTTATCCATACTGAGGCTGTTCCCTCTGCCTGAAAACAGTCTTTCTTCAGATGATAGTCTTCTTCACATGAAGATCTGAAGAAAGACATCATTAAAGAGACTTTCTTTAACCATTCATTGTAAAATGGATGGTTAGGAAACCTCTACTTTTGCCCAGTTTCTAACATGTTATCCTCTTTTCTTCATAGTCTTTAGTATTACCACAATTGATCTTATTAATCTGTTCACTTGTTTATTGTGTATCTCCACCACTACATGAAAGCTCTATAATAGGGGGAACCACACCTTTCTTGTTCATTGCTCTATGTCCAGCATCCAGAAGAGTAGCAAGAGCTCAATATCTATCCATGGCATGAATGAACAAATTCAAGTGCTGGTGCACTGTAAGACCCATGGCTTTGCTGAGAACATTACAGAAGTATTAGCTGAGATATTGTAGCTGTCATTTCAGGGTCATATCTGAATAACTCCTTAGAAGAATATTTGCATAAAAGGTATCTGAATAGGTGTATGTCTTGCAAATATTCCCTGGATCTTTGATAATACCTATGAAGGGGAAAAGTGAGTCTATAAACATTTGGGAGTGGCATCTATTATTGGTAGAAGCAGATTGTTGAAGCTGAATAATAGGGAAAGAAAGAAAGAATTCAGTCAATTCTGATTGAACGGCCATCCTCTTTTGCTGAAATCGTAGTTGTCAAGAAGGGGTGTAAAGCCTCCTATTTGGGGATAAAACCTCCTGATACTAGAATTTTCAATTAACCAAAATGAGCCACTATAACTAAATGGGAGAGCAAGCAAGCAAGTGAGCAAGCAAGAAAAGAAGAGATCAAGGAGTTAAGGTCTTCACACATTCACGAGACCAGAACTCTTCTCATGGAGGACATTCCATGAGATTGTCCAGACTTGGCAGAGGAATCTCTCCCTTGGATAGAAAAGATGGAGGGTGTAGAGGTTGCATTGCAGAGGGGAGGGGAAAGAAAGAAACCCCATAAAGTCCATGGGGTCACTTTTAGCAAACTCTTGGAACCGCCTTTGAAAAGGAAGTTGTCAAATTATAATCCTAACATAGCCTAGAATTCTCAGTCTTGAAATAAAAAGGATGAAAAGCATGTTTGACTTTTTAGAGATTAAAACCAACAAGTAAACTGTAAAAGTTATCTATCCCCACGGGTAAGATTAGGAGGCAGTGGGAGTAAGAACCATGGAATGACTAAAAACAGAGAGCCTAGGAACAAGAATAGGAGTAGAGAGACTGTTAGTTGAATTCTTCTAAAGCTATCAACTAAAACTGTTGCTAATTGTGTATATGTGTGTGTATGTTTGTGGTAGCATATAACACATGTGCTTTTCTCCCAATTGTAATAGCAACTTATCTGGGGAAGAATTTTGTCCCTAGAGAAAGAAATACCTGTGCAATTGGGAAAATCAACTGTCAGGCAAATTTTGGATTTAGTTTTTGCATAAGGTTGTATGTGTGTATGTGTTTAAGTGCTATGAATGTTTTCTTTCTTTACTATGTGAAGTGCTATGAATGTGTCCTTTCTTTGTCTTGGCTAACTCAAAGTTGATTTGATTTAAAAGAATGAAACTTTTTTTCTTTTTTTCTTCTGTTTCTATTCTGTAACACAAAGAGTACTCTGCCTCCCTAGGCCATAAATAACTCCAGGGACCTTGGAATATGACATACGATTATGAATTGAGTTTCATAACTATCTTAAATGACTCATTGTGACTATCAGGTTTAATGAAATGCTGCTTCTCCATTTTTTTCAGAAGCATAGAGTAGGAAAGATGCCACAACATTACTGAGAGGAATGGAATGATAAACTAGCTTGCCAAAATATTCTTGTGAACAAGAGGCCAAAGAAAAATGGTGAAATGAGTTTTTGAAAAAGAATCAAACAACAGAAGGCAGGCATATGTAGTGATATGGTATGATGATAGAAGAAGGAGGACAAAAAGTTCAAAGACCTGTCAAGTGACTATAAACTGAGTCAAAGTAAAAAGAAAAATAAATGCTAGATATGTTATGTTCTGAAAGAATTCTTAGGACTATTCTGATCTGGGTCCTTTGGTAAGCAATATAAACAGTGGTTGCCTGGGGTCTTTGTTGCCTTAGGTTTTCTCAAATTTCTTATTTGTGCTCTCTTCTCTTATACTTTAAAATTCCTAAATTACGTATCTTTTGTTTGAATCCTTATACTATGAATTTGGGTCTTGATACTGAGCCCATAAACTGAATCTAGGACTTGAAACCTGAGACAGGGAAGGATAAGTGGATCTGGAACTTCAAAAAATTGTTGTGTCTCAAATCCACAATTTGATTTAAAAGGACCTAGAGAAATGGAATCAGTGTTAGAGGAGCTCAAAGGAGAATGACGTTCAGTAGTAGAACTATATCTGTAAAAGGATGAGTAAGTGGTGGGATATCTAAAATGAGACAATGAGGTTCAGACAGTGAGCCTGAGACAGAAGAGGCTTATGTATACAACTCATGTGAAAGAAGAGTTAAAACAGGATGCTTATATAACCAATATTTCATCCTTGCAATTGCTATTATTATGATTATTCTGCATTAAGTATATGTAAGAGCCTCCGGGCCTTTCCATATGTCTACAAGAACTTCATTCTAATTTAATAAATTACTGCTCCCATTTGAAAAATTGTAGCTTTCAAAATGTCCATTAGTCCTAGTCAGCAGGAGCATATATTGCCTACATCAGAAAACTGTGTGGTGTTGTGGCACCTGGGAAAGTGGCTTCAGGGAACCTACAAACCTGCTTCATTAAAGAGCCTGGATTTCAATGCCTGTCACAACGGGCAGCCAGAGTTAGCCAAGAGAGAATTGTCAGAAGCACCAATTAAGTAAAAAATGATGCTTATTTTTCTTCAATCCCAAGAGATAGGGAAATGAAAGTATAAGGAGTGGAAGACCCATTAGGAATAGAGAAAGAGAGATTACCTACTTCCTAATTGCAATGTTCAAAATACAGCTATCTTTATAATTGAAAGTACTTGAGAAGGTACACAATCTTCCAAGGAGTCATTGTGCAGCGAGGAGGTGGTGAAAAGTAAAGCTATTTCCATTACCTAAGAAATAAAACATTTCTGAATGATAGTTGTCAGAGACTAGGAAGGGTAGTCAGGGGGTGGAAAGTGGGAAATGAATAAGATCGATCATCTGATAGCACAACAGAGTGACTATAGTCAGCAATAATTTATTGTATATTTTAAAGTAACTAAAAAAGTATAGTTTGATTTTTCATAACAAAAAGTAAGACCAAATGCTCTAAATGATGGATACCCCATTTACCCTGATGTGATTATTATGCATTGTGTGCCTTTATCAAAATATCTCATGTAACCCATAAATATATACACCTATGTACCCCGACAAAACTTGTTAATGTATCGTCCTAGATTTTTTAAAAAACACATTTAATTAAAAGGTATAGTTCTGAAGGCTTGATATATTATAGACTCACTGTTTTCATTAGCTAAAAATAGACATTTGTTATGTGCCTTTCCAGCAACTGTACTCCCTTCTTCCAGCCACAATGCACTGATGACCCTTTGAGGAATTCATTTCTCTTTGACTTTAAGTCAGTATAGTTTGGAGAGGGTTGATTCTATCCCCTAAATCCAGGGATGGGCACCGATAGACCTAAATGAATCAGCAAATCTCATTCCCCTAACCAAAGGGATTAATTTAAGGATGAGCACTCAATAAAATTCATACCAGTGATGGAGAGTGAAAAGGACTGAGTGCAGAAACTACTGGAAAAATTTATGTGTCTTTCCCTAAATAATATAGTAAGAGTGAAAGATCTGGAATGGCAGCCACCATTTTGCTACTATGATGTGGCAGAGGTTAGAGCTGCCATGTATCCACCATTTGGAATACAAAGATAAAACCAGTACTACCGAAGTCAGAGTAGAAAGATGTAGAGCGACTGGGTTGTCATGACATTGTTTGGCTTGTTGTATCAAGCTTTGTTCACCTCTGGAATTGTAAGTTATATGGGCCCCTACATATTTCCTTTATTACATAAATAAAATTAGAGATGTGTTTTCAGTCACTTAAAACATAAAGTTCTATTCTACAAAATGGGCAAATTGACTTTGACTATGTTATGTCTGTCACTTAAGTGTGACCACCTGTTTCACAGACGCATCCTAGTTTTGGTTGAAAGTGATTTTGTCACTTGAGTCCAGGAGCTGGAGACCAGACTGACCAACCTGGTGAGACCCCATCTCTAAAAAAAAAAAAAAAAAAAAAAAAAAAAAAATACATAAGTTAACTGGTCATGGCGGCACACGCCTGTAGTCCCAGTTACTCAGGAGGCTGAGTTGGGAGGATCACCTGAACCCCAGAGGTTGAGTCTGCAGTCAGTTGTGATCATGCCACAGCCTGGACAACAGAGTGAGACCCTGCCTCAAAATAAATAAATAAATAAAAAAGAAAGAAAAAAAAGAAAATAACTTTGGATGATTCAGTAGAAACCCATTCCTATAACTACAAAGAAAAATTTAAAGCACAAAGCCCATATTCAAGGTATCTGAATAGTATTTATTTTATAAAAAAAGATTGAATTACTGTCTATTACTTTGGGGCTCTGAACATAAGAATCAGTAAATGTTTAAATACTTGCCTTATATTCTTTCTGGTGGTTGCAGTCTTAGAACCTGAGATTAGCATGCATGTCAGTGTTGGAAAGGTCCTTAGCAAGCCTGTCCAGTAAAAGCCCTTTAATTTACACATAGGCAAACTGAGGTAATTAGCCATAACATTGGTAGCCAAACATAATGCTCTGATTATATCAGTGTTGTTTGTACAGCAATATATAAGCCTCTTGCACATATAGATAAGGTACTAGGAAAGTTGCTATCAAAGCAGCATGCTTGATGCTTTAAGCTACATGCTGCCCTTAAAGCTAGGTAGCTATTGGGTTGAGCACAGTGCAGATGAGGTTAAGGGCATGGTTTTGATCTTTTTGTTTTAGTTTGATCTTTTTGTTTTGTTTTGATTTTTTGGTTTGTTGTGATCTTATGTATGCCAATGAGGTAACCATTAGTTATCATTTTGCCCAACATCTTCTTTTCTGGTTAAAGAGTCTATCTCTTCCTGTTGGCTTAATCCCTTCTTCCAGGTACAGAAATAGACAAATGACCCAGGATTGGTCAATAAAAGCACAGTCTCTTCCTGGCCACAGTGATCAGCTTGGAAGTGAGCAGATGATCCAAATCAGTTGAATCAAAGAAAATTCTGGGACACTTGGAATCAACACAGATGAGGAGCTCTTTTTTGGTGAAGTAGTTAAGCTAGTAGAAAGTAAGATTAGAGGTACTGAAGGTTTTCTTTATCACTTTGTTGAAAATGGCTTCCAGCACAAATGAAAGCAGAGCAGAGAAATGATAGCGATTTCTAAGGATATCATTTGGATTCTCTGTTCCAGTCAGCCGTACTCCTGAAACTTGTGGATACATAATCTAATATATTTCCCTGCCTTCATTAAACTAGCTTGAACTGTGCTTTCTGTCACCAAAAGAGTACTGACTATGGCAGACTTTTATTTCTCTCACATTTACAGGTGGCATATATAGTAGATATGAATTGTCAACTAGCCAAAGCTTCAGTTTTTGAAATTGTTCACGTAATCTTGGTCCCTGATCAAAGGACAATGGTCATGTTTTGGGTTAAGATGAACATATGATCCAGGGCTTGCCAATCCATAAAATGGGCTAAGATAATTATTTGGACATGGTGACTAAATGAATTAGCTATAAAATCATCTAGAGTTGGGTCAGAGTTGGTGCCATGGCAAGACAAAGTTACTTACAAGCTAAAGCTATAGGAAAGCTGAGAAGCATGTGTAGAGAAAGCTAATCTGTAAAGAGAAAACAGTAGACTAGAAAACATACTCAAAGAAGAGATCATATTACACACACTTCCCCCTGCAAAACAAATGGGATTTAATTGATATAATATAGTTGCCTATTTTCTACACACAATGTGGTATTCTCTTCAATTCATTTCTTCCAGAACCTTCCCTCTCTCCTTTATCCTTTTAATTACTATCCTTTTTGTGATTTGAACTAGCCTAAGTGGGATTCTATTCTTTGCAACTGATCAACCTTTCACCTAAGAATCCCAGTACTAAGGCAAAGGATGAGGAAAATGCATTACAAATCAATCTGGACTAGAGGAAATACATTCAAAAGCAGAAGACTGTGGGTTGGTCTGTAGCATGAATTTTGAGCATAAAGGAGACGGCTTGCTATGCCTCAATTTCTTGACTCTCAATTTGGAGCCTGAAATCTGTGGACTGGCTTAGTTGTGCAGGAGCTAGGGAAAATCTCCCCCACAAGTGTTTATAACAATGTTTAAATTATCATCTCAATTACTCTCTGTGTACACATCAATGAGCACTCTGCATATCAATAAATGAACTCTGTGTGTATTCAGAAGGCTACTGTGGTAACATCAACATTGAGATCCAGTCCTCATTTGACGGGCACCTTCCCAGCTAGTTGTGAATGGCTTAGGGGATTATGTCTGAGATTTAAGGGAAAACAGATGACTCTCATTGTCCTACATGAGGTAAATTTAAACAGTCTGAAAATGAGTGCCCTAAAATGTGATATTATTCTGTTCCTGGTCTGTTCTCCAGCTGTACAGAATAAGCAGACCAAAATGCTCATGAGGAGATAAAAAGATTCAAATATGCATGTAAGGATGGGACCACATGGCCAAAACAGGCTGGCACCTTCTGTGAAATTCAGGTTCACCAACTAACTCAAGGTCATCTTCCAGCCTGCCAGACAAATATCAAATTCATCCTCAGGATCATTCCACCCCAGTGCAGACAAAACTAAACATCCTGGAGTTCTGGCCACATCTTGCTCACCATCTCTCTGTAAGGCTTTTCTGAGGTGGCCCATCCAGCAGCTCAACTCTTGGAGAAGTAGTAAGGGCCCAAAAAGGATGACCTTTGTTGGCATGAAAGAAAAGTTCTAGTCTTTTTCTTTGACCCCAGAGCTTACTCAAACACTCTTCTAGCCTTCTCTCCTTTTCTAACTCAAAATGAGAAAAAGAAAAAATATACATGTCCTAAATACTGATGATGTTATGTTCTAGCCTGTCATTCTAATCATTTTGGTAGTTGTCTCTCCTTCCTTACTAGTCCTTCTTTCTTCCTTTTCTTTTGTTCTCTTGCTCGTCTTAGTCTCCCTTCCATTTCTTTGAGGGGGATGCTTTTTTTCTGGATCATTAAAATGAAGTTGTCATTAAAAATGCCTACTTTGCCAAGGTTATATAAGGAATTAACAATTCAAAGTGTTGTTAAAACAACTTAGAAGTAGAGAAAGGAGAGGAGAATAGCTTTTTTTTCCCCATTGTCAGACAAATAGAACCCAACTTTATTTTTTGTGAAGTCTTGCTTATTTCATCCCAGCTGAAGAAAAGGAACAAACAAGTTCTCAGAGACTTAACAGCAGAAACAGCAGCACTCAAGAAGCATTTACATGAAATAATTCATGTGAAGCATTAACACATTTCCTGGCACAATGTAAGAACATAGAAAGTGTTGATTATTTATATTACCACTATTATTGGTGGTAGTAGTAGTTATTGCTGTTGTCATTGTTTTAGGGGTTCACACTTATAGTTCTGGGCAAAAACCCTTGAAAACTGGACATCTCCAAAGAGTGAACCTCAAAGAGTTTTTGGCATCAGAATCTCAGGCCCTCTTAACGTTCTAAAATGCTTTCACACCTATCATCTTACTTTCCTTCTGTCACAAGATTGGATTTGTTCACTGAGGCTCAAAACAAAAAAAGGCAGTGTTCTAGCTGGAATGGTTACTGGAGTAAAATGCTATTGTATTAATGTCATCCATAATCACTGCAGGAAGAAAATGCTAAGAAAGGCAAGGTTTTTCTTTTTAAAACACTAAACAACTTATCTTGCAATATTCTAGAGATGCAGAGATTTCCATTTATACCAACACATAAAGACAACTCTTTACATAATGAACAAAAATTAAGTAATAAACAGCTGTGAAAACCAATTTTATGGGGCCATATTTCTATTTTAATAAAAACTTACGTGGCACTAATCATGTGACAGACACATAAAGGATTTACAAATATTAATCCATTTAATCTTCATAACAACCCAATGAGGTAGGTTAGGTACTATTATATTGCCATCACCATTTTAATGTTGAGAAACCTAAGGCAAAGAGGGGCTAGGCGAATGGTCCACTGTCATGGAGCCAATATGTTGTAGAACCTGGATTCAAACCCAAGCAGCCTGGCTCCAAGTCCATGTCCCATACTATAATGCTGTGCTGCCTCCCTTATGCAACTGCATCCCCTCAAAAGGCCAATACTTCCTCAAGTAATTCCCCCTTCTATGCCACAGTCTCTCCAGCTTTAGACTTCCGATACCAAAACTATGCATACTTTAGTCGATTGCCCTATTTAGGAAATAGAACTGTTGGCCCATGGGAGGCATGAAACAATTCCACAGTTGCCCACAAAAGCTGCAAAGGTAGTAGCCAGAACCATGAAAATGACTTTACCTTCAATTCTAAGATACTAAATATTGTATTTTTTGCTGATTAATTTTTAAAAATCATTTGTCTTCCCTTTCTGGACATTCTAACCCACAGCACACCAAAACCTCTTCTTGATTAGACAACCAATTTCCTTGTTTAAAGAAAAAAAGGCTTTCCGCTCCATCTTTAACTGGTTATCAAGTGATAAGGAATTCTGAAGCAAAAAGGGGCATGAAATTGGACTCAGAGAAAGGTAAGAATAATGTCAGACACCAAAACAAAGTCACACTCATTCTGTAGGGAGGAAAACCTACAAGCTGGTATCAGAACCCATAATATATTCTTTATAGTTCATTGTATATAAATGTTTAAACTGAATGCAATTCTTTTTTAAGTAGTGTAGTATTTAAGAACATGGACTCTCGAGCAGACTTCATACATTCAAATCTGAGTGTTACCACCTACTATGTTATCCTAAGCAAATCATTCAACTTCCTCACTTCTAAAATAAGGATACTAATAGTATGAACTATGATGTGCAGCATGTTGTGAGAATTACAGGAGTAAATATTATATTTAAAGTTCTTCTAAAAGTGTCTGGCAGTGGTAAATGTTTTATATATTAGCTAATAGTAGTGACAGTATTGAAAAATTACACAGGGAGATATTATCCTCCTTCTTGTATGACCCATAGTCTCCACCACACTATTTATTCAGGACATTGACTTCATTTCACTTCTAATTGCCTTTAACCACTTGATCCTTGGTTTCTTTCCATGGTCAAACAGAAGAAAAGCCACCAACACATATAGTCATGGATCAGCACATGCACAATTAAGATTTTGCCATATGGAAATTACTTTAAGACACATGCAGTCTCTAGGAACACAGTATATACAGATGCTGGGTCTATCTGAAAAGTTGAAAAGCACCACTTTCTGATGGCAACAATCCAATCATGGTAGGTTTCTGCTACTATGAAAAAGATGGTTATCTGGTTTGTTCCTTCTCTCTCTCTGTGTGTGTGTGTGTGTGTGTGTGTGTGTGTGTGTGTGTGTGTGTGTGTCTGTTTACTAGTTTGTTGATTTCTTTTTTTATTTTGTGGAAAAAATGAGAAAATGAGACTGAGGAAATATCAAGGATCACCTAAATGATATGAAACACAAAAAACACAAATTAAGGTTATTCCTTTAATTTGTGGCAATCAAAGTACAGCGATCATATCACTCATCAAGGATAGAGAAAGAGAAGCCTAACTGCTAAAGGAATCAGTTGGGAGTCAACCTAACAAAATTCTAGCATCTGAACTAATTGTGAGGCCATGTCTAATCAGACATAGAACATTTAAATAAAAACAGAAGGCCAGGATTCAAAAGAAAACAAGAGTTAATATCAGCTAGTGAGACATATACCAAAGTATCTCTAGGCGTTATTTATGCTTGCTCTGTAACATTCTACTTAGAATTTAGGAAAGTTATATCTTGATGAAAAGTAAAGTTCTGAAAACATTTCCTGGTTCCCATCTGTATATTACATAAAATATATGACTTAGCTTTTCGTTTATGAGACTGTATGAGGCAAGGGATGTGCTGTCACAATTACTCTAATTACAGGAAAACAACTTGGGGAACAAAGAATCTCTTAGATGCCAAACCTGTAATCTCAATGGTATAAAGTTATAAGAAAAATTATAGTCTGATGTTTGGATAAGGAACTACCCAAAAGTCCTGCAGGACTACGCAGCCTTGTATCTCCATTCCTTCATTAGGTTGGAGACATCTCAATGGAGGTCAGATTCTGTGGCTTTTTTATTTGATGATTGATTAGCCACTCAGTTATATAGCACAAAATTTTACTTTCAGATCTGCCTAAACAGTGCAAATGGTCCTAGTGGCAGTATCTGGTTAAAGGAATAGAAGGTCTCAGAGTTCCTGTTCCACATCTCACCTCAGCTACTGATTTGCCAAAGATGTTTTCTTAATTGTATCTCAGTCCACCTGGATTTTGTGGTCTGCTTTTCTCTAGGCTTGAACCTTGGAATAATTGGTGAGTAAGTCAAGTTTGACTCCTGTACTATCTTTGTGTATCTTTTCTTATCCGCACCTAGCCAGACCATTCTTATCCTTTCAGAACTTAGTTCAAGTTGCACTTTCCTGGCTTAGAGTTTCTCGACCACTCCGGAAGGAAGAAATGATTTCTCCCCTTTTGCAACTCCTATAGCATATCATATATTCGTCATGCTTTTCATAGTTAGCATATGCCTTGATGATGATCGTGATGGTTTATGTAGAAGAAAAAAATTGTTGAGTGTGTCTTGTACTTGAAGTTCTTCATGAATTATCTCGCTCCTCACCTCTTCCTTTTGAGGTAGGTTCTTGTTATCTCTATTTGGAGAGGAAGAAATGGGCTCAGAGCATTTAAGTCACTTTTCTTTAGTCATATAACTAATAAATGGCAAAACCAGACTTCAGACAGGTTTTTATCTGTTTCTAGCTTTTCTCTACTGTTTTTCAGAGTGTAGTTCATAGACAACGAGCACTAAAACCACCCAAATATAGGTTGCTGAGTTTTACCTCAAACTTTCTGGAGAACAATTTCTGAGAAGTGAGTCTGGAACCTCAATATCTTCCAGTGGTTCAGATGTCTATTGAACTTGGTGAGAACCTCTGTTCTAAAAACTACTAGTAGCAACTCCCTTGCATTTGTGTAGGTTCTCATGCTCATGATGACCTTTAACATCTATATATCTATATGTAAACCTTACATGGTTTTATGTCTTGTGTCTCCTAACTAAAGTTTAAGACACATGGTTTCTACTGCATGGCCTCCTCACAGCATACCTCAGTGCCTTACACACATCCAAAGTATTCAGTAAGCCCGTTCCTTCATTGTGATTGCCAAATGGTATCTGCTGCTTCAGAGAAGACACCAATCTGTATTTCATACTAAAGGGGGATATTCTCAATCCCTGAACCCCAGCCATTCTTTGTGACTCCAATTTCAAGCATTTTTGTGTTGTACCTTTTCCATTAAAAAGGGGGTGTCACGAGGGTATGACTTTTTGGTCGTCACAGGAAAAACAGCTTTTGAGTCCATTGATAAGATTTTCCTTCCCTTCCTGTATGCCCTTCCCTCATCATTGGCTCCTTGCCATCGTCTCCCAGGGATAAATGTGCTTATAGAAGAAACTGAAGACAATGGTAGCCAAATGCATGCTGGGATGCGCTGTGAGATTATAGATAGGGGGAGTATGTCTTTGGCCACAGCAAGGAAACTAAAATGATGACCACAGTCACAACATTTTTGTCAGAAAATTTTACCTAAATAAGGTATTTTTAAAATTATAAAAATACAACATAATCATTATTAATTGTTTAAAAAATAGAGAAAAGTTACCCCCATTATTCAAACAAAATCTTTATCAATATTTTTATATATAGTTGTTCAGTCATTTTGTTCTATGCAAGTATGTGTGTGTGTGTGTGTGCATATGTGAGAGAGAGACACACACATATGTGTTTTTCTTTAACAGAACAATACTGTATATAAGCTTTTGGATCTTGACTTTTATCCTAATGATAAATCATCATAAACATGCCTTTTCATTAAATCTCCTTCTTCAAATATCGATGTTGGAAAACCTGGTAAAGTGTTTAAATCAAATTCCTGTCTTGGTTGAAAAAAGTCTAATGACTATCATACCTGGTTCAGGGAATCTTGAAAAGTAAGGCAAGCAAAAACAGGCCAGAACAAGGGGTCAAGTTGGGATGGTGGGCCTGTGGCTAGTAATCTGACTAGAGGCCCATTGGGGACCCTATTCCCACATCAAAGTAAGTAATAAGGATGATGCTGGGAACAGTACCTGAGGGATCAGAAGAAACAGAAAAGAGCATAGGTAAAGTTCCGAACTCTAGTATATAAGCTGAGGACAATACTCAGAGAGGTCCAGATTAGTTGGAGGTCAAGCATAGGTAGAGGTATAGGTCAGGGATCAAGGCCCAGAAGGCTAAATGTAAGTAGGAGGGCAGCATAGAGTCTGAGTGTACAAATAGGTCCTGGTTGGGGATTCCAGACAGGGATTAAACAAATTGTTGGAAAACACAGGGAAACTGAGCACAGGAATTGAGGATCTGTACCACAGGGAGTATATCAACACAATAGTGTGACAACCAGTCCCAGGAAAGGAGCTGTTTGGATATCAGCAGTCTTAGTGAAGGCAAATAAGGATACAGTAAGAACTCTACATAGTCCAGGAATTGAACTCAAGGAATTGTAGTCCGAGGTGTCCTGAGAGTTCTAACAGTGACAGCCAGAGAAGCTCTCCTTGCTGATTGAGAACAGCAGCACTCATGTCATCATCTCTGGAGCCATCAGCAATCAATAGCCAACAAGGGACATAAGGGAAGTATAGGAGGCTAGGCTGGGGGTGACCTATGGGCAGACCACCCCTTGCATGGTGATATGGTTTGGCTGTGTCCCCACCCAAATTTCACCTTGAATTGAAATAATCCCTATGTCTCCAGGGCAGGGCTAGGTGGAGATAATTGAATCATGGGGGTGGTTTCTCCCATATTGTTCTTGTGGTAGTGAATAAGTCTCACGAGTTCTGATGGTTTTATAAATGGGAGTTCCCCTGCACAAGCTCTCTTGCCTGCCGCCATGTAAGATGTAAATCTGCTTTTCTTTCACCTTCCACTATGATTGTGAGGCCTCCCCAACCGTGTGGAACTGTGAATCCATTGAGCCTCTTTCCTTTATAAGTTACCCAGTCTCGGGTAGGTCTTTATTAGCAGCATGAGAATAGACTAATACACCTGGTAAGTTTTTCAAAAACCATATAAAAATGGAAATTGCCAATTTTGTGAATAAAAAATAATGGTCCTTGATATGGTTTAGATTTGTCTCCTTGCCCCAATCTCACATGTCAAATTGTAATCCTCAGTGTTGGAGGAGGGGTCTGGTGGGAGCTGACTGGATCATGGGGGCAGATTTCCCCCTTGCTGTTCTCATGATAGTGAGTGAGTTCTCATGAGATCTGGTTGCTTAAAAGTGTGTAGCACCTCCCTCTTTGTGCTCTTCCTTTTGTTCCTTCCATGCAAGATGTGCCTGCTTCCTCTTTGCCTTCTGCCATGATTATAAGTTTCCTGAGGCCTTCCCAGCCATGCTTCCTGTACAGCGTGCAGAACCTTGAGCCAATTAGACCTCTTTTCTTTATAAATTGTCCAGTTTCAGGTATTTCTTTATAGCAGTGTAAGAACAAACTAAAACAGCAATTTTGTATGGTTTAACTCTTATAAATCCTCTATAAAAGAGGTGGGTGTTAGGGTGAGGGGAGGTGGGCTTGAGGAAGTTGTGGAATATGGATTAACTGGGAAGTTTGGTTACAATGACACATGGCTTTACTATACCAAGAAAAGCTAACTTTCAAGACTGGAATATGGTAGATGTTCAGTAAATATTTGTTTAATAAATTCAAAAAATGTTAAGGCTAGCACTCGGCTAGTTACTGTGGAATATATGAAAGAATAATGTACCACTATTCTGTAAAAGAACTTTTGGTGAAGAAAAATGAAACATTTAGACAGAAAAAAACACTCATTATGCAGTATTTAGGACAAGAGCACCATAGCCAGTGAGCACTTAAGAATTTAAAGAGAATCTAGAGATCAGTATTGGCTAGAGGGGCTGAAGAAGCCTTTCTGGTAGAGGAAAAAATCAAGACTATTAAAGGTTTGTAGATAAAACACAAGAAAAGGGACAAGGTACCTCTCAGCACCAAGTTTCCTCCCACTTATGACTCTGTTTTCCAAACAAATGTTCCTTAAAGCAGATTATAGTGATGACCAGGTTGCTTTCCTGAAGAATGTTCTTCAATACACTAGTCCTGGGCTGCTGCTTCATTTTAAAAGATTCTCATAGTCCAAGTTGGAAAATGCTGCAATTTCCTCTTGGAGATTCACAAGTATATTAGCATATTGAACTCTCCAAAAAGTCCTACAATAAAGAAATCAGTTCTAATTTTGCCTAACCCAGCATTTCTCCAAACAACTTGCCTATGGAAACTTTTGTTTGAAAAAATTATTATGAACATTCCATGGTGCTGGTTTGCCACAGAACATACTATAGAAGACACCATTATAGAAGAGTAAACAATTTAAATCCTCTATCAGGATCCCCAAAAGTAAGGGATAACAAGATGGGAAACAGGGTAAGAGTCTCAGGAGCTAGGCTCCAACTGCTATCACTAAAGAGTGGAAGGGAAAAGAAACAGGCGCAAAGCATTTTAAAAGATGGATCATCTACAGAGTCATGGTTGGAAAACATTGTTCTAAGCCAGTATCTATTTCAAATCTTGTTAGCCCTGATTATAATGCATGATATTTGGACTTGTTAGGTATGATGAGCAAATAACCATTTTAGTTGCAGTATGAGAATAGACAGACATGAAAGTACCTATTTTTCTCTCTCTCTCTGTCTCTCTCTTTTTTTTTTTTTTTTTTTGAGATAGAATCTCACTCTGTTGCCCATGCTGGAGTGCAGTGGTACGATCTTGGCTCACTGCAACCTCCACCTCCTCCATCTCTCAGATTCAAGCGATTCTTCTGCCTCAGCCTCCCGGGTAGCTGGGACTACAGGGACATGCCACCACACCTGGCTAATTTTTGTAGTTTTAGTAGAGACGGGGTTTCACCATGTTGGCCACTCTGGTCTCGAACTCCTGACCCTGTGATCCGCCCGCCTCGGCCTCCCAAAGTGCTGGGATTACAGGCATGAGCCACCATGTCCGGCCGAAAGTACCCTTTTTATTTGAACTCCTGATGGTAAAACTCACTTTCTGCCCCCTCCACTTGCTCTCTTGCAACTGTGTCAGAAAGGATTTTGTGGGATTTGTTTTGAATTTGTTTGATTCCTGGTTACTGAGGATTGGGGTGTATCTGTTATTGGCTTTCAAAAATAGAGACACTCCCATGGTTTCTCTTGTCTTCCAGAAGACTGTCTTGGCTGTAGCTGATGATGACAATCATGTTTAAAGATGAAGAGCTTCCTGGAGGAATGCTTTCCCTGGAGATGTTCAAGCAAAAAGTAAACAAGCACTTGGCAAGATTGTCATAGAGATAGAGATTGGTCTTCATGACTTGTGAAGTCTCCTCCAACATTAAGAATCTAGAACTAGGTGGATGTTTCTCAAATGTCTCTGCACATTAAAATCTCCTGGAAAGTTTTTTTGAAAATTCCAATGCCTACGATCTACTCCAGACCAGTAAAATCAGAATCAGAATCTGTGGAGGTAGGTCGCAGGCATCTTACTGTTTAAAGGCCCCAAAATGATTCTAACATGCATCCAGCGTTAAGAATGGCTGAGTTACATGATATATTTAACCTTTGTTAAAAGCGTTGATCCTGGTATGGTAGATACCCTGACTCTATTATTCTACACTGAATTTATACTTAACCAGAGTAGGTGTCTGCCAACACGAAGTGATTTGAGGCCCTCGGTAGATTTACCTCTCATGTACCCCTAAATTCTCTACAGACTAACCACAGTGCAAGAAACTCTCCCTTTAGAGATGTGTTCTTTTATGTTAGGCCCCCAGAGTCCTCTTAAAATGCAAATACCCTCTGGAGAAGCAGTACATTAAAGTTATTATTAGTCACTGGCACCGTGTACTATAATGGATCAGCCTGTCACCTACCAAGGCCAGGAGGGAGTAGGGAGGGTACAGGAAAAGAAACATTACTTACATAATGATTGTGCCAATAATTGCATCAAAAGTTTACTGTCTTCCTTTCCTGTACTCCTCTATTGCTCTCCCCTTTCAGTTTTAAGATTACTCATCTGACCCTCTACATTTGCTGCCTGTGAACTAACTGTGAGTCATTGTTATCCATTTTGTACATAAATGTGATATTTGGAATCTTATAAGGAACTGGAATAAGAGAGTTATTTTTTGATGTTAATAATTTATTCCAGTCATTTTCTACCCTAAACGATGAAGTCAGAATATAGGTTGTATCTATACAGGCCACCAAATCACCCAACTAGTCAAATTGATGATACAGCCAGTCAATTTAATAAAGCCAACATGGTGAACTTTAGCATACACCAAAGGCAATTTGATCCCCTGGTCCTACTCATAAAAGGACCAACTATTTGAGGGAGTTGACCAAAATGAACAGAGGTTCTGGTACCATATTGGTGCAGTCTCATTGACATCTCCTCAACTTATTGCTTATTCACTGACTAAACAACTGGATAAAGATTTGATGCTCTAACGTCTTAGGGGATAGTTTCAGATGTCCACTGGATCCAGGTTGAGTAAGGATAATTAATGAACTTATTTTATTGTCAGAGTCTCTTGTGTCAACCTTCCCTCCTTCCTACCACTAACTTCGTTAGCCACGCTTAACTGTCATTTGACAACTGCAGTTTTTTTTTTTTTTTTGCATGCAATCAGGTCTCAATGATATCATTTTTTTCTGTCCTCTAAATATTTCCATTTGCCCACATCAAGCATTTCATAAATAAGTTTTTTTTTTTTTTTCAGTTAATTTCATGTCACATAGTGCTCAATTAGTCGTGTTTAAAATGCTTTTACTAGGCCAGGTGCGGTGTTTCATGCCTGTAATCCCAGCACTTTGGGAGGCCAGGGCAGGCAGATCACCTGAGGTCCAGAGTTCAAGACCAGCCTGGACAAGATGGTGAACCCTCATCTCTACCAAAAAATACAAAAATTAGCTGGGTGTGGTGGTGCATGCCTACAGTCCCAGCTACTCAGGAGGCTGAGGTATGAGTATCACTTGAACCCGGGAGGCGGAAGTAGCAGTGAGCCAAGATCGCACCACTGCACCCCAGCCTGGGTGACAGAATGAGACTCTGTCTCAAAAATAAAATAAAATGCTTTTATTTCCTCCTCAATAGAGGAAAAATGCTCTGTGAGTTGAGGACATCAAAAGCTTCCTGGGAGTTTCTGGGTTTTTTTGTCCTAATGACCTAAAAAGGTTTCCCTCCCACCCCGCCTCGCACCCCCCCACCCCCCGCGAAAAGATAAAGATAGCATTACTATTCCCATGGGTCTTTGTTTCAAGATGCCTTACATGACTTAGCTTCTCAGATATTTCATTCACCTTCTCTGGCTAATTTTTGGTATTTAATAATCCTTCTGAATATACTGATTCATTTTGTTTGTAGTTGTGTTTTCATAATCCTAATTGGATTCAAAATCCACTGTAGTAAAAATTTCAGCTAACTGATTATATGGCATCTGTTTAAGTGACTGGGTTCATAGTTTGCTTTTATGCATGGCAATCTCTTTGGTATATGCATAAACAGATCCTTTCTGAGGGTTAGGACTGTGTTCATGGAGAGAAAGCAAAGGGGAGATTTGGACAACAGAAGTGAAAAGTTTGTTTGCAATTATTTGGCTCTTCAGACAACTAAAAATAAACTTCTGCCTAAATTACCCAGTAAACTACAACTATTTAATATTTTTGAGGTTTATTTTATATATTTGTGTTTTATTTTTTGATTCCCTCTGACAAACCTAGCCCTCGCTAAAGGCTGAACTACTGAAATTGCCATTCAATCAGTATCTCTACCTGTAGTTCAAGGGTCAGCAAATTATGGCCCACAGGCCAGATCCATCTTGCTGTCTGTTTCTGTAAATTAAGTTTTATTGGCACATAGCCACACTCATTTGTTTACATATTAACTAATGCTGCTTTCAGACTATAATGGCAGAATTGAACAATTGCAACAGAGACCATATGTCCTACAAAGCCTAAAATATTCACCACCAGGGTATTACTAATTTGCCATTACCTATTCTTGTCTCTTCTCATTGATTCTGCACATCACTGCCATTTTTACTTTTCTAAAATGCCAATTTCATCCTGCAGTTTTCCTGCACAAAAAAACTTAAATGCACAATTGATATTCAGCTATTATACACTGTTATGGCTTTAGTCTTTTCATTGTTATTGCCCATGACATGGTGGTTGTTAAATATTTTGAGAATCACTCATGCTTAAATGGTTCTTATTTTCATGGAACAAAATAAAACTCCTTAGTCTAACATCCAAGGCACTTTCTAATCCTCTTTCCCATTTGTTCTTTATTATGAACCACCTTTTCTGTATCCAGAACACACTCAACTCACTCTTATCTTTGCCTTTTCCTTTATAAACCATTTCTCTACTTTGGAATGCTCTGAACCTTCCTTTCTGCCTTTATGAACGTGGAGATCATCTGTCCCTGTTTACCTGGGACAATCTCAGTTTGCACGTTACCCTAATGTAATTATTAACGATGCCTCATTTCACTCTCAGAAGTATACTCATTTGAACAACAAATTACATAGTTATCCCAGCTATATTCTTCCTTCAAGGATGGCTTCAAACTCCGCTGCTTCCATGAAGCCTTTGATATCTTCAGCCAACAGAGCTCTTTCTCTCTTTCAAGCTTAGTATGTAGAACACTCACTGTCACTTACGGTATGGAGTCTCAGACTAGATTGTTTTTTACTTTTATAATATCGACCCTCAATTAGAAAATACACTCTCTTCAGTTAGGAGCCATGTCATACATTTTGTACCTGTTTATTTAGATCCTAGACTATCTCTCACATAAAATTTATTTCTGTACATATGTTTATTTGCCGGTTGATTTATATATAATGGCAATCTCTTTGGTATATGCATAAACAGATTCTTTCTGAAGGCTAGGACTTTAGTATATATATATGTAGAGAAATATATATATATATAAAATCATGACGTGGGAAATGCATCTTGAAAGAAGGAGTTATATTCTTTATAATCTAAAATGATGATAGCTTATGCAATTCTATTAACCCTTCTCTGTTATTACTTTACTGACAAATCTTTAATTTTCAAATGATTTTTGAGGCCTGCCCATTCAACTAGAGAGGCTTGACAATTTTCATTCTCAGAAGAGTGTAGTAGAAAGGGGATGACAATGAGATCATGGGACTAGGGTTTCTAATCTTGGCTCCATCACAATCACTTATATGCTTCAGGCCTCAGGTTTGCTCATCTGTCAAAGAAACAGGATTGGACTAGCTTACTTTCAGAGCTAACTATATCATACTCAAGGAATTAATTAATACAATTAATAGATGATTTGTACAACATAGATTAGGATAAGTACAGTAATATATTCCATAGAACTACCTGAATTCATCCTCAGTTATCAACCTCAAATTGATTTTTTGTCAGTCACTTTCATTATACTCCAAATTGTGTTTCTGAAAGATAAAAATTTTATTTGGAGTGCACAAGACTGTGCATATAATAAAGACATATGTTCTGATAATGAACTGATCTGGTTAATTAAATTTTGGGAGAGGGAGATTCTGAAAATATAGTGAACTGAACGTTATGCCTTTTCCCTTAATTCCCAATTACAAGCTATTTGTTTTTCTGAACCAAATGGGTAATAGTGCCCATGGGCAACTGGGTGCAAACAAGGCCTTGGACTTTCTTAGGTCCTAGTGAGAAAAGTGATACAGGATTTCATCTCTTCCCTGCCCATTGTGTGAGTGTATGAAAATGATTATCATGGAACTTCTAGGTGAAGACTGTAAATTGGTAAATCTTGACTTTTACAGATTTATGAATCCTCGTAGAGAAGGTTGATATTGGACTTGCATAAGATTGCCAAGTCACCCTGCCTCCTAAAAATCTAAAAAGACAGCGAGGAAGCGATCCAAGTCCTTCCTTTCTGAGACAGGAAGTATAACAAGGAAATAAGAGAGTCTAGAGAATTTGTTCAAGTGCCTCAGTAGGAGACTAGTGCCCTACGTACTTCCATACTCTTGACTTACAGGGATAGAGAGCACTTTGCATGCACTATAGGACTACAGACACATAGGACATGCCATCTACCAAAATCCTAACGAGCTGACAGTAGAAAGTAACAACACTATCTCAGGGTACCTAGAAGCCAGAGAGAGGAAGATAAGGCAGAACAAACTGAATACATGCTTAGAGAATTAAAACTATTAAAAGGGACGGATAAAAACTTGAATAAGAAATAAGAGCATTGAAGGAGATTCAAGTGCACCACAGAAAACGTTTTCTGGAAAGAAAAAATAATTATGTTTGGCCAGGCACGGTGGCTCACACCTGTAATCCCAGCACTTTGGGAGGCCAAGACAGGCAGATCACCTCAGATCTGGAGTTCCAGACCAGACTGGCCAACATGGTGAAACCCTGTCTCTACTAAAATACAAACATTAGCTGGGCATGGTGGCAGGCGCCTGTAAACCCAGCTACTCAGGAGGCTGAGACAGGAGAATCTCTTGAACCCAGGAAGCAGAGGTTGCAGTGAGCTGAGATCATGCCACTGCACTCCAGTCTGGGCAACAGAGCCAAATGCCATCCCAAAAACTAAACTAAACTAAACTAAAATAAAAAGAAGATGGTTACTATTACGATATGAATTGGTATACGTACATTAGGATAGGCAGACTGGGAATATGTTTAAAATGCTTAATGAGGACTCAAAATCAAAGTGACATAATTTGAGTGAAATTTTATAACAAGCTAAAGCAAGAGCTGGCAAACTACAGCCCACAGATCAAATCTGGCCTGCTACCTGTTTTTGTGTGGACTGTGAGCGAGGAAACTTTTTACATTTTTAAATTGTGGAAAAATATTAAAAAAAGAATTTTCATAACATGTGAACACTATAGGAAATTAAAGTGTTAGAATCTATAAATAAAATGTTATTGGAACCTAGCCATAGTCATTCATTTATGTATTATCTCTGGTTTATGGGAAAAGCAGAGCTATGTAGCTGCAATAGGGACAACAAGCCCTGTCAAGCCTAAAATGTTTGCAGTTTTGCTCCTTATGGGAAGTTTGCCAATCCCTGCTCTATAGTAGTGCTATTCAATAGAATTTCTCAGTGATAATAGAAATGTTCCATATATGTGCTGTCCAGTAGAGTGGCCACTAGCCACGTGTGGCTATTGAGTATATGACATGTGGCTAGACTGAGTTACTGAATTTTTATTTTAATTGATTATCTTAAATTTAAATAGTTACCTGTGGCTACTGGCTTCTGTATTGCACAGTACAGCTTAAGACAAAAAACAATAAATAATTTAGACAAAACATAGGCATTATGGTTGCAGTGGTTATAGTGATAAAATGAAAAAGCGTAAGTGGCCATCAAAATATCAAACAAGAGGAATGTGAGATTTAATGCACAAGACAGAACTAGGAGGATGTTGAGCAATGGTAAAAATCACAAACTAGTATGCACAAAACTAAGTAAAACAATAACTATTAAAAATAAAAGGAAAACTTGGTAAAGTAAAATGAGGGTGGAAAATAATACATGCCTTTCTCAGATAAAACAGCTCTTGTAAACAAAAAAATAGGAAGTTAGAGTAATAGAAGGAAACAATCAACAAGCTTGATTCACTACCTTTCTATATGAACTTACATCTCTCAAAGAGAGAAAATACGTTTTGTGGTATGCCCATGGAACTTTAACAAAATCGATCAACTACTTGGCCATGAAGAAAACCTTAATGCAATTAAAAATAAAGATTTTGGCCAGGTGCAGTGGCTCATGCCTGTAATCCCAGCACTTTGGGAGGCCGAGGTGAAACCCCGTCTCTATTAAAATATACAAAAAATTAGCTGGGCGTGGTGGCAGGTGCCTGTAGTCCCAGCTATTCAAGAGGCTGAGGCAGGAGAATGACTTGAACCCGGGAGGCAGAGCTTGCAGTGAGCTGAGATCGCACCACTGCACTCCAGTCTGGGGACAGAGCGAGACTCTGTCTCAAATGAATAAATAAATAAATAAATAAATAAATAAATAAATAAATAAATAAAAATTTTACTGGCTGCAGTCTTTTATCATAATTTAACACTATCAGACATAAAAAGATGAACATAAAAATCTAATGAATTGGAATGAAAAGAATAAGATTCAACTAATTTAGTTGAAAAGCAAATTAAGAAAGATTTTTAAATAAGTCTTGGGTTAAAGAGGATATAAAAGAGAAATTATAAAATACTTAGAAGGCATGGAAATGAGAACACTTGATAATAAAACCTATAAGGCATTGAAAACTGCAGGCAAAAGAAAATACTTAGCCTTAAATATCATCATCATAGGAGAAAAACATAACAAATAAATTTATTTAACTTCAAAAAGTAAAAAAAAAACCCCAAACTTTAAGAAAACAGGAAGAGATAAAAGCTAAAAATGAATGATACTTTTTAAACAATTGAAATGGCAAATAAAGGTAAAGTTTGGTGTTTTTGTTTGTTTGTTTGTTTGTTTTAGGAGAGGATGACCTTTTATGTTTCTGTTTTAGGAAAAAAGAGAAAAAGCCAAAATACAGAAGAGTAGGAATAAGAAAATAAACATCATCCCCAAAAACTAAATAATCAAACTCCGTGATAACAGTATTGAAAACCTTTCCAAAATCAATTCAAGAAGAAGTGGGAAAGTTGAATAGATCAGCTATCAGAGAGGAATACGGCAAATGTGACAAATATGTTACCTTTCAAAAAAGCTTCATTCAGCACCACAGTAGTTACAGCGAAGTTTTATGTGATCCTAAAGATTAAATATTCCTGTTGTGTAAATTATTCCAGGCCATAGAAAATAATGGAAGTTTCCCAATCCATTTTATTAAACCCAGCAAAACTTCAACTCTAAAATCTAATAAAAATAGTATTAAACAATTTGTATACAATTAAAATGAAGTTGACATTAATCCAACCAACATTGTTATGAATTAAGATGTTAATGGTAATCCCCAGGTAAATGACTAAGTAAATAAAAAATATACTAAAACAAAAAACAAGAGAATTAAAATGATACGTTAGAAACTATCTACTTAACACAAAAAAGACACTAATGGAAGAACAGAGAAATTAATAAGACATGAGATATATGAAAAAATAAATATCAAAAAGACAAATGTATATCCTGCTTTATCAGTAGTTACATAGAATGTTTATTCATTAAACAGTCCAATTAAGATGCAGAAATTGGCAAGGTGAATAAAAACATGACACAGCTCTTCAGGAGACACTTTATCATATTTATTTATATATTTGCTTTTATTGTATATACAAGTTGATCATCCCAAATCCCAAAACCCAAAATCTGGAAGGCTCTAAAATCAGAATTTTTTTTCAGTGCTGACATGATGTTCAAATAAAATGCTCATTGAAGGCTGGTAAGGATGTGGAGAAAAGGGAACCCTGTACAGTGTTGGTGGCAATATAAATTAGTACAACCACTATGGATAACAATTTGGAGGTTCATCAACAATCTAAAGATTTTGCTACTATCTGATCTAGCAATCCCACTGCTGGGTATATACCCCAAAGAAAGGAAATCAGTATATCACAGAGATATCTGCTCCTGTGTTTGTTGCAGCACTGTTAACAGTAGCTAAGATTTGAAAGCAACTTAAGTGTCTTCAGCAGATAAATTGATAAAGAAAATGTGGTACACATACACAATGTAGTACTATTCAGCCTTTCAAAAGAATAAGATCCTGTCATTTGCAACAACATGGATAGAACTGGAGGTCATATGTTAAGTGAAACAAAAAAAAGAAAACCACACACAGAAAGACAAACATTTCATATTCTAACTTATTTGTGGGATCTAAAAGTCAAAACAATTGAACTCATGGACATAGAGAGTAGACAGATGATTTCCAGAGGTTGGGAATGGTAGTGAGGGTGGTTATGGGGGGAGGTGGGGATGGTTAATGGGTACAAAAAATAGTTAGAAAGAATTGATAAGCCCTACTATTTGACAGCACAACAGGGTGACTATAGTCAATATTAACTTAATTGTACATTTTAAAATAACTTAAAGAGTGTAATTAAATTGTTTGTAACTCAAAGGATAAATGCTTGAGGGGATGGATATCCCATTCTCCATGATGTGATTATTATGCATTTCATACCTGTATAAAAACATTTCATATACCTCATAAATATATATACCTACAATATTCCCACTAAATTTTCAAAAAAAATAAAAAAATAAAAAAATGGTAATTGGAGCATTTCAGATTTCACATATTCAGATTTGGGATGCTCAGCCAGGAAGTACACTGCAAATATTTCAAAATAGAAAAGAATTTAAAATCTGAAACATTTCTAGTACCACACATTTCAGATAAGGGATATTCAACCTGTATTGAAGGTATACAAAGTAATGTTTTGATACACATAGTGAAATGATTACTATAGTAAAGCAAATTAACCTATCTATCACCTGATACACATAGTGAAATGATTACCATAGTAAAGCAAATTAACCTATCCATCACCTTCCATAGTTACCTTTGGTATGTGCATGCTAAGAGGACCTAATATGCTCTTAGCAATTTTGCAGTACACTACACAAAATTATTAACTACAGTCTTCATGCTGTACATTAGATCTCCAGACTTATTCATCCTGTATAGCTGCAAATGTATACGCTTTGACCTACATCTCCCCATTTACTCTCACTCCTCACCCTGGTAACCACTGTTCTTCTCAACAAGAGTCACTTTAGATTCAGGAACACAAACAGTCTGAGAGTTAAAAAAGTAATGCATACATACACACTATTGAATATATTCACACAAACACACAAACACACCATTGAAGGAGTAACCAGAAGACAGGTAAAGTGGATATATAATATCAGATAAAACAGACTTTAAGACAAAAATTGTTACTATAGACAAAGGATATTTTATAATGGTAACAGCATCAACCCACAAACAAGATGCAACAATTATAAATATATATGCACCTAACAACAGAGCACCAAGTTGACAGAATTGAAGGAAGAAAAAAGCAATAGAACAAAAATAGTTGGAGATTTTAATACCCTATTTTCAATCATGGATAGAACGACTAGACAGAAGATCAACAAAAAAAAATAGAATATTTAGGCAACACTATAAACTAACTAGAGTTAATAGACATGAAATTCTACTTAGAAATAGCAAAATTCACATTCTTCTTAAGTGCACATGGAACATTCTGCAAGATAGACCAAATATTAGGTTACAAAAAGCTGAATAAATTAAAATAATTAAAATTGCATGAAGTATATTTTCTGATCACAAGAGGAGAAACAGGGAAAAGTAGAAGCTAATTTGAGATAAACGAAAATTAAAATACAACATTCAAAACATATGAGAGGGATCTAAAAGAGTGCTACAAAGGAAATTTGTAGCTATCAAGGCTTATATTTTAAAAATTTTAAAAATATTTTAAATCAGTAATCTAATCTTCCACCTTAGAAAACCAGGAAAAGAAGTAATTAAACCCAAGACAGTGGATTAAAGACTGAAACATAAGATCTGAAACAGAAAAAGTTCTAGAAGAAACATAGGGGAAAAGCTACATAGCATTGGTTTCAGCAATGAGTTTTTGGAGTTGACCCCAAAGCTCAGGAAACAAAAGCAAAAATCGAGAAATGGAATTACTTCAAACTAAAAAGCTTCTGCACTGCCAAGGAAACAATCAACAAAACCCATGCAATGAAATATTATTCAGCCACAAAAAGAAATGAGGTACTGATTTATGCTACAACATGGATGAACCTTGAAAACACACTGAGTGAAAGAAGCCAGATACAAAAGGCTACATATTGTATGATTTTATTTATATGACATGTTCACGATAGCCAAATCCATAGAAAATAGATTAAACATTACCATCACTTGGAGTGAAGGAAGATACGGAGTCACTTAAAATGTGAACAGGATTTCTTTTTGGAGTGATGAAGATATTCTGAACTTAAGTAGTAGTGATGGTTGCACAACCTTGTGGACATACTAAAAATTTCTGCGTTGGATATACAGTTTAAAGGAGTGAATTTTATGGTATGTTAATTATAGCTTTATAAAATAATAATAGTACAATCATGTCATTGGAAAAACTCAGGATACTACATGTTATAAACTAAAGAGTATATGAAAAATCTAGGAAAGCTATACTCTTCAGAACAAAAGATAGATGTATTTGATCATTTAAAAATGAAGCCTGGCCACGGTGGCTCATGCCTGAAATCTCAGCACTTTGGGAAGCTGAGGCAGATAGATTGCTTGAGCCCAAGAGTTCAAAACCAGGCAAGGCAACATGGTGAAATACCATTTCTACAAAAAAATACAAAAAGTAGCCGTAGATGGGGTATGTGCCTACAGTCCCAGCTACTCTGGAGGCTGAGAGGTAGGAGGATCACTTGTGTCAGGGATGTCGAGGTTGCAGTGAGCCATGATCCCACCACTGCACTCCAGCCTGGGAAACAGAGTGAGACTCTATCGCAAAAGAAAAAATAAAATAAAATAAAATAAAATTCAAATTTTTTTTTTTTTTTTTTTTCTCTCTAGTTATTTTATTTTATTTTATTTTTTTTTTTTTATTTTTTATTTTTTATTTTTTTATTATACTTTAAGTTCTAGGGTACATGTGCATAACGTGCAGGTTTGTTACATATGTATACTTATGCCATGTTGGTGTGCTGCACCCATCAACTCGTCAGCACCCATCAATTCATCATTTATATCATGTATAACTCCCCAATGCAATCCCTCCCTCCTCCCCCCTCCCCCCTCCCCATGAGAGGCCCCAGTGCGTGATGTTCCCCTTCCCGAGTCCAAGTGATCTCATGGTTCAGTTCCCACCTATGAGTGAGAACATGCGGTGTTTGGTTTTCTCTTCTTGTGATAGTTTGCTAAGAATGATGGTTTCCAGCTGCATCCATGTCCCTACAAAGGACGCAAACTCATCCTTTTTTATGGCTGCATAGTATTCCATGGTGTATATGTGCCACATTTTCTTAATCCAGTCTGTCACAGATGGACATTTGGGTTGATTCCAAGTCTTTGCTATTGTGAATAGTGCCGCAATAAACATACGTGTACATGTGTCTTTGTGAAAAAATGCTCATCATCACTCGCCATCAGAGAAATGCAAATCAAAACCACAATGAGATACCATCTCACACCAGTTAGAATGGCAATCATTAAGAAGTCAGGAAACAACAGGTGTTGGAGAGGATGTGGAGAAATAGGAACACTTTTACACTGTTGGTGGGATTGTAAACTAGTTCAACCATTATGGAAAACAGTATGGCAATTCCTCAAGGATCTAGAACTAGATGTACCATATGACCCAGCCATCCCACTACTGGGTATATACCCAAAGGATTAAAAATTCAAAATTTCTATATGGTAAAATATATCATAAGCAAAAATATAATAAACAAAAATGTATAATGCTGATAAGAGACACAAGGTTATTACACATAAACAGAGTTCTTTTAAAGTGAAAGAAAATTGACAAACAATTCAATAGAAAAATGGTCAAAGGTAATGAATAATCAACTCATTGAAGAGTAAATCCAAAATAGTTAACAGACAAAAAGATTCACTAGTAGTCAGGGAAATGCAAATTAAAGTTAAAATGAGGTAATATGATAAACCCATCAAACTGACAAAGTTGAAAATCAAATAACACCCATACGTTGCTGGTGGAAATGTGAAGTTTTACAGCATTTTTGGAAAGCAATCTGGAAACATCTATTGAAATAAAATATTAATTTACTCAACTCAGCAATCCCATTCATTGTAGTTTATTCCATTGTAGTAAAAGCATGTGTACAAGGATGTTTATTTCAGTATTCTTTATAGTGTCAAACAGAAACAAAAACCTGGAATAATCTAGATAATTTCCTCTATTGGGTGAAGGCTGAGTAAATTATAGTACATCCAATTCATAGACTATTAGACTGCAATTAAAACTAATATACTACTGTTATCCCAGATGACCGAAGATATTTCTCAGAAGTATTCTTAATTTACAAATGCAAGATACATGAAGTCCTTGCCCATGCCTATGTCCTGAATGGTATTACCTAGGTTTTCTTCTAGGGTTTTTATGGTTTTAGGTCTAACATTTAAGTCTCTAATCCATCTTGAATTAATTTTCATATAAGGAGTAAGGAAAGGATCCAGTTTCAGCTTTCTACTTATGGCTAGCCAATTTTCCCAGCACCATTTATTAAATAGGGATCCTTTCCCCATTTCTTGTTTTTGTCACTTATAGGTGGGAATTGAATAATGAGATCACTTGGACACAGGAAGGGGAGCATCACACACCGGGTCCTATTGTGGGGAGTGGGGAGGGGGGAGGGATAGCATTAGGAGATATACCTAATGTAAATGACGAGTTAATGGGTGCAGCACACCAACATGGCACATGTATACATATGTAACAAACATGCACGTTGTGCACATGTACCCTAGAACTTAAAGTATAATAAAAAAAAGAATAATTTTAGAATAAAAAAAGAAATGCAAGATACAAAATTATGCATAGTACAACCCCATTAAAAAATAATGGCGAAATCCTATATATGTGTATACATGTATGAACATGAAACAGTATCAAAGAATATAACCTAAGGGCAACATGATTTGTCATGGGTTACCTAATGAAATAGAAAGAAGAAGAGAAATGAGAGCCAAGGAAAAAAGAAAAGGGAAAAAATAAAGCTGCAGGTAATGATCGCACTTATGTAAAAGTAGATATTCATGTATATATATCTCTATATATGACACTTAAAATGAATATAAAAAATTACATTAAGGCTGAAATGAGACAGTGTAAGTGAATGTGCTTTGCTTTGTGAATTTAAGAGATTATACAAACAAGAAATATTATGATGTAAAACTATGGCATTCTAGTAGTCGGAAATGAAGAAATATATATAACTCTAAGATATCCTCTACAACAAAAAAATGAAAAGAGCCTTACCTTAGGCAAGTCATTAATGAAAACATGATGTCCTTATCTTATTTTGATATATGGTATTAAAGTTTGTTGAAGAAGAATGACCTTGGTTAAGTGGGGTAAGAAACTTCCTATATAACTCACCTAGCAAATTCAAGACTCTTAGTCACTGAATGCCACAAAGCTATTAGGGGAGAAAAGCTACACTTTTTGTTGCTTTACAACAACTTTGATTTTAACTACTCAGTAGTCCTTCAGAATCCCATTTATGCTCATAAAAATTAAGGGTTGAAAAAAGCATTATAGTCTACTCTGGAAAAAATACATAGTTGGATTGAATAGTCGCTGATAAATTAATGTTGTACTTTCTTACTGTGGAGTTTCTAAAAGATGATTTTATTTATTTATTTATTGTACAAATGTATGGGGTACATGAAAAATTTTCATACATGTATGTAATATATAGTGACTTGTTCAATCCATTGAAACATATTGTTTAGCAGGGGAGTTGTACAGAAAAGATGAGATGTGGAATTTAGATTCAAAGATCATGTTCACTCCCAATTCTACTATTACATAGTTGTTTGACTTCTGGCAATTTGCTAAATTCATCCATGAGTTTCATCATCCTCACTTCATACGGTTATGAGAAGATTAAACTAAATAGATATATAAAACCAGTTACTACAATACCTCAGTCTTTGTAGGCATTCAAACATTTAGTTTTATTTTCTTTCTTTTTCTTGTTTTTTCTTGGGGGGCGAGGGGGGATGGAGTCTCGCTCTGTCACCAGACCGGAGTGCAGGGGCATGATCTTGGCTCACTGCAACCTCCACCTCCTGGGTTCAAGCAGTTCTCCTGCCTCAACCTCCCGAGTGGCTGGGACTACAGGCACGCACCACCACACCCAGCTAACTTTTGTATTTTTAGTAGAGACAGGGTCTCACTATGCTGACCAGGATGGTCTCAATCTGTTGACCTCGAGATCCACCTACCTTGGCCTCCCCAAGTGCTATAATAGCCATTTTTTTTTTCATTATACCTAGAGAAGCTTCTCCACTCAATCTGTGACTCCAAAACCCCAGAAAATACCGTAGAGCAAATAGTTGCTCAACATAGAAGGAAACAAATAGTTTCTTGAAAGCACGTCTTACAAACCTAAGATGAGGTGAATGTTGTTTTGATAGCTACCTCAGTCTCCCTCTAGTGTTTAATGAGTCTATAATAACCATTATCTTCCCTGAGCTACACATATGCCCCTACTCCCCTCCCTCTTTTAGAAGCAAAGCCAAACCCTTTCTACACAAATATGTGGAAATGTTTAAAGACAGATAAACCAGTACTTGTGAGATTTAATTTTTCATTGATCTTATGTGGGGAGTGGGTAAGAAAATTGGAATTTAAGACATTTGTGTTAATATGACTTTGAAGCCACAAAGTGAAGCTTGTAGCTAATAAGGTCATAGACTTATTAACTGTAGTTAGAGCAAAGAAGCTCTTATCCTTGAACTGAAATTCCAGACACATGGCTCAACTAACAACTTTGAGTAGCTTTTACCCCTTTAATCACCTCACTGTTTCTTTTTCTTTACCTGCATCATTAATGAAATCTGGTCTATTATCTCTCCACACAGAAAACAAATTACTTGATTTTTTTTTTTTTTTAACATTTTCCTAGCTTCTTGCCACTGGATTTGAACATAGGAACACATCTAAATTAAATGTCAGGCTCAGAGATCCTTCCTAAAGGCAAGCACCAGAAGCAATGAAAGTATATTACGTTCACCGAGAAACAAGTGGAAGTGTTGAATATCTTGTTTAATAAGAATCCATACCAAAACTCAAGCCTTCAGAAATAAACAGCTTCAAAAATGGTCATACATCCGATGGTGCTGCAGGTTTGGTTCAAGAATTATGGAGTAAAACTCAAGAATGCAATCTATGAGCACATTCAGGAAACACAAGAGGCTTAACAACAGCAATTACCAGGGGGAGGCATCAAGAACAGCCCTTCCAAGGGAAACATGGTAATACGACCCAGATCTCCTAATGATGACTATTCTACATCCCTCATATATAGAGATCTTCTGATACTCTCACTGCAACTCAGCATATGTCTCAATTTGAAGGTTCCCACAGATCACTCTGTTGATCTCAAAATAGTCCACTTTGGCTGCTGCCAAGATCCTAATAACTGCCTCTGTCCCATTTTGGAATCCCAAGTTCTTTCCCCAAGTTTCAATTTCCAATTCTTTTGGCTCTCCATTTCTACAAAGAATGAATCAGTGAGAGAAGCTAGACACAAAACACCACATGTTGTAATGATTTGTAATGACTCCTATACAAGAGAATACCTTTCAGCAATAAAAAGGAGCAAACTAGAGATATACTCAACATGGGTAGATTTCAAAAACACTAAATTGAGTGAAAGAAAAAAAAAACATGAAAGACTGCACACTGTATAATTCCATTTATACAAATCCTTAGAGCAGGAAAAACTAATCTATAGTGGCAAAATCAGATTAATGGCTGTCTATGTGGCAGAAGGAATTCATGGAAAGAGGCATAAGCAAATTTATACGGGCGGTGGAAATGTCTTATGTCTTAATTAAGGTGGCAGTTATCTGGGTGTATAAATTCATCGAAACACATAGAACTATATATTTTAAATGCATGCACTTTATTTTACATAAATTGTGTCTCAATAAAAATAAAGATATAAAAATGAATAAAGGTGTGCTGCTTACCCTTTCTATTACTATGGAGACTGCCCTACACATGAAGGAAAGGGCACAGTGTACAGATACTTCAGTGTGTCCATCAACCTTGTCTATGCTGTTAAAATTTTGAATGGCCTTTCCATTAAAGAAGAAAAGCAAAAGGAAGCAATGGAGGGGAACCCATTTTCTGACTCAGCAGTGGGTACTTGTACAATACATGAAGAGTGCAAAGAACTAACTAGACTTTACAATGTCTGGGACCTTCACTACTCCCCATTATTCATGGGCCTAAAAGAGACATCCAGGGGTCAAGTATCTTTATAATGAACTGTTAGTCTACAAAAGTTGAATCTGGTTACAGCATCAGTTTTTTGGAACCTTGTACCCATTAGAAAGCCTCGCACACAGGTCCTGCACATGTTTAGTTCAACCCAAGCCTGTAGTATTTCTTTACTCAGCTTCCATGTAGGAAATCTCAGTTTTTGTCTATAGTGCTGACCTTGGAAGAGCTAAAAGATTTTATAATGTTCTCTTCCTCTCCCTCTCCTCTCATCTTCTTCTCTTAAGTTGATTAATTCATTCTGTTCTCTATTTATAGGCTGTTATGAAATCTGGCTGTCAGTAATCAATAACCCAGGGCTTGAAAGTTTCTGAAGGAAAAGTCTCTTTTGTAGATATAAAAAGTCAAGCTTTTTATAAAGAGTAATTAAGGTAATGATGTCTGAATTGGGGTGGGGGGTGTTGAGATTCCATCATCTATAATGTTTCCACTATGTAATTCAAGTGTCTTACTTAAAGAAGCTACTAAATGGGAAGCCATGTAAAGAATAAGAAGCTTCAGTATAGGTAGTTCGGTAAGAAAAAGAACTCTTAAGAAAGCTATTTTAGATGACTGCTAATAACATTATACAATAACCTAATCATGCATGTTTTGTTTTACTTTATCAAAATGATGATGGTATAATTAATTTAGATGACTGCTAATAACATTATACAATAACCTAATTATACATATTTTGTTTTACTTATCAAAACGATGATGGTATAATTAATATAGGCAAATATAAACTCCTTCGATGGTGAAAATAATTTCCTTATACATTCACAAATATTGAGTACCTAATGTGTGCCAAGGATTGTTCTAGATAGTGAGGAATACATGAACAAAATAGACAATGTACAAATCTGATGATGATAAGTACAACGGAGAAAAATTAAGAATAGTAGAGGATAGGGAGTAAAAGGAACTTCCATACTAGATAAGATGTTTAAGGAAGTTCTCTCTAATGAGGTGACATTTAGCCTGAGAGGAAAAATGTTCCAGGTAGGCAAAAGAGTAAGTTCCATATTTCTGAGATACAAGATTGAGAAAGACTGTGGTAGGTTCTGGCATACATGGCCTAAAGCAACCTGGAGGTTGGGGGAAAGGTGGAACACAAGTCAAAAATGTATTTGTAAATTAGAGTTGTTTGTAGAATTTTGTTGGTGATGTTTTGCTTGACACACACAAGATGATCAATAAATATTTTGAAAATAAGTGCTGTGTGTTGTTGCAATGAGCACCAGTGGTCAGTATATTCAGATACAAGAGCTATTTCCCTTTAGGAACTTCCTATGTCATTGTTGAAGCAACATCCACAAATAAAGTTGTTAGATGCTATTGAAGCTCTGATAAAAAGCAGAATGAGCATTGGGAAGAGCATAAGCTTTGGAATCAGACAAACCTTTGAGTCCCAACTCTACCACTTACTAGATATGTGACTATTAGCATGCTATTTAACCTCTGTGACTCAGTCTTATTCATAAGATGGATGTAAAAGTGCCTTTCTCATACCATTTCAAAGATTATAATACATGGTGCATTTGAAAAGTTGAGCACCATATCTGACACATACCTAATAAATAGCAGCTCCTCCGCATTCCTTGCATACACCTGGTGCTTTAAAAGTAGGTACACTGATTTACCTGACACCATCAAATTTGATTCACACAGCAGCCCCAGGAGGCAGAGTCCCAGTGAGCAGCATGGTCTACAAACACTCAAAATACTCAAGGAAAGGCAGAGTCCATGGCCAAGTTAGTTGGGAGAAGCATGGCTTTTTTTCTTCACTAGTCGTTCAACATCAACAAAGCAATAGTTTCCCTTGTTTAAGCCCTGACTACCTGGTAAAGAATACATATCAGTCTTATTTGGAAAGGGAAAAGAGGGTATTAATGAAGCCGTTGGTAATTACGTTTCTGGGATTTTTAAGAGACTGTGGCGCGATCTCGGCTCACTGCAGCCTCCGCCTCCCAGGTTCAAGCTATTCTCCTGCCTCAGTCTTCCGAGCACCTGGGACTACAGGTGTGCGCCACCATGCCTGGCTAATTTTTGTATTTTTAGTAGAGGTGGGATTTCACCATATTGGTCAGACTGGTCTTGAACTCCCTTGTTTACTTTTTGTTTGTTTATTTTCTTTCCATGAAAACTGAATCAGAGAAGGTTTAGACATTATTTGCTCCCTCCCACCATCTGCAAAAAAGAGACATAAATGACCTTTATTTGGTGCAAAGAATAATGAGTACTATGTGATTGCCAGATCATAATGTTATATTATTAGCCCCCTTTGCATTTTGTATTTACAGAGACATGAGGCTGAGCTCAAACTTGTCTTTTAATCTTCCCCTTGTTCTGATTGGGCAGTGGAGTTGATAGGTCTGTAATTTTGGCAAATGCTGTGTGGGAAACTAAAGAACAGCAGGAACAAATTAATGTCATTCTTTTCACATGTCATGGACAGAGTGTAAAAAGGCAGTTTGCTTTTCTGGTTGGGAGAAGTGGGAGGGAAGGATGTGTACTATTAGTAGAGAGTAAGTTGGTAAAATGTAGAAAAATGAACTGAATGGATTTTAATTTTTTGTTGGTGGGTGGTTAGTATAGAAGAGGTACTGCAACGTTTAATGGTTCAAGATGACATCATTTTTTTTATTTGTATGAGTTTAAAAGGTAGAAGCGTAGGGTTTTACATGGATATACTGCATAGTGGTAAAGTCTGTGCTTGTGGTGTAACCATCACTCAAACAGGGAACATTGTCCCCATTAAATAATTTGAATTGCAAAATGTTAAACCCTGAAGGGCCCTCAGAGATGATCCAGTCCAGTCTTCCTTTATAGATGAGGAAGTGGAGATCTAGAGAAGGAAAGCAACTTTCCCAATATCACACAGCTAGCAGCTGCACTTCTCAAAATAATACATGCCTAAGCCAGGGAACACATTAAAGTTTTATGAGGGGAACCCAAAACAACAGGATTATTGATTCTTGGTGCATCAACTTTACTATAGATTGGTCATTTAATATAAACAGGAATCATTCATAATCAGAGATATGCAAATTAAAATAGTCACTGGGCTGTCACTTTACACATTTCAGGCTGGCAAAAGTAAAAAATTTGGATAATACTAAAGGTTGGAAGGGATGAGGGAAAAGAGAAACAAACCCTCGTCCACTACAGGTGGGAGTCAAAGCTGGTACAGCCATTCCAAAGAGCAGTCTGGCACAACTCACTCTCATGAAGAAAACACACATTCTATGACCCAGCAGTTCTTCTCCTGGTATATACTCCAAAGCAAGTTGCACATGAATCCACATGTAGACATGTACAAAGATACTCTCTGCATCTCTGTCTAGGGAGGCAGGAAGTTGGCAGCCATCTGGGTGCTTGTCCCTGGGAGAGTGAACAAGTGAAATGTGGCAGATGTACATGCTGGAGTGTAATGCCTCAGTGTAGCATCAGGTTAGATGTATACAAAGAGCATGGATGGTTCTTATATCAGTGCTGACAGGAAAGACATAAAAACTGAAAGGAGACGTGTAATAAATGCCATTTCCGCACATTAAAATGCACGTACATAAAACCATATATTTTGAATAACACATTCAAATCAAAAGATACTCCAAAACACATGAGGATGGCTGTATATGTTGGGGGAAAAATGGGAAAGGGAGTGGAGACTAAAGGATAATAAAATCACAATGAAATAAACAAGAGGTAGAATGCCAGATTCACATGAATTTTTAAAAGAAAGCAGTAGTTTTCAAATAAACGTTCTGCTTGTGGCTGGCATTGGACCACATCTCCAGTCTTGTCAAGAGTAGAGGTGGGAATAGTGTGGAGGGGGGTCATGAGTTCTTCCCCTAGAGCTATTTTGCTGGAAGATTTTGAGAGGCCCCAAACCACTCAGTGTAACCATGGGCTTTGTTTATGAACCAATCCACTCCAACTCATCTCTTCAACACTCCCTGAGGGGATATCTAGGCCAAAGGAGCCTGCTAGATCTACTTTCTCTGATTCTTTATTTCAACTCTTTCTCACGTGGCTCCTGGAGGGAGAGTTGCTCTCCTAATCACCAACACGTGGGGCCTGACTTCTGGAGCTTTCTCTCTTCAACAATACAAGGTTTTTTCTGCTTCCCCTGATGGCTTCTCCCAGGAGAGTTTGTTGTAAGGACTGCCATTATATATTTAATTTTGAGGCAACAGGAAAATATTCATCATGGCCAATGACGGGCTATGACTGTTTTACAACTTCACGGCTTCACAATATGAAGGAATATTTTAAAGCCTGCAAGTCCAGAATCTTGGGGCATGGAATTACTCTGAAGGTACTTAAGAAAGGCAGAAGAAAACAGGGATATCTCTCCATCAAGATCACCAAAAGGGACTTGGTCAGAGATAGTGTGCATGGAAAAGGGGAAGAACTTGAGAAGGCCTAAAATTTGTAGGAGAGTATGAGAAAAGTGGGGCTGGTAAAATAGGTCCTTGTGATTAATACTTTATGTTTCTAAAGAGCACGTTGATGAGGAAAACAAAAGAACAATCTGAGAGGCTCCAATGAGAGAGATGTGAAATCAATGTTAAATTGCAAGCTAATTATATCATTTAAGCATTTTCATATTTACAACCTGCCTAGTTGCAGAGGCTGACAAAATTTCCAAGAAACTATGGCTTATCATCATTTTCTCAGAAATACAAAAATTTCAAAAGTCCTTAATGTAGCTTTCACCTGGATCCCCTTCCTCATCACTACTATCTCATCGACTCCTTTTGGCCCTTTTGCCCTTTATACAGGTGCAGCATCTCTGTTGTTTTGTAGTATTTATCCTCACCTCCAACCAAACAGCAAACCAAGATGGGGAACTCCCAGGACCAAAAAGTTCCTACTACTAGGATTACACATGGTGTTAGGAAGTTGCACTTAACTCCCAGAAAGCTAGCACTGGAAATTGCTTGATTGGTTTTATCTAATTTTCTAAATTTTTAAAACTCCAATGAATGTGCTGAAGGGTGGGTTTTAGAATGGGTCAGACAAGGGTTGAAGACTTGGTTCTACCTTGGCGTGGCAAGTTACTTAATCTCTCTCAATCTCAGTTTCTTCGCAGTAGCCAGTACTTGGCATGTAACTGATATTTGTATATCTGGAGAACTGAATGCAAAACTATACAATGATGATGAGCATAACTTTCTCACAGGATCCTTGTGAAAGTTAGGCAGTGTGGTGATAAGCTATTAGCACAGTGTAAGTTTTACATATATTATAGTGTTTAGTATATGAGAGGCATCAGAATTTCCCCACTTCCTTTTGATCTCTCTTTCCCCTCTAAATTCCATGCTGAGAATACTCAACTCCCCAGCCTCTTTGCCTTTCTTTCTTAAATTTCCCTTTGACATCCATCTTTAGGACTTTGTCATTTGAGTGACATTTGCTAGTTCTTATGTACCTTAATCACTCCTCTCCTTCCTCTGTCCTTGTCAGAGCAACGTCATCTCAAGCTCTATAACTGAATTTGGCCTTCAGATAATCATACCCTTTTCAATCTAACCCTCTCAGATAAGATATGGATTTGAAAGAGGGAGAAAGAGAGAGAGAGAGAGAGAGAGATGTTCTGAAACAATCTGGATATCTTTATTTTATTCCACCTGTCGTTTTAAAGTTATGCAGCTCTTGGACAAAGCCCCAACTTCATCTGAGTGATATAACGCAAAATACTTAACTTCTGTAAGTCAGTTTCCTCACTTGCAGAATGGAGATAACAGCACTCACTGTGCAGGGTGTTGTGAAGACTAAATAAAATCATGCATGGGGCATGAAGTACCACATCAGAGGTTTTCAAACTTGTTTCACCACTCAGAGCTCATCTTATCTCCCCTAACTACCACAACTCTGGACTCTGGGTTTTGAGGTTTTGTTTCGTTTTTACTAAAATACATAAGATAACAATTTTTTTTTTCTTAAAAACATAAATAGCCACCAGTCAGAATAGTCCCACATGGTCAGTATTATATCTGTGAATTACTAAACTCCTATACCAAAGAAAAAAAAATGTCCTTTCTAGCCTGAACAACCATATTGTAAGTGTACAATTTCAATTGAGTTAAATTGCTCTGAACCTAGAAAAGTCATTAATTAATAAGTGTTTGCAATCAACTTCCCACTACACTCCCATTTTCACCTCAGCATACATATGAATGCACACACACATTCCCTGCACTCCCTGACGGTGGTCAGGCTATCTAGAACATGTTACTAATCCTCCTTTTTGATGTAGAATCTGGGTAAGTGGGTCTACAAAATAAAGAGCTAATATAAGGAAAGGGGGTGGGGGAACAAAAAAAGACATGAGAGGCTCCATGGGCTCTATTTGTGAGAAAGGTTTTGGGAGACAGAGTTGCGGAGAAACAGGACCTGGAGGCAGCTGTGGTGTTTGGAATGTACTGAGAATGCGGGAAATTGAAAGGGGATTTTGGAGAACTCTTTCTGTTCCTTATGAATGTACTCTGTCTTTGGCACTTTAGAGAGAGCTTGCAATGAAGATTTCAACTGCTGTTCAATTAGTTTTTATGTAGGATTGGTGTTCCTCTGATTGTAACACTGTAAGACATGGGGCCATGAGGCAACTGGGCTTTATTTAAGTTATACAGCACGACCTCCTAAACTAGGTCAAATTGTTTGCTAAACCTACTGCCTCATTTCTTAGGGGAATGAACACAGTCTTTAACTGTGAAATTTTTCCAAAGTTCTCCCAGGAGCCCTGAGGTATTTTCTCCAAAATACATTAACTTCTTCTACAGCTGAAAATCAAGCTCTGCTCCTTATTTGGCAGGATCTGTATCACTTCCAATCTGAATTGTAGATTATTAATGACAAGCTGTCATTTATCTGTTAGCACTTTACAGATACCATCTCATTTAGTTCTTATAATAACTCTGGTACATGGAAATTATTGTCCTCATTTTACATATAAGAGATCCAGGGAGTGGAAGTGACTTTTCCAAGGTCACCAGTAGAGTCGTAATTCAAACCTAAATCTGTCCAATGCCATGACCTGTACTTTCAACTACTACACTTTGATGTCTGGAAATATGCTAATGGGTTATTACCTATGCTGGGAATAGAAGCATTTTAATTAAGTATCCAATATTATTGTTAATACTATTGTCAAGAGAATGAATGAATTTGTGTAGTGGAAGCAGTTCATTCAAATGAACTATGATAGTATTGGTTGTGAATAAGATACCACATGTAGCGTATCAATTATTTTTAGAGTGAAATTAACAAGAAACAGTGATTTGGGTTGGAAAGATATGAGCAGCTACTCTGTAGTGAGTGAGAGACCTTTCTCAACAGGGGATATAGAGGAGACGGTTTTTGTGAAAGTAAAGAAAGGGGATAAAAGGATTAAGAGGAAGTGAATGTGAGCACTGTAGAAAAATTAAGAAAGGAGGATGAGTTAGGAGGCAGGCCAGAGCACCTACAGAAATGGTTTCAAAGCAAAGCTCCAGAAATTCTAAATACACTAATGAATAGAAAATACCACTTAAACTGCACTTACTTTTGGCTTTCAAGGCGTAAATGAAGAAATATGCTCTCATTAGGTGTTACTTTTCTAATACAGCAGGCAGGGGTGGAGGGAGGGAAAAAGTCTCAGTGATCTTGGCCTAAGGGACTTACGGGGGCAGCTGCTCCCACATACACTTTGTAGAAAGTTTAAATGAGGTTACTGCATCAGAATTCCTGTCCAGTGCTCCCATCCCGGTCCCCAGAAATGAAACCTGTTAGGATCCAGCGATTAATCTGTTTCCCTAGAACCCATCTGAGGGCACTTTTAGAAGTACAGCCAACATCCTATAAAATGTAGAGGGAATCAGATGGGGAAAGAGGTCCCAGAAAGGGCAATCTTTTCCCCCAACAAACAGTGAAATTAGAGAAGAGAATTATCAAGGGCCCCAGCTTCTCAGTTCTTCCTCTTCTTCCCACTCAGTACTCTTCTCTTCTCAGCCTTATCACACCCAATGCCTACTTACAGTCCCCAAAATGTCCTTTCAGATCTTTCATTCACATTCAGGTATAAACTATTCCTAACAACTTCAAAGAGCTTAAGTCTTGTGTAGGACACAACTCCAAGGAGCACTTTTCACATTAGAGCTACTTACACAGGCCTAGTAGTGCTTCTTAAACTTCATCTCAAGTTCCCCCTTTGCAGAAGAGAACGAAAAAATACCTCCCAGGAGGTCAGAGACATAGCTGCAAGACTGGAATTTAATTTAATTGCAAGACTGGAATTTCTTTGCTGTCTCCTGTTTTATATATACATATATGTGTGTGTGTATATATATGTGTGTGTGCATCTATATGTGTATGTGTGCTCCATATAGCCGGCTGTGGTGGCTAGCACTTTGGGAGGCCGAAGCAGGTGAATCTCTTGAGGTCAGGAGTCCAAGACATTCCCGGGCAACATGGTGAAACCCTGTCTCTACAAAAAATTAGTTGGGAATGGTGGCACGCGCCTGTGGTTTCAGCTACTTGGGAGGCTGAGGTGGGAGGATTGCTTGAGCCTGGGATGAGGAGGTTGCAGAGAGTCGAGATCGTGCCACTGCACTCCAGCCTTGTAAACGAAGTGAGATCCTGTCTTTAAAAAAAAAGATACATGAATTTCATAGTCCATTCTATTAGATACTGCTATGGACTGAATTGTACCACCTCCCAAATTCATATGTTGAAGCCCTAACCTCCAATATGATGGCATTTTTAAGATGGGGTTTTGGGTGTTAGTTAGGTTTAGTGAGGTCATGAAAATGGAGCTCTCATGATAGGATTAGTGCCCTTAGAAGAGACACTAGACAGCTTACTTGTCTATCTCTGCCACTTGAGACAGGAAGAGGTCAGCTGTTTGCAAGCTAAGAAGAGAGACCTTACTGGAGAACCAAATTGGCCAGCACCTTGATCTTGGACTTTTCAGCCTCCAGAAGTGTGAGAAATAAAATTCTTGTTTAAATTACGCAGTCTATGGTATTTTGTGATGACAGCTGAGCTTACTAATATCAATGCTTGTTTCAATATATAAACAATGGGGTTTAAATACTCTAAAAGTCTGTAACTTCCCTTTCCTCAAATCTTGGAGTAAAAATTGACACTCCAGGAAGATACACCTTATTTAACCTATTACACAATCCAGGAAGATTTGCATCTCAAGAGGAAGCAAAGGTCTAATCTGAAGGGCACTGGGTAACAGAAGGAAGCTTTGCTTTTGTTTTACTGGAATCATTCTAACCCCCCCACCCCTCTGTGTTTCCCACTATGTGCAGTGGCTTATTACATCTGGGGTTTCAGCCATACTGGCTCTAAGGAGTCTCTAAAAAGGACAGCATAGGCTGGTACATTGAATGAAAACCAAGAACAAGCAATCAGTGTACAACAGTTACCCAAATCCATTCATCCACATAGAAAGTTTCTACTATGTGCCAAGCAGCAGGCCATGTACCAGAAGTATAGAGAGAGTTTCGCCATAATCCTAAATGGAGAAATCTGACCAGAAAGGTATGTCTGGTATCCAGAAAAAAAGGAAAGACGCTCTTTTGCCCCTAAGCCTAACCTGTCCTCCATTTCCCCACCTACCATCCTTTTATCCAATCAGAGAGCTACAACTGCTACTTATAGAATATTGTAAAACTAAATACTAACACAAAAATAGGGCCCTCTCCAACAATAGCTCATTCCTCACAGCACTGACTTCTAAATATTGTTAGCCATGTGTTTACATTTGATATCCTTAATCATTAGGGTACATTAGGGTACTGGGAAGATACAGCCCAGAAATAAGAGGATGATTTTTTAAAGTTACCAGACTCAACCTGGCTTTGTCTCAGAGTGGCAGGTGATTTACTTTGCTTATATTTGAATGACACTGTAAGTACCAAGTTTATCTTCTTCCAGTTAGGTAGTAGATTTGAGACCTCTTAGAAGCTTTTCTAACCCCACTCATCCGATTCTAGTTGTAGCACTTTAGCAAAAACCCCCAGAAAGTGGCATGATTTTATGTCAAAATTTAGAGGTCCCCACATAACTCAAGCACTCTTACCACCAACTTTTGCGTATATCAAATAGTACTAGAGAGTATCTCCCAATTGGAGAAAAGATAGTAATAATCCCTTGCAAGTCACTTAAGCCATTTGAACCTCCGTTTCCTCATCTATCAAATGGGGCTAATATAACTACTACTTTGCCTCACAAGGACAGTATGACAGAAAATGAGTCCCTCTTGTAAGTGAGTGATGATGAGGAAGTAGAAAACACAGGAAAGGAATTGTGAGGGCAGATATCAGGCAGTTCTTGTTGAGAGAAGGAAAAATAAAAGAACAACAGAAGAAATATCGTTACAAGATTAAGAAAGTTTAGCAGTACTCAAAAGTTTGAATTAGCCAATCTACAGCACAGTGAGGATCACAAGTGAAAGTTAACTGTGGAGGCAACAAGAAAAAATGTGCTGAATTTGGGTAAGATGAATGGAAGGAAGGAATGGAGGGAAGATGAGAGAGAGATAAAAATATCCTGGGGATCTTAATAGGTGTGTCCTGTAAGGCCTGTACAGTAGTTCCAAAGACATTGAGAAGGGATCACGTGCAGTGGGAAGATCTGCTAATGAAAAGAAATTGCTATGAAGTTACTTGTTCAGATAGGGAAGAAATCTAACCAGGCTGGCTGGGAATCCTGCTTATTGATACAATATCAATGACGTAACATGGATTAGTGGACATGCACATAAGCATGGAATTTGAAGTTAGAAAGACCTGACCTGGCTGTGAGTCTTTCTTAACCACTCATTGGTTAGGTGACTTGGACAAGTTAACCTTTGTGAATTTCAACATCCTCCACTGTGAAGTAGGCACAATAAGAGTTTTACACAACATTGCTGTAAGTATTAAATGAGATATTGCATGTAACTGCTTAGAACACAGCCCAACCCACAGAAAATGATTAATACATGTTAGCTATTATCAGCTATTTGCTATTATTATCTCGGTTAATGGCAGACACAGAGTCAAGAGCTATTAACAGGAAGAATGGGGACAGAAAGATCTGAAGCAATGAAAACTGTGGAGAACAGTAGGCCCATGGAAGGAATGCCAACATGAAGAAAGCTGGGATCCCAGAGGTGGCATACACACACAAGGTTGCCAGCAGATGCTGAGCAGAGGGAGGCAGAGATCCTGAGAGAAGGACAGGAAGTGCCAAGGATAAGCTCCTCATCTTTCAGGATTTAGCTCCTGGACAATCATGTGCACAGACAGCACTGGAACTAGCTTCCTGTTGTGGCCACTGCAGAAATATTTCCCCCTTGCAAGTAGAGTTTCCCACGGAGGAGGTAAAGAGTACCGAATACTGTGGGAAGACTCTGGGTAGCTGGGAATCTGCATGCACTGCTTCTACATAAAGCCAGCACAGGACAGATAGCACTTGACAAGCTCAGTGCTCACCCAGCCAAAGCAAGGGACTCTGCTTGCCTTCTTCCATCTTTGCCCTCTTCATAACTGATTACTTCTCATGCTATCTGTTTGAACCAATTAAAAGAAAAGCAGGCTAGTTAAGAACTCTGGAGTCAGCCTGGCTAGGTTTGAAAGCTGGTTTCTCCAGTTACTGTGTGACCCTGGGCAGGTCATGGAATCTCTCCAAGGCTTGGTTTTCTCACTTGTAAAATAAGGATAATAGAATTGACCATTCTTACAGGATTACATGACGCTTAAGTGAGATTACACATGGTAAATTCTTCTTCTGGAGCCCTGCATGCATGTACATTCTGGAAAAGTGATAGTTTTGGTTACTCAATTGTCACACGTTGTTCTTTATGAGCACACCTCACACTGTAGCTTACTCCCAGAATGCAAACATCATCTGAACAAATTGTGCTTCAACATCAAATATTCATTAAGCAGGGCAATGCTGGGGCTGTTCTGGGGGTGGGGGGCGAGATTTAGAAATGGACACATGAGCACCAGCCCACAATCAGTTTCCACTTGCAAATTTGTCAGTCTTTCCTCTCTCAAGTGACACTTGGTATAAGGCTTTTGAAAACCAGCAATAAGTTTTGAAGGGAATAATCTCTGCATATCCCATCTCATTTCATCCTCAAGCCACCACCAAGGAGCAGCAATCCCACTAGACAGATCACAGAATTTCAGATCAGGAAGGGACGGGCTACTCCAAGTGATACAGTAAAATCTCCTCTGAGGCCCAGAGAGGCCAAACGGTTTGATTGAAGCAAGGCAGCAAGTCTGTGCCTGAGCTGGCCACCAAAACCAAACCACCTAATTCTAGTGCAGCTTCCCAAAGAAGGCAGCACATGACAAAATCTGAAAATTACACAATGTCCCTCTGAGAGTACAGCACTGGCTGTACAATGGCATACATTATACAAGGAATAACAATAGTGTTTCTTCTCTTCCTGCTGAGCTGTGTTGGCAAGTTCTTAGTACTTATTTTAAAAGGTATGGCTGTTGGCTGGGTGTGGTGGCTTACGCCTGTAATCTCAAAACTTTGGGAGGCTGAGGCAGGCGGATCACCTGAGGTCAGGAGTTCAATACCATCCTGGCAACGTGGTGAAACCCATCTCTACTAAAAATATAAAAAATTAGTCGGGTGTGGTGGCGGGCGCCTGTAGTCCCAGCTACTTGGAAGGCTGAGGCAGGAGAATGGCGTGAACCTGGGAGGCGGGGCTTGCAGTGAGCAGAGATCAGGCCACTGCACTCCAGCCTGGGTGACAGAGTGAGACTCCGTATCAATCAATCAATCAATCAATCAATCAATCAATAAAAATGAAAATAAAATAAAATACAACAATTAGCCAGGTATGGTAGTGCATGCCTATACTCCCAGCTACTCAGGAGGCTGAGGCAGGAGAATCACTTGAACTCGGGAGGCAGAGGTTGCAGTGAGCCAAGATTGAGCCACTGCGACAGAGCAAGACTCTGTCAAAAAAAAAAAAAAAAAAAAAAAAAAAAAAGATATAGCTGTAATTCACTGAGTACTCCCCTTCCCCTCCATGAGCATGCCATGTGTTCAGTAATTTGCTTGCATGTAGATTCTTATGTTATGGAGAATCTGCAGATATACCCAGCCGAGATCCATAAGCTACTGACAGCTTCTCAGGGGCAGAAGCAGGGAGTATTTTTTTCACGTTTTTGACAGCCCTTGCTATTGTTCCCAATGCTAAAAAAGTCATTGAAATGCTTTTGGTGACGGTCAGGTTTCTTACTAATATGCCAATGAATGTGGAAAGGAAAAGAGGAAAGATAAGGAAAGAGAGATGCAGGAGTGGGATGGGAGGAAAGAAGCATGAGGAAAGAGGGGGCAGGAGGGAGTAGGAGGATAATGAGTAGGTCAAGAGGTTTATTAAATTCTGTCATACCTCATTCTAGAACAATTTATAACAGTGTTTCTTAAAACACGTGCTGTGGATTAGTGTTCCACAGGCTGCCACACAGAAAAGATATCTGTGAGCCAAAAAAAAAAAAAAAAAAGGGTGTGGGAAAACTCTAGTAAGCAAAGAGTAGTCAGGTTGCTTTCCTGCAGTACTACTTGGAGCCTTTTATATGTTGATGACATCCCCCAGGAAATACTGCAAACGCTGATCCCCCAAATGTCTTTGACCAGGGGGCTTGCCCTTGGTCCTTTCATCAGAAACAGGTCCTTTAAAAAATTCTTAAATCAGTAGTAAAACTTCAATTCATTCTATATCTGCCCATTCAGGTGTTTATCAACACTGTCAAAATAACCAAGTGCCGTTACAATACACTAGGGGACAAGATAGTCACACACACAAACACGAACACACACACACAATCACCAGGCAATGGCTGGTGTCTTTGGAGTAGGGCATCTCTGGCTACTCTTCCACATGAAGTATTCTTTCCCAATGCAAACACCCTTGAATTTGATGATCTCTGACTTCCTGGAGTGACCTGAGAGCCACAAAAAAGACATGACTGGGGTTGCGCTCTTTGTCCTTAGGCAGCCTTGCTTGGGTATCAGCCACAGAAAGGCCTAGGTCCTTCACTTCAAGAATTAGGCTCCACACCCAACCATATGACCACACTCAAAAAAGAGAAAAAGGGTCACATTAGCTACTGTAAAGAATATACATGCAACACTTTGAGACAGTAGTTTGTGGAAGTCAGTAGGTAGCAATTACTAATTTGCAAGTACTAAACGGTGGGTGGTAGTAATGTTGTGCTAGTAGTTATAATACAAGCATCCCTGTATATTCAAATATAAAATGCAATAGAGAATATGTTGCATAATTAACATAAGCAGAAGCCTATATCCCATTATTTTAAATGGAGAACTAACAATACATTCCCAGGCGATCCAAAAACTCCAAACAATTTTCCTAATCATTATTAAAACATTTAAACAGCTATACATCAATCCCTGAAGGACTTATGAATAATATAATTCACTTAAAGTGCCAATACCTAATTAGCACATAATGAACTCATTAATGGGTATTTTTTGTGTTTGGTATATAATCATTTACAATTTTGGGAGCAAACTGTTTCTCTTCTAAACTGCAATGAACATATATTGTAATATAAACAATGAAATAATGTGTTAGAGATTCTCAGCATGTGGTCTGTGTGGACCGTGGTTGATAGTGTCCCTAGGCACTTGAAAGAAGCAAACACTGGGCTCATGAAGGACTAAATCCTTAAGAAAATGGCGTGGAAGATGAGAACGATCATGCACAAGGCATCTGGAGCCAAGATGCCGTCGTATCCAGAGAAGGGTACATTCTATGTCCTCTGGATAGGATTCCTGTGAAACTCAAATGTTTTCACCTGAGGACTTCTGATTTGAATAGTGAAGTTTGGGAAAACATTTTTGTAATTTTTTAAAAAATAGTGAACGTCTAGATAGTGAGAGTTCAAATAGCAAGGGATACCTGTTTAGTAGTAGTAGCCGTAGTAATGGTAGTTCTCATTTACTAAAAACGACTTAACAGCAAGGCCCCTGTTTGCCTCATTCACCAATTTACTCCCAGTGCCTAAGCACAAAGCCTAGCACATTGTAAATGCTTGACAAATATTTGTTCAATGAATGAACTGAGTACTAATTGAGTACCAGGTACTGAGCAATTTACCTGCATTATCTCATTTAATTCTAACATTAATAACCCTATAGGGTGAGGGATGAGAAATTACTTAATGAGTGCAATTTACACTATTTACACAGTTTACACTATTAATGAGTAGAATTTACACTATTTGTAGCCATCACTACAATAAAACCCCAAACTTCACCACTACTCAATATATTCATGCAACAAAATAGCAATTTACCGCCTAAATCTGTAATTTAAAAAACCTATGTTGTAGATCCTAGTTTTTCAGATGGAGAAACTAAGGCCCAGTATTAAAGAGGAACTTGGCTAATATTACACAACACATGTGTGAGAGCCAGGAATGTAAACTCCTGTTTCTTAAGTCCAAAGCTAATGCTTTTTTTTTCCTTTGACAAGATCTTGCTCAATTACCCAGGCTAAAGCATTGGCATGATCACAGTTCAGTTGTAACCTCGACCTCCTGGCTTCAAGCAATTCTCCTGCCTCAGCCTCCTGAGTAGCTGGGCCTACAGGTTCAGACCATCATAAATGGGTAATTTAAAAAAAATTTTAAAGACAGAGTCTCATTATATTGCCCAGGAACTTCTGGACTCAAGTGATACTCCCACCTCGGCCTCCCAAAGTGCTAGGATTACTGGTATGAGTCACTGAGCCCAGCCAAAGCTAATGCTTTTGGCTACCATCCCCTCTACACTTCTGTTCTCTCATTTAGAAATTTGTACACTTGTTTGGGTTCTCTAGACTACAGAGTTTCCTGACACCTCATGTCAGAGGCCTTGAAAGAAAAAACTGTCTGCTTCTGAGAATTATGAATCCCTTGCACATGACTTCATTGTTACTATTAAACCAAGTTTTTAAATGCTATGACATATGTTGTTTTCTTTATTAGTATTAATAATAATTACAGCTACCGTATGTGGAGCATTTACTATGTGCCAATCAGGCACAGTACTGTGCCATTATTTCAGTGAACCTTTAAACAACCTGATGAGGTAGGTATTGTTATTATTCCCATTTTACAAATGAGTAAACTGAGGTTTGAAAAAGTTAAGTAGCTTACCTAGGCAAATATCTTGTAATTGACAGAGATGCAATTTGAAACCACATATGTCAGATTACAGGGCACATCCTCTCAGTCACTCTGTACCACTTTGGTAACTAGCTGACAAACCAGCTAATTTGACAAAACAGAAGATCTTATTGCTGCCCTACCAACCACTGTCAGGGCCTGTAGGAATCCTACTCTCCTCAGCTTGGCCTCTGCAAATCCTATTGCCCTTCCATATTGAATCCAATTCCCACTTCCCCTGAGAAGCATTCCCTAACTCTCATTGATATACTCCACAGGGATTGTTCCCTTGGCTCAGTCCCCCTCAGCACTGTCTGTGTGAGTCTCAAAGGGTTGTTGATTCCTGCTGCCTTGCACTGATCTCTGGCTTCTTTAGTGTAATTGTCTTCCCCGGTCTTTCTCACTAGATTGAGAGCTCACACAATATATGGTCTAGGCTAACTAGTTCTGACTGTCTAGTTCTCCACTAGCTGGCATAGTGCCATAAACACAGTAGGAACAGGAGAATGTGGCTGCAGTGCCATATGATGGATGCGAATCTGTTTTTTAAAAAAGTAATATTTGTTGTATTGCTTTTCTAACTACTGAAGCAATATACATTTATTGTTGAGAATTTAGAAAATACACTCAAGCAAAATGGAGAAAAAATTTAAAACCCTATCTTCCAACCACCTAGAGAGAATCTTTGTTAACAGATTAACAGTTTAGTGAACATCTTTTCACATCTGTTCTATGCACGCGTGCTCACAGTTTCTATCCATTAGGGCCCACACTATTCAAATGGATTTGTAACTTGCTTTTTCCTGTAAAAAGACATAGTTAACACTTTGCTATAGCCTTGAATGTGCTTTTACAATGTCATCTTTAAAAGACATCATATTACAGATTATAATACAGTATAATACAGTTGATTTAATGAATTATTGAATATTGAACACTGAGATGGTTTCAAATCCTTTGCTACTCAGATGACTGGAAACAACTAAATGTTATCACCAGAGGACCAATTAAATCAAATATGATACAACCATTCAATGGAATATTATGCAGCTGTTATAAAGCTTACTGTAGAATGTAAGTGATGATATGGAGTGATTACCAAGATGCATTATTAAGTAAAAAGATAAAACTGTAAAATCAGACGAGTGAAAGGACCTTTATATATATTAGATGGATAGATAGATAGATAGATAGATAGATAGATAGATGTTTATATGTGCAAAGATATTTCTGAAAGAATATATAGATACAAAAAATACAAAACTGTCAGCAATTATTTTACCTGGGGAGGCATAGGACTACCAATGGACAGGGAGAGGTTTTCTATTTATTTTATACTCTTCTGAAATGACTGAATATTTTATTTTGTGTGATATATGTGTGTGTATGTGTACACACACACATACAGTATGATGATGAAAAACCTCGTCACTAATTAGTTTATATTTATGATAAGTAATTTTTCAATCTGTTGGGGAGGGAAAGTCAGGAGCAAGTTATATTGGCATCAAGTTCCTAAGAAGGTTGACAGAGGACACACTGTCAGGAAGAGTATATATGTCCCATGGGAAAGCCCAGGAGGCAACCTCTGCCCTGTTACAGAGTTGCCGAAGGGTTGGTTTCACAGAGGAATGCACTATTGCAGACTCCAAAGTCCAAGGGTGAGAGCAAGGCTTTTGATTCTTGCTCTGAAGTAATGCTTCCTCAGCTGTGTTCTCTGAAGACCTCAAAGTCCACTGAGAGGGATGACAAAGCTCCAGGGCCCAGCTGCTATTTTACTCAAAACAGATTTACTTTTAAAAATTGTGGTAAAATGCACATAACATAAAATTTGTCATCTTAACTATTTTTAAGTGCTCAGTTCTGTGTTATTAAAAATATTCACTTTCATTCTGATTCACATATTGTGGCTCAATAGTTAAAAGACACTTGATAACAAATGCTCTAAACATAGTACTTCCCAACTTTTTCAGTACATGACACAAATGGAAGATGACAATGTTTATGTGGCACACTGAAGTAAAATAAGTTTGCTCATGGCCAGAAGCAAAGACTGCTCACGGATAATGGCTGCCCTATTATCTATCAGACAACCTAGAAAGATCAATAGCTCAGCGCATTTGCACCCGACTCAGGGCACATCAGTACGCCACAATGTCCCATTTGGAAAGCATCATTGAAAAGACTGAGGGAACCAACTCTCAAATCTCACAGTTAAAACTGAAATACCAGTGTTTAATGCCCTGTCTTGAATGACCTATGATTGGCAAGAGCAGCCTACAAAAACGGAGAAGGACATAAAAGGTCTTGGAAACTAATTGATGCAAACACAGCTGAAGTTCTCTTACACAACTTAGAAGAGAGCCCTGGGGCATCAGTTGGTACATTTTACAGAGTGTTGCTTTGGTAATTAGAAAAGCAATACAAGAAGTATAAGGAAAGGTCAAATAACTACTTTTGTCATTGGTAGCATGCACCTGAGTACAGGTGAAAGCTCACTTTGCTTCTGAGATCTAGAACAGAAAAGGGCCCCCAGATAACCCCACTACCCACAAAGGGGTGTTTGCACACTGTCACTGGGGCTACAACTTTGGGTTCATTCAAATCAGGCAAAGCCTGGAGTCAGGAACACTAAACAAACCTACTGTGCGGAAGAGCAATTATTAAGACCCAGAGCACACGTTTTTCTATCCAATTATTGACCCAAGTTCCTGAGGAATAAGGAAAATAAAGGAACCATGTGGAATGAAAAATCTCAAGAATAAGAACCCGAGGACCCTAAAGTAAGTTGCTCCCCTGATAAGGGATTCTGAGAAGAAGAATCCTAATTTGTAACATTGTAGAGGTAGAACCAGGCTGAACCTCTAAAGCTCTTCAGGATCTAGTTTAGAGGCAGAATTTCATAGCTATGCCCAGGTAGTCTCTCTTTCTTTCATAATAACTAATGTTTATGAGTATTTGCTATATGCTAGACAAAACACATGCTTTATTCAATTTCATCTGGAAGATTAAGTGAGTTAATCTATGCAAAGCAGTGTGAACAGTGTTTATCACATAGTAGACAATAAATATGAGTTAAAACAAACAGAAAGTACTCTGAGGTGGATACAATATTATATATTGCTTAATGTCTGGTGAAACTAATGCCCAGATAGGTGAGATAATCTGCCTAAGGTCGAAATGAAAGTAAATGGCAAAGCTGGGATTCAGACACTCTGATTCTGAATCACTCCACTATGTTATCCCATCTATCCAACCAGCCAGCCCATCAACCAACCAATAAGCATGTTTCTAGGAACCTATTCAGTTTCATGTACTTTGTATACAGACATGATTAAGTCTTAGACCCTGTCCTCAAGAAACCCGGAGTCTAGTCAAGCAGCTCTCAGACAAGTGTCATGTATGAGAAGAGATAATGTTATAGCTTGTGCTGATCCAATAGGAGTGTTCCAGAACATCTTTTCTATGTCGTACGTCTAAGTTAAGTAGGTCTATGAAAAATCGAGTGTAAGTGAACATATGTGTTGCACTTTAAGAAAAGGGTTGTGAGCCACTGTTCGTTGGGGAGACAGACCTAGAAATCAGTCACTACAATGGCTTGTTTATCAGCTGGTAGGCATGTAAAGGAGGGAATCATTTGATATGGTTTGGCTCTGTGCCCCCACCCAAATCTCATGCTGAATTGTGATTTTGAGTGTTGGAGGTGGGGCCTGGTGGGAGGTGATTGGATCATGAGGATGGTTTTTCATGGTTCAGCACCATCACCATTCCCCTAGTGCTGTCCTGTAATACAGTTCTCACAAGATCTGGTTGTTTGTGTAGCACCTTCCCCTTTGCTCTCTTCCTGCTGCTCCAGCTGTGTGGAATGCACCTGATTCCTCTTTGCCTTCTGCCATTATTGTAAGTCCCCTGAGGCCTCCCCAGTCATGCTTCCTATACAGCTTGCAAAACCATGAGCCAGTTAAACCTCTTTTCTTTACAAATTACCCAGTTTCAGGTATTTCTTCATAGCAGTGAGAGAATACACCATTAAAACCACTTGGGACTAAAGAAAGATTGAAATTGGGGGTAGTTAAGTTGCTCCCATGATAAGGGATTCTAAGAGTCTTAACTTGTAACACTGGGGAAGCAGAAACAGGCTGAACCTCTAAGGCATGGAGGACACTCCTTCTGTTCCAACACATTACCACAGATGAGACAGAGCTCCCTGGAAGGCAGGGAAAGGCAGTCAGCACTGAATTAGGAAAAGGGAAAAAGATGGACAAAACCTGTTTTTCCACTTCACCTAAATCCTATCTTTTTGACCTAAGAATAACTTAGGGAGAGAAAAGGCCAAGGAAGAGATGGAAAAGAAAAGGGATTCTAGGCCGGGCGCGGTGTCTCATGCCTGTAATCCCAGCACTTCCGGAGGCCAAGTGGGGCAGATCACAAGGTCAGGAGATGGAGACCATCCTGGCTAACACGGTGAAACCTCGTCTCTACTGAAAAAAAATAAAATAAAAAAAAAAATTAGCTGGGCGTGGTGTGGTGGCGGGTGCCTGTAGTCCCAGCTACTCGGGAGACTGAGGCAGGAGAATGGCGTGAACCCAGGAGGTGGAGCTTGCAATGCGCTGAGATTGTGCCACTGCATTCCAGCCTGGGCGACAGAGTGAGACTCTGTCTAAAAAAAGAAAAGAAAAGAAAAGAAAAGAAAAGAAAAGAAAAGAAAAGAAAAGAAAAGAAAAGAAAAGAAAAGAAAAAGGATTCTCAATTCTCAAGAGGGGTAAACACAGATGGAAGGGAAAAACAAAAAACAGGGAAATGATTCTCTGAGGTCATACTGAGCCCAATTGCTCAGTATGGGGTTTGGTGGAGGGATGTATGTGTGTGTAGGGAGGAAGTCACAGTATCTCTATGAATTAGTGGGGAACAAAATACAGGGTGTAGTGCAACTAAAAGGACCTTATTTGATTCTGCTATAACTCCTGGAACACGTTCAGGAATTCTAGAATAGAACCAAAGTTAGAGCCAAGTCTTTGAAAACCCACATTAATTAGTCAGATAAAGGGGCAATGGGCTAATAGCAAGAACTAAGGTACTAAGGCAACTCAGAGAATAACAGAGTTGGTGAAGTTCAGGTCCTTTCACTCTGCTGGAGTTTTGGGATGCATAAGAGAAATGACAAGAGATGAGGTTGGATAGAGAGGAAGGAAGAATCAGCGGCAGTGACAAATAGTCTTATGTCCTCTGAGGCAGTCCCTGGCAGTGGCCCCCTCAGAGCCTCAGCTTCTCTGGAGGAAAAGCAGTTTTCATCCTTTCCCCTCTCTGCAGTATGGTAGAGGACAAACAAGGAAATAGGCAGAGAGTTCATTTCAGTATAAATGAATATATTTCAGCAATATTTTTCAGCAATGTATTTCAACAATATAAAATACAACTGATTGTTGTCACTTACCTGACTTTGGAATTGGGACATTTGGGTACAATCTTTAGGCAGTTCAATATAAAAACACTCTATGCAAATTGCATAGTAATTTCGATGGAGAAAAAAAGAGAAATGCAAACTTAATGAGCTGTACTCAGAGTGCTTGATGAAATTGGAGTTATAGATGATGAAGGCAGGAATGGAAATAGACCCACTAAGCTCGCTTTTTCTGGGATCCCTCCCATCAGCTACAGTTGAAAATGATTGGTCATAATGCCCCGGAAGGCTCATAGCACTGAATTTTTCTCTGAGCCTTGGAGTTGCAGAAGAACATAAGTAGAAGTGGGATGGCCCTTGTGTGGGCTACCAGCAGATCTCATGTGTGGGCTGTCCCCATGGCTCCTGATTTGTGCTGGCAGGCAGGCACCTGCAGTGAGGGTGAGTACTACACGTGGAATGACCCTTTGAAGAAAAGGGCTCACTGAAACCACTTGAAGGCAACAAATGAAGAGAAGAGAAGAAGATTTATATACTTTAAGTGGGAGTGGTAAAAGGAACCTCTTGAGCAGGACCAAAAAGCATACTGCCCTAGAAGCCAGGGAGATAAGGAGATGCTAGTAGGATGGGGAAGACAACAGCATGAAATGAGGAGCAGAAGGTCCAGTGGCGGAAGACTATGAGAAGAGAGATAAAAAAAAATACCAGCTCTTACCTGGAGAGGTTTAATTCAAGGTCTCTGAGAGGCCAAAATCATTTTGGATACACTTAGAAGCAATAAAGTCATCCACAAGGAACAAGTAGCTGCTATGCTGCCTCCAAAAAGCCTTCTATAGTGAAACTCAAGGACATACTGATTCAAATGTCCTAATCTTTGGGAGGCATTGTTTGATGACAAAAAGAAATTGTGTTTTAAAGTTGAATTATAAGAAAATGCATTTGTAGCAATATTTGATTATATTAGTCAAACCAGGGTCTGCTCAGTCAGAGACTGGTCTTTATGATTGTTGGCTGGTACACTATGGTGAGTTTCTTAGAATGTACACATGAACATTAAAAAGAGGTCATCTATTACTCAATGGTCAGATCAGGTATTGAGCTAACTGCTAATGAAATGAACTTCCTAGGAAGCTGGCCATCTAAAAAACATCCAGAAAATTTCAAAGAACATATTATAAATTCCCAGAAGGTTAAGGCTGATTCAAAGTATCGGGATTAAAAGTAGATGTGAGATGTCAAACTACATAGCACATATGAAAAGTAGTTTTGAGGGATTAATGGTTGATGGTTTTTGTTTTGTTTTGTTTTTTGAGATGGAGTCTTGCTCCGTCTCCCAGGCTGGAGTGCAATGGCGTGATCTCGGCTCACTGCAAACTCTACTTCCCAGGTTCTAGTGATTCTCCTGCGTCAACCTCCTGAGTAGCTGGGACTACAGGCATGTGCTACCATGCCTGGCTAATTATTTTGTATTTTTAGTAGAGACAGGTTTCACCATGTTGGCCAGGCTGGTCTCAAACTCCTGACCTCAAATGATCTGCCTGCGTCAGCCTCCCAAAGTGCTGGGATTACGGGCATGAGCCATCATGCCTGACCATGGTTGATATTCTGAGTAATCCTAGGACACACTAAAAACATTTGATCCACTATTCTCATCTGCCAAATCTCTGCCTATGTTGTGGGTCCCAAGGCTGTAGAGGCTTAAGCACTCAGCAATTAGTACAAAATTGATCTAGACCAGAGTTTACAAGATCAATGTATCTCCCATAATTATCTACAAAAAATATGTGCACACAGGCGTTTCTTTGGGGAAGAGAATCAATGTTTTTCATCTGATTCCTAAAGTGGTCAAAGACCTCTCCAAAATGGAAGACCTCTTCTACATATGTTTTATTTATAAAGAATAGCTTATTTAAATAAACAGTGGCTTATTTACAAACTAGTGACGTTTTCTGAGTATTAGCACTTGCTATTTCATACCTCTCAATTGACACTACCCAATCGAGCAAGATGCATGGAAACCTACTTTGGAACATGAAAACTCTCAAACTGCTCAAGCTAGTAGAGGTAGGGAATTTGGCTAAGTTACATTTGAGCACAGAATCTAATATGGAGTGAATGTGCATTTTCTGTATTTTCCATGCTTTATACCTCTATTCAGGTCTCTGAAAATACCAAATGTGTTTGTCACTTCTGATGCTTCCACATCCCTCAGAGCTGAAAACTGGATGGAAACTCAGACCAGAATTATTTTCTCACTTAAGGAAAAAGATCTAGGACAGAAGACCTTTAGTTGTGCTTTGCTTTTGTTTTGTTCCTTTCTACTTATGAATGAAAAACTACCTGTGGTCCGGTATCTCCTCATAGACCCTTCTCATCAAATTAAGAGAACTGACAGTGCTGCTGGAGGTACTATTTCGAAGCCTAAAAATTTGCAGGATGTCTTGTAAACAATACAATCTTAGCAATGGTTTTGTGGCCGGGAAATATTATAGATTAGAAGCTATTGTACTTTTAATTAATTTGATTTCTCTTAGTGCCAGAAAGGAAATTACTTTTAATCAAGAACTATCTCAACTCCCTTTGATCTTCCCCAAGGTAGACACTTCCACCAGATATCCTGCAGTTTAGATGATTGCATGGAAAACTGTTACCCCATTCTTATAGATTAAGACTATCGAAGTTATCAGCACACATTATTCAGATAATATTGGCAGATAATTACATCACTCCAGAAATCTCACTGGAAGTGTCTGATTCATTAAAAAAATCTGAATGAATAGTGAATACTGTGTTATACAAAGTTGGCAGCTAAAGGGCAAGAATAATGCAAAAGAAAAATGGAGAAGACAAGGAATATGTATCTATTAATGGAATGAGTGTTTTCAGAATTACGTGTGTGCCTCTATAGATGGAGGTCCTTAATAGAGACCTTCTCCGACTTCGCCAGCCATGGGAAGGAAGATGAAAGTACTGCTAACAAACGGGATAGCTTGTCACATCTATCTCTTCAGTCATTTTGCCTACATGGGGAATAATGGCCATCCCTGGCATCACCTTTGAGTTACAGAGAGAAAACAAGAATTGTAAGAAGAAGATCAAAGAGCTGACTGAGGTTCAGATTGGTTGGTCCTTTGATTCTCCACAAGCTGTCCGTGTTACTATTAGCAATTCTTTGGACGGAAGCTTTCACAAGAGCAGTAGGAAGAGCAAAGGTGCCTGCTTTACACAGTAGATATGTTCTTGGGAAGTTAGGTGTAAATTGGAGACTAAAAGTCAGTGAGTCAGAGAGTCAGTGATTTTCTAGTATGATCTTTCTTAAAAAATATATACATATAAAAATATGTTTTTATGTTTTTTTATGATACAAATTTTTCTGTTGAACAGGATATACATACATACACTGGATTGAGCTACTGTGCTCTACACATTGAGGGGATAAATCTTTAGGTTAGTTCACAGTTCAAAAAGAAAAAAGTACTGAGTTTTAGTTAGGTTTTGATGCAAATTAACATTTTCCAATATTTTAGTACATGGAATTTTTTATTTAATTGGTTTTACAAATCAGATCCTATATTAAATGCCTATTGAAAGGCAATCTGTAGGTAAGGAATCATCTTTTGATCATTGTAATGTTAAACACCCAAGTATTGTGGAACAATATATTCAGAACTTTGCTTATCAGGTGTTCTGGGAAATGGAGGCACATGGATATTCAATGTGAGAAAGAGGCTTCAGAGGTCCTTGCTTTGCTAGTCATTATCCAGCAGCACTGTCAGTTCTCTTAATTTGATGAGAAGGGTCTATGAGGAGATACCGGACCACAGGTAGTTTTTCATTCATAAGTAGAAAGGAACAAAACAAAAGCAAAGCACAACTAAAGGTCTTCTGTCCTAGATCTTTTTCCTTAAGTGAGAAAATAATTCTGGTCTGAGTTTCCATCCAGTTTTCAGCTCTGAGGGATGTGGGAGCATCAGAAGTGACAAACACATTTGGTATTTTCAGAGACCTGAATAGAGGTATAAAGCAAGGAAAATACAGAAAATGCACAGTCACTCCAGAGGTTATTGACAAGATAAATTACCTCATAACTGCTTTAATAAAATGACTCCAAGCATATTACAAATATAATTATCCATAAAAATCCTAATGAGTTCAATTTCTCCAGAAATCACCCCGCTGCAACTACTGAGTGTAGGAGAAGTAGCAGGAGGAGGCAATCCTGCTTTTAGGAGGGAAGGGAGGAGGGAAGGAGACGGGGAGTTGGTTGGTAGAAATAAAGATTATCTAGGTTGGGCATGGTGGCTCGCACCTGTAATCTCAGCACTTTGGGAGGCCGAGGGGAGTGGATCACGAGGTCAGGAGATCGAGACCATCCTGGCTAACACAGTGAAGCCCCCGTCTCTACTAAAAATACAAAAAGTTAGCCGGCCTGGTGGCGGGTGCCTGTAGTCCCACCTACTTGGGAGGCTGAGGCAGGAGAATGGCGTGAACCCGGGAGGCGGAGCTTGCAGTGAGCCGAGATGGTGCCACTGTACTCCAGCCTGGGGTGACAGAGCAAGACTCCATCAAAAAAAAAAAAAAAAAAAAAAAAAAAAGAACTAGAGGATATCTAATTAGTTCAAGTACATAGGGGTAGATGGTGTTTCTTCTGGTTTTCACCCTGTGATGTTTCATATTGACCTATGAAGCTATGAACTCCAGTTTTAGATGTCAATGTTTCTGTTGAAAACAATTCCAAACATCGCTATTATTTCTTTTCTTTTCCACCCCACCACCCCATCAGTATGTGCATGTGCGTGTGTGTGTGTGTGTGTATACAAACATACATATATCTATATTCATGAATTTGGTTCAAATCTTCATTGCAAAATGCATATTATAAGATACAGAGCCAACACTCATCCTGGATAACTTGTCTGAGACAAACTGAGAGGAAGGCAATGTTGATCTGTGGTGGTCCCCACACTTTCTGCTTCCTGCTCCCTACTTGGACACCTATCCCACCCACCAAGACCTCATCCTACCTCCGGGCTACTTAGGGCCCTTTTCTACTTCCCTTCTCCCAGGCAATAACCCACTCAGAGCTGGTCCTGTCTCCCTCTCCCTTACGCAAAGTATTCCTATCTTGGGTCCTAGTCCCACAAACTCCTGCCGTCCCCTAGCTGTCTAACTAGAATGTATTTAGGGAATATATTTTAGACTGGAAATTACAATGACCATATCCCACTTAATACCCATGTAGTTCAGGGGCAAATCACTTGGATTCTCCAAACCTCAGTTTCTCTGAATCTCAGCTTCCTTCTCCCAAAAGATAAGGTTCAATAATGAAGTTTGCACAATGTACTTCATAGACGGGATCCAATGAGATGTAGAAGAAAAGAACAAACATTTGTGGAGTGGTTTCACTATTTTCATAGCTATTGTCTCAATTAATTGCTAAAACAACTCTGCGCTAAATATTATATTACTATATTCAAATTGTAAACAGGAAATTGAGAATTAGAAATGGTCTGTTATATGTCTAAGCTTATTGAGCTAGTTAATATGTTATAGCAGTAGCTTATGAACCTGGGTCCACAAACTGTCTCAGTCCAGTACTTTTTCTCTCACACAATACTGAACAGTACAAGCGGGAATATGCAATATACATGAAAAGCATTAGCATTACCACTGTCCTGATTTTATTGAAATGCCAACTGCTTGTCCCATGACTCCCCAAGATGATCCTCCATTTTTGGTCAAGACTGTCTGTCACTGTCCATCATTACTTCTCCACATGTCATGCCTTTGCTCGTCTTTTAAATTTAAAAACATAAATCTTCAGATCCTATCTCCTTAATAAAGCCATCCATCATTATTTCACCCTGTGCTGATGGCTTCCTTCTTTGATGACCAAGAAACCTTCTCATGGCTATCAGGAAATATAGCCCCGGTTTATAAATACTTTCACATCATCTTCTAGTTAGTCATTCCAATGAACAATAGCTACCTTTTTTAGTCTCTGCTGCATTTCAGACAATAATTTCAGTAATCACAGTTTATCTACTTCTAAAACTCCACAAACTTTCCTTGAGCAGCTTTATAGCCTGTTGCTCTCTGACATACACACTCAGACCATATGCAGTCTTGGCTACTTCATGTTGTCTGCACATGTCCCACACTTGCTCACATTGCAGCATTGTGATTAAGAGTACAGCTGCTAAGGTCAAGCTTCTTGAGTTCAAATGTCAGCTCTCACTTACTATCTGTATACCTTGACAAGCTACATAATCTCTCTGTGCCTTAGCTTTCTCATCTATAAAATGAGGATAATAACAGTACCTACCTCACTTACCTCACAGGGTTGTGGTAAAGATGAAAAGACTATGTGTATGTATGTGTATTATACACACACACACACACACATATATATATTATACACACACATACATACACACACATAGTACTTAAAGTAGCCCAGTCACATGGTGGGTGTTCAGTAAATATTAACTATTATTTCTTGCCTACTATGTGCTAGGCTTGTGATGTACATTATCTCATTTAATATATACAACAACCACGTGACATAAGGTCCTATTATTATCCCCATTAAACAGATGAGTCATATGAAACTCAGAAAGGTTAATACACATGCCCAAGGTCATACAAAACAAAATGGTCTATGCAGGACTCAAATCCAGATTGATCTGGCTCCAAGTCAGTATTTTTTTCATTATGTAGTGTTTATTCTAATTGTTTCTATTGTATATGTTTTGTCTTTCCAATCAGACTATAAACTTTCCAAGAACAAAATCTATGTCTTATAATACTTCTAGATCCTCTGTTCTCTTCATTGTAATCCTTAGTTGTTTGTCACAAAGTTGGCTTTTCATAAACATCCACTGACTTGAAAGGTACTTTTTGAGTCAATCCTAGAAACTATCACCTTCATGTACAAAGGAGTTACTTCCCTTATTGCTGAACTCATGAAAAGGTTTCCTGCCCAGGACTTACCAGGCACCCTGATCATTTCCTCCTGATCCAGCCTGTAAGCTTTTTATACTTCAGTCCCTTTGTACTTATTCGACTGGTAACCCCTATGTTAAGAGATGCAATAAGGAGAAGGCTGGGACTTGAAGGGTCTTAGTGTTTCAGGTTTAAACTCTATTCATTCATTCAACAAATCTTGATTGAGCACATACTATGTTGCAGGTACCTTTGTAGGTACCAGGGATACAGACTGTCCAGAATGAGACTGCATTCCCTATATTAGTGTTTCCTAACATGTGAATCCTCATCCTGTGGAAAAATAATACTTTCCACCCTTTGGAAGTGTAGTTTTGGGCATTAGATGTGTTTGGATGAAGATAATGAGATACACACTTCTAATAGAGCTTAAGAGTTACTACATGCTCAGCCACAACCAATTTTTCCTCTACAATCATGACCAGCAATATTGCAGATGGTAGTTATTCCATTAGCCTGGGTGCCAGAAGAAGGATGGCATAGAGAAGAGCCCTAGCCAACCAACAAAATGTGTGAGGAGAAATAAAATTCTGCCAACTCAAGCCAATGTAATTTTTCAAGTTATTTCTCACTTCTCACTACAGCATAATCTAGCATACCCTGATTGATACAAAGTGAAGGGAGTAAAATAAGACAGCATCCCATGCTTTTACAACCTTTGCTATGGATTCAGTAATAGCTGCTTATTAACTAATGGGGTTTGGAAGGTTGAATATTGGCACGCTTGAGGGGAAACTGCTACAAACAAGCCATAGCTATGGCAGTGCCCTCACTAAAGTAGGCAGTACCTTTCCTATAGAGTGCCAATAAAAACAAACATCAGGATAATTAAATTGTATACACATATCTGCATAGATCAGGTGAACATATGAACCAAGAGAACTAAGCTTCGAGTGTTTCTCTCACTAGCAACCTGGCAATCAATTTCTCATGCTGAGCTATTTCTTTGGTTTATTTCTATAACAGTAGACTTCTTGGGAAACTATTCACAATACTTGCTCCAAATAAATATTTACAGCTTTCGTAAGTCATCATAATTCCATAGCGGGCTGTGGCAGCCATGAGAATGAGCCTTATAGACTCGTCAACTACAAGAAGAATAATTGACCGAGAGCAACAGTTGTTGTCCTCTGAATCAAGCACAGCATTTGTTCCAAAGTCACACTCTCTACAAGCTGCTCCTGACTAAATGCAGCAGAGAAATTTAGGCAGGTCCATCCTGGGGAGACACAAGATTCCTCTGATGACTGACTCTCTAAACCTTTGTCAAATCATCTTCAGAGTGTTCAGAGGTCTAAGACATATCTACTGGACTGTACTTCACTCGGGGTCAGATTTAGATTGTGGTCTGACAGCTGTTTTAGCTTTTACTGGCCCCTTCTCCATTTTCTCTCACAGGTGTTTTTCCTAATAAAATATTTGGACATTTACTATCACCTTGATATTGGTTTCTCATGGGAACTTGACACACATACCACAATTTGCTGGCTGTCAGTCTTTAAGATGTCATACTTGGGGCCTAGACTTGGAGGCAAGAGATCATGTCCACTTATACCATGCATCTTTCTCAAATGAATGCTCCTACTAGAATGCAGTCCCCTTGAGAGTACAGACAGAATACATGTTGAGTCCACAATGCCTGGTCCAGTGCCTAGCACAGAGTAGGTACTCAAAATATTTCTGCTGAATCAATAGGTCAATGAATACTTCCAAGTTTAGTAGATTGTCAGTTATACTTCTCAGAATCCTACAATTCTAGAAGGGAATTTAAAGATCATTTAGTCCACGTGGGAACAAACATTTTATATACAGTACTTGGAAGTCTCTTGTATAATGAATATAAGAAATGAGATACCATTACTCTTAGACTTATTCCGTAATTTCAGAATATTTCGGTCAGGAGTTTTTTCTTGATGCCTAATCTCATTATCTGTCAGTGCTCTAAGGTATTTAATAATGACCTCTCTTTATATCGGAATTCTCTTTATAATAGCCTTTCCTATATTTATATTCACTGATGCATGTATTCATTCATCACACATTGAGTACCTTCTATGAGTCAGGCACTGCGCTAGGCACTAGAGAAACAAAGATAAGCAAGACATGGTTCCTGCACATATCTAAGCATACAACCTAGTGAGGCAGAGAGATATTAAATAAATAATCAAATGAATAAATATGTATCCACAATTTGCCATGACTGCTATGAGGGAAAATATCAAGGAACTGTGTTAACATGAAATGTGGTAAGATAATTTAGGTTGGGGGAGGAGTTTGACAGGGTCATTCCATGTAGTGATATTTAATCCTGGATGCTGTTACCTTAATTAGTTTCCTTGAAAATAGTCTGTGGTCTAATCAATCCTACTAAACATTTTATTTCAATTCACGTTCTTCTCTTTCTACCAGAAATGTTCTTCTTTGTGTGGGGAGAATCAACAGACTCTAGCAATGGATTGGTTGTAGGGTTGAATTAAAAAAAAAAAAAAAAAAAGAGTCAAGAATGACTTCTAGGTTTCTGACTTGAAATTGGTTGGATGTTAGTGGTGCCATTCCCTTAGATAGGCAAATCCAGTTGGCACTACCTATAAAACATAAGCTGCATGTAACCACTTTTTACCACACCCACTGCTATCACTCTAGCCCATCATTTCCCCGAGACTTTTGGAATAGCACCCAGATTGGTCTCTGTGCTTCCACTCTGGCCCTCTACAGTCTATTCTCATCATAATGGCAATAACTCCTTTAAAAACCTAAGTCAGACTATGTCACTCCTCTGCTCAAAACCTTACAATGACTTCTCATCACACTTGAAACAAAATTCCAGTTCTCCTAAGACGTACAAGTATGTATATGATCCGGACCCTGGCTACCTCTCTAAACCATTTCCTAAAACTTTTCTTCTCACCTACTACTCCCCAGTCATTATGCTTTTCCTCAAATGCACCAAACATATTCCTACCTCAGAGCATTTGCACTTGCTATTTTCACTGTGTGAAATATTCTTCTCCCAGATACATGGTTTATTCTTTCTTTTTGTTCAGTTTTTTTCTTAATTAGTGTTTTCTCAGACTTTCTTCCATCACCCTATCAAACACAGTATCCTCCCCATCACTCTCTATCTCCTTGGTTCACTTTGTTTCAATATACTTTATTTTATATTTTATGTATAAAACACTCATTAGACTTCTTTATTTGCTTTTTAAAAATTATTACTCCCCACCAATAAAATGTAGATACCAGAAGTCAGAAATCTGTTCACCGTTAAATTTTCTATCACCAAGAATAGTGTTTGGTACCTAGCAGGCAGGAACAGGAATGGGAAAAGACAACAAGTTTAGCTTTAGATGTGCTGATTTGGAGGTGAATTGGGGAAATCCAAGCTGGGATATCCAATAAGAAGTTACATAGTACAATCTGGAGCTCAGATCAAGCTGGAGCTACAAATTTGAAAGTCATAAGTATAGAGATGGTATTTAAAGCCATGAGGCTGAATGAGATAACCTAGATAGGAGTATACAGTGAAAAAGGTGAGGATCCAGGACTGGGTCATGGCAGTTACCAATATTAAAGACTGATATGATGAAGACCATGCATCTTTATTTTTCCTTCAGCCTCTCCCAATTCTCCCTTTGACTATTGAATGTCCATTTCCTGTAGGGTTGCCTTGATTTGGGAGGACGCTGGATTCAAAAAACACAATACTTCTATATATGCAAAATAAAACCTACCTTCAGAGGGAAACTCTGAATATTCTAAGGGATAAGCCATATTTTAAAAGGATCCATCTATTGAAAATATGTCTGAACGATTTTTGTTATGGTTCATGATTTTCAGTTGCTTAAGAAATCTATTAATACAACTGTTACTGGGAATTCCACTAATATTAAAAAGCCAAGCATATGTCACTGTAACCACTGGATTATCCCTGGACTTCATTTAGTCTACTTCCTGTGTTTATTCTGCCTTCTTTTAACTAGAGCACATTTGAAACATCCTAGAACAAACTAAACCACTTGTCACTCTTCAGTGTCAAGAATCCAGCTAGAGGCAGATTCAAAGATACCAGCTCCCCAAAATGGTTATTCAACTTTGATAAGCAAATATATTCTGATCACCTGGTATGTTTACTGGGCCATTGTTTTTAGATAAATGAAAGCATTAATATTGGTCATTTAGCCAGTTTGGCTTAGGTTATTCGAACAATGACAAACCAGGAGCCTTTAACTCTGCGGGACGTTTTGAGAAAATGTCCTTTAAATTATTCAGGGTCCATTTGTCTCCATCTGAGAGTGCACAAAGTGTCAGATTAATTTTTTTTTTTTTTTTTTTTTGAGACGGAGTCTCGCTCTCTCGCCCAGGCTGGAGTGCAGTGGCCGGATCTCAGCTCACTGCAAGCTCCGCCTCCCGGGTTTACGCCATTCTCCTGCCTCAGCCTCCGGAGTAGCTGGGACTACAGGCGCCCGCCACCTCGCCCGGCTAGATTTTTGTATTTTTTAGTAGAGACGGGGTTTCACCATGTTAGCCAGGATGGTCTCGATCTCCTGACCTCGTGATCCGCCCGTCTCGGCCTCCCAAAGTGCTGGGATTACAGGCTTGAGCCACCGCGCCCGGCCAGATTAATTTTCAACAGTTAAGAATTAAGGCTCTAGAGTGTCTCTGGGATCAGAACGGGCAAATTGAAACATACTAAATTGATGACACCTGGGACAATATGCTTTTTATGTCAGAGGCACAATGAGTTGTCAAGAATTAAGCGGTGTGAGCAGGGGACTCATAGAGGCCTGGCTGCCAGTTGCTTGTGAGTCATGCCCTAAAGAAAAAATGGATGAGTTGCACCTTCCGGTTATAGAATGAGTACAACCTGACCAATGCAAAGATTCCTTTGGGCCACACACAACTACCAAAGACCATAGAATGGTACTTGGGCTTTTCATATAGTTTAAAGAATCTTGACTGCTGGCCCCCAAATTTAGCATGAGCAGGGAAGAGGTGGTTTGTTGAAGGTTACAACCACCTGAGAAGTTAGAATGAGAAAGTTCAGGAGGAATGAAAAATAATATTCCCTTAGCTTTGGATTCTGTTTTTTCATTATATATAGTACGTTACAGTTGATGAAACTGAGGCACAGGGAGAGTTAAGTGACTTACCCATAGTCACACAACCCATAAGTGAGAAAACTGGGATTTCAATCCAAATAATACATTTTTTCACATATATCACATCAAACATTTGTATTTTTAAACTTCATTTTTTGAAGATTTCTTCTGCCAAATACTTGCCCAGAAGCTAAGTAGACATAAAAATACATATTGCATATAAATTTTATACATACATGTATATATAATAAAAGTAGAGGTGATCTAGTTGAAAGGGATGTTCTAAAGCTCTGTGAACTAGGCCTCAGTTACTTTTCCCACTACTTACGCCAGTCACTCTTTGGATCCTGAGGCATCAGTATGAACCTCTAGGGTTTTGGAAAATAAAATAAAACAAATAAATAAATAAAATATGGCATTATGCCACTTGAGGATGTGCACACCTTTTTTACATAGGTGCTAGATTGGTAGGGAATTAGGATTAGAAATAAAGGCCAAGTTCTGGAAAAGATATGGTCACTAGAGCAGGTTATGAGATGTCTGCAAGCAAGGGTGACAAAAGAGGAGTCAGAATCGGGTTGGCATCATAAAAAATTATGAGAAACTGGGTGCCAGGACAAAAGCTCAGTGAGAGAAAGGCATAGGGAAGGCATAGTAAAACTAATTAAATTTTAATAGGTGTAAATCAAAAGAGGCATTTTATTTACTCTATTTGGAAATGGTTGTGGGCGCCTAGATATCTCTGCTGTTAGGAGTAGATGTTGTGTGATTTTTAAAGGACAGTAGGCTTGCTATAGCAGCTTTGTGTCTTTATTCTCAGCAGCTGTATTCTTATCTATTCAATAAGCCTCTGATCCTGTTGGGGATACCACATCCCTGTGGGATAGTTTGAGTCTCCTCTGTAGAGCTAAGGTTCCATTCTGACTTAAAATGATTTATACTCTTGATAGTCTTTGTTGCCTCTTTACCAGTCTTTCTCTCTGAGATTTCTTGATCTCTCTGGCACTGGTGCTGGAGGAGAGAATTTCTGGCTCATAGCATGATAGTAGACACAACTGCTCTTACTATATTCATTTGACAGGTGAGAAAACTGATGTCCGAAAAAGGTGAATGAGTTGTTCAAAGTGGTACAACATTCAGTGGCAGCACAGATATTAGAATTAAAGTTTCCTGATTCCTAGGTGATCCTTACTTAAGAACAACAGTATTCTGTTACCTCAAAACAGTATTTTTCTCATAAATGATAAGAGTTAATTTAAACATTCCAGGACCCAAAACAGATTTTCTGAAAGAGAAAAGCCTTTCTACATGGTTGTTTTAGATTAAGTCCATAAGCCAGAATCCCTTACCAAAACCTGAACTTCAAGCCAGAACCAAGTACTTAAGTTTCCAAACTCCAATATCAGTTGTTTCTTTAATCATGACCCCAACAAAGTTATTATTCCTTTTTGTTTAAAAAATTATCAAAGTTTCACATACACCTACTATAATAAACCAACTAATTCTACACGGTATCTTAGGTCAAACAGCAGTATTTATTCCTCTTTTTTCACCCAATTTCTTCTTTCCATTAAGAAAGCATCTTCAAATATTAATATTTTCACTGTCAATAAACTATCAAAAAAATAGAGAAAACAATCTGATTTACGATAGCTATGAAAAAAGTTACGAATAAATTTATCCAAGGAGATAAAAGACCTGTGCACTGAAAACTATAAAATACTAATGAGAGAAATTGAAGAAGACACAAATAAATGAGGAAATATCTCATGTTCATGGATTGGAAGAATTAATATTTTTAAATGTCTATACTATTCAAAGTTATCGACAGATTCAATGCATACCCCATGAAAATTCCCATAACATTTTTCACTGAAATAGAAACAATCCTAAACTTCATATGGAACCACAAAACACCCGAAATAGCCAAAGCAACCTTGAACAAAAAGAACTACACTGTAAGTATTATATTACCTGACTTCAAGGTAGTATAGTATACTACGACGCTATAGAAATCAAAACAGCATGATACTGGCATAAAAGCAAACACATGGCCGGGCGCGGTGGCTCAAGCCTGTAACCCCAGCACTTTGGGAGGCCGAGACGGGCGGATCACGAGGTCAGGAAATCGAGACCATCCTGGCTAACACGGTGAAACCCCGTCTCTACTAAAAAATACAAAAAACTAGCTGGGCGAAGTGGCGGGCGCCTATAGTCCCAGCTACTCGGGAGGCTGAGGCAGGAGAATGGCGTGAACCCGGGAGGCGGAGCTTGCAGTGAGCTGAGATCCGGCCACTGCACTCCAGCCCGGGCAACAGAGTGAGACTCCGTCTCAAAAAAAAAAAAAAAAAAAAAAAAAAAAAAAAAAAAAAAAAAGCAAACACATAAACCAATGGAACAGAATGGAAGGCCCAGATATAAATTCATGCATTTATGGCCAATTGATTTTTAACAAAGGTCCCAAGAACACACAATGGAAAAAGGTCAGTCTCTCCAATAAATGGTGTTGAGACAAGTGGATATCCACATGAAGAAGAATGAAATTACACTCTTGTCTCACACCATCTACAAAATCAAGTCAAAATGGATGAAAGACTTAAATGTGAGACCTAAAACAATAAAACTATTACAAGAAAACAAGATGCAAGCTCCATGATGTTGGTCTGAGACACAGTTTTTTGGATATGACCACAAAAGCACAAGAAATAAAAGGAAAAATACACAAGTGAAATTATATCAAACTAAAAACTTCTCCACAGCAAAGGAAACAATCAACAGAGTAAGAGTTGATTGTTACTTGGGAAAGTAAATAGGAAAATATATTTGTAAACCATATATCTGATAAGGGATTAATAGTAAAAATATATAAGGAACTCAAACAATCCAATAGTAAGCAAACAAATAACTGAATTTTAAAATTGAGTAGAGGACCCAAATAGACATTTCTCAAAAGAAGACAAATATATGGCCAACAGGTATATGAAACAATGCTCAAAATCAGTAATCATTGGAGAAATGCAAATTAAAACCACAATGAGATATCACCTCAACACCTGTTAGAATGGCTCCTGTAAAAAAGATGAAAGACAACAAATGCTGGTGAGAATATGGAGAAAGGGTTACTCTTTTTTTTTTTTGAAGGATATAGGTGTTTATTTATTTTATTTTTATATTTTATTTTATTATACTTTAAGTTCTAGGGTACATGTGCATAAAGTGCAGGTTTGTTACATATGTATACTTGTGCCATGTTGGTGTGCTGCACCCATCAACTCGTCAGCACCCATCAATTCATCATTTACATCAGGTATAATTCCCAATGCAATCCCTCCCCCCTCCCCCCTCCCCATCATAGGCCGCAGTGTGTGACGTTCCCCTTCCCGAGTCCAAGTGATCTCATTGTTCAGTTCCCACCTATGAGTGAGAACATGCGGTGTTTGGTTTTCTGTTCTTGTGATAGTTTGCTAAGAATGATGGTTTCCAGCTGCATCCATGTCCCTACAAAGGACGCAAACTCATCCTTTTTTATAGCTGCATAATATTCCATGGTGTATATGTGCCACATTATCTTAATCCAGTCTGCCACAGATGGACATTTGGGTTGATTCCAAGTCTTTGCTATTGTGAATAGTGCCACAATAAACATACGTGTGCATGTGTCTTTATAGCAGCATGATTTATAATCCTTTGGGTATATACCCAGTAGTGGGATGGCTGGGTCATATGGTACATCTAGTTCTAGATCCTTGAGGAATTGACATACTGTTTTCCATAATGGTTGAACTAGTTTACAATCCCACCAACAGTGTAAAAGTGTTCCTATTTCTCCACATCCTCTCCAACACCTGTTGTTTCCTGACTTTTTAATGATTGCCATTCTAACTGGTGTGAGATGGTATCTCATTGTGGTTTTGATTTGCATTTCTCTGATGGCGAGTGACGATGAGCTTGTATCATCATATAAGATGATACGTATGTGAGGTAATGCATATGTTAGTTAGCTCAATTTAGCCATCCCAAAATTTACACATGGTTCAAAACATGTTCTACATGATAAATACATACAATATGTATTTGTCACTGAAAAATAAATAAATAATTAAATATAAGTTAAATATACTCACTCTAATTTTTTTTTAACTCTTATTTTAGGGCCAGGTTTGGTGGCTCACACCTGTAATCCCAGCACTTTGGGAGGCCAAGGAGGGAGGATTGCTTGTGGCCAGGAGCTCAAGACCAGCCTGGGCAACATGGTGAGACTGACCCTATCTCTACAAAATGTAAAAATAAGTTAGACAGGTATGGTGGTGCATGCTTTTGGTCCCAGCTACTCAGGAGGCTAAGGTGGGAGGACTGCTGGAGTCTGGGATGTCCAGGCTGCAGTAAGCCATCATCATGCCACTGCACTCCAGCCTGGGTGACAGAGTGAGACTCCATCTCCAAAAAAACAAAGAAACAAAAACAAATAAACAAAACACTTGTACCTTAGATTCAGTGGATACATGTACAGGTTTGTTACCTGTGTATATTGCATAATGCTGAGGTCTGGGTTATGAATGATCTCATCACCCAAGTAGTGAGCATAGTACCCAATAGTTAGTTTTTCAACCCTTCCCCCCGCTCTTCCTTCCTCTTCTAGTAGTTCCCAGTGTCTGTTTTTCCCATCCTTATGTCTATGAGTACCCAATGTTTAGCTCCCAATTATAAGTGAGAACATGTGATGTTTGGTTTTCTGTTCCCATGCTAATTCACTTAGGATAATGACTCTGATTCTTTTTATGCATATCTCTGTATCTCCAAATTTACATGTTTGTATTGCTGACTCATAGATTTTCAGTTTTAGACAGTATCTATTGATTTGCCAGGTTAGAAGATGAAGATTTGGCATTCTTTTTTTTTCCCTGCCCACCACAAACTACACATTTTCCATCTCTTCAAAATCTCAGTATAATTGGTTTAGATCAGTGTTTACATTATTTTGGCAATATAGTAACCTTTGATTACTTTAACTTTGTTGCACAAGTTCTTATTTTCCCTGCAATTAATAATTACTGGAGATTTTTGTTTGTTTAATGTAGTACATACTTATCATTAATTCCACCCCAAATTTTCTCCGGTTGTCAAAATCTACTCTCAAGATACTATACATCAATTATTGAATCAATATCTAATTCATGGAGAAGTTTATCTGCGAATCTTCTGTTCAACAATCTGGACAAGTTGTCCTTTCTGCTTTAGTACACTGTGTTACATTGATTTCTCCCTTTAGCTTCAACCTGGAGATTCCTCTGGCATCTCTCCTATGTTTCAGAGCCTGTTTCATATATTACATCTTTTTTTTTTTTTACTTTAACCTCCTCATTTTGGTGGAATATATCCTTCAGTACGTACTAGAGAAAGTGTGCATGGAAAGAACTTATTTTGAAATCTTTCATATCTACAAATATATTGATTCTACTCTTCGAGTAGACAAGATCATACTTGATAATTTGGGTTGCTAAGTTAGAAATAGTTTTTCATCTGATTTAAAAAACATGGCTCCATTTTCTTTTGTCTTCTTGTTTCTCTGTTAAATCATTCTCAATCCTCTATGCTTAATATATGACCTTACCCTACCCCATCCCAAAAGCTTGTAAGATCTTCTATTTGTAACTAATAGTATAAAATTTCGTAATAATGTGCCTTTCTGTGGACCCATTTTCATTAATTGTGCTGGTCACTAATTTGGCCCTTTAAATATGGAAATTCATATTCTTCAGCATGGGAAACTCTTCTTGTTTTACTTTACTGATGATTTCTTCTTTTCCATTTTCCCTGTTTTCTCTCTTTAAATTTTCTATTATCTAGATGTTGGGCCTATTTAATTAGTCCTTTAGTTTTCTTATTGTTTTTCTCTCTTATTCTCCATCTTTTGTCTTTGCTCTACTTTCTGTGAGATTTCCATAACTTTATTTTCTAATCCTTTCACTCATTTTTGCTATTATGTTTGAAATTTTCAAAGGTTTCATTGCAGCTGCTCTCTAAATGCTCTGTTTTCTTCTTTTTAAATCATCATTTTCTCATTTCATAAATTCAACGCAAATTTTAGCTCTCTAATGTTATTTATGGTAGTATGTTTTGGGAGGAGGAAACTTTATTATCCTTGTATAGCCTCTGTTCCCTCCACGTTGCCTTTAACTGTTTCTTTGTTTTGTTCTGTCTTTCAAGTTAGAAGCTTTCATCAAATCCTTGTGATACTTTGTTTTCTGCTCATATATAGGCCAGCTAAAAAGCTGATTGGAAATTCTTACTACATGAATGGGATTGTTGACTGAGAACTTCACTATAGGTAGTATAGTCATATGTCCTGGTATTATGAGGACAGTTCCAGGTTATGCTTATTGTTCAATAATAACTAATAAAGCCTCCTTTTGCTCAAAAATGTGCCATTTTGTAGGATAAATTATATGGCTATCCTAAATACAAAGTGATCTGCCTGGGTCATTTATTAGGACATTTAGATGTCCATATCTCTAGGTTTTTCCTCTTTGGGTGGTCAGATTTCCCAGGGAATACTCCTTCAATTTCCTACCTAGAGGTAAAGGCCTGACTGCCAATGTTTTAGAAACTGTCAAAGTATAAAGTTCAAAAATTAAAAACATGATTCTTATATACAAATCTAGGGTCAAACAGATTCAGACAATATTTTGAGAAGCTGAACATTATTTACAGTCATTTAGAAAAAATTTGAAGTCAAATTGTTAGGTTATATGTACAACTGGTAAGTGTCCAATAAGACAATTAAAACCAATAATCTTTAGAGTTATATTTTCTAATGGACAAAAATTATTTATATCTCTCTTGGGCAAAATCTTCAAGTAAACATAAATCTTCACTGAGTTTAAGAGAAAATAGTAAGTAAAGTCAAATAGAGGTATATTTCCCTGAACAATTAAATCATTCTTGGATGGGCTTGTTAAACAGTGCTCTATATAACATCAGAAAAAACATGCTGCAAATTTTTAGCCTTATTTCAACTTTTGGATCCTTTCTCTGAACAGAATCTGGAAGGAAGAAAAGGCTGGGATTTCAGTATTCAGGATTCATTTTATTTAATCCCATGTTCCTTATGATATTCAAGCTGTCAGCTGTTTATGGCATTCCACAGTTCAAATACCCTCTGTTTTACCATCTCTAGAGAATAAATCTCTAGTTTTCTGCTGCCTGGAAGTGTGGAGTAAGTGAGCACATCCAGGGATTTACTTCTTAAACAGCTTTCAATCAATCTTCCTTATCATAGCTTCCACTTTATCCCCAGTTTCAGAGGTACAAGTTGCCTCCAATTGTGGGCCTTTTGATGATTGTGCGTGGTGAACCAGGTTGGCTCTCAGCTTTCCCCACTGACTGTCTAAAGTTCATCTTTCTTAGGTTTGCTAATTCAGTTAACTTTGATCTATTTTCTTTCCATCTTCCAAAATATTGCTCTTGTATTCCCTCCAGTTCTCTCTATCCTTTTGGGCTTTATATCTTTTTGAAAAATCATTTGATTGTAGTTTAGAGACATTTCAGGTTTGATGAACTCTCCAAGGTCAATATCGTTGGGTCTTTCCTTTTAAAGTGCTCAGGTTTCCCAGAGAATGTGATTCTAATCTCCAGCCAGTGGGATGAAAATCTGGTTGCCAACATTTTGAGAGCTGAGGATGGGAAGAAGCAGGAGGTTTCTGACTTCAGTATGTACAGATTTACTCAATCCTCCTAGTTTTTGTCCTTGATGTCATCTGTATTACATCAGAAGCTTTCCCTGGACCCAAGACATGGGAGAAACTCTTGGAGTGAAATTAGGTCTCTGTGTTTAATTTACCAGCACCGTGAGCCCCAAAGTCTTATTTTTTATTTCCTTCTTAACAAAATCTACAGGGATAATCATAAGAAACACTCGGTGCTCAAAACCATTGACTTTGAAAAAACTTAATGTCTGTTTGTGAAACTGAACATTTTATTCAATTCCATACCACAAAATATGCACAACTAGGGCTCTGTTAAGTATATGCAAAAAACATAGAATAGTGCCTAGTACTTAAAAATATTAATTATTTTTTACTATTATCTGAAAACAAACGACCAGTTTAATAGTTTCATTTTAATGAATTGATGAGCTGCACTAGCAGATCTCTATCCCCAGTATGTTAAAATACCAATCTATTTTCATTTGCTTTTCACCGTATATTAAAATTAATTTGATAAATCATACAATGCAGTCACCTTAATTTGGTCTTTCAGCCCTTCTGCTGCGTGCCCTCTATGCTATGTTACTTGCCTGGTAGCATACTTGGAGAGGACCATTGCATCCAGGTAATTTCCCACTCTGAGAGTAGAAAAGAGGTTCTGAGGTCATATTAATTTGTGTAAGTGTTGAGTAAGACAGAGTTAAACATATCTCCTTATTGCAGACTATTTAGAGCTTTTAATAGACTAGTGGGGAGTATGACTCTCCAAGAAGAAAATATAGCATGCTCTATTTCCCAAACTTTTTGACAATGTAAACTGAGTTGGTTTTGTTTTTGTTTTGTCTTTTGTTTTGTTTTTACTCTTGGGAGCATCTCATGAGACTAATTAAACATAACACACTTTGGGAAAGGTTTCATTAAGAAAATAGATACTGCCATCTTGGTGGCTTTTCAACATCAATCTCTTGTTCATGCTTCCTTTCACTCTGCCCCCAAGCAAAACTGATTAATTTACTGACACATCTTAGCAAAGAATATGATGGAAGCTGTCAAAAGGTTGAGTGGTCTGAATAAATGTTCTCTTTCTTTAAATTGAAAGCCAAATGTAGGGGAAAGAAAATCCATGGAGACAAATGAATGGAGACCTTAAAGAACTTCTGAAAAATGACAGGAAGAAAAAAGGAATGGCTAGTCAGGCTTGGAAATAAACTACTGAGGCTACTAAACGCTCCCAGAGAGAATAACAGCAAAATGAGCTTGCTTACTCTTAAAAAGGTGGAGGATGGAGTCTTGCTCTGTCACACAGGCTGGAGAGCAGTGGCGGGACCATAGCACACTGAAGCCTTGAACTCCTGGACTCAAGCAATCATCTCGCCTTAACCTCCTGAGTGGCTAGGACTACAAGTGCATACCACCACATCTGGCTAATCTTTATGGTTTTTTTTTTAAACAGAAAGTGTCTCTCTGTTGTCCAGGCTGGTCTTGAACTCCTGGCCTCAAGTAATCTGCCTGCCTTGGCCTCCAAAGTGCTGGGATCACAAGCATGAGCCACCACATCAGGCCAAGTTTTTTTCATTTTAATACTGGTTTATTTCATTTTTCCTTCCAACAATCTGGTGAGATTGATACTCGTTTTCTCCTCATTTTACCAGCATTATTGATACACAGAAAATTTAAGTAACTTGCATAAGGTTACATAGTTAGAAAATTTCAGGGCTTGCATTTGAACCCTTTTGTTTGCCTTCATAGCTGATGCTCTTAAACACTACATTGAATTACCTATCAGAGAAGATGATAGTAAAAGAGTCCACCATCACAATTCTTGGGAAAAGACAACAGTTAACTCTGGGGCTAGTCCAAAGCCAATCTAACTGGCACACTCCTAATTTGAACCACAACATCTCTTCCCCTAGAGGGAGGCCCAGAACTTTATTCAGTTCTGTGGCTGGTTCTCGGATGTGAACATGGTGACTGCAAGATTTTCTTTACCCAGTTCTCAGCTAGCTACCACACTGGGAAAAAAAAAAAAAAAAAAGAAGAAGAAAGAAAGAAAGAAAGAGAAAGAAAGAAAGAAAGAAAGAAAGAGAAAGAAAGAAAGAAAGAAAGAAAGAAAGAAAGAAAGAAAGAAAGAAAGAAAGAAAGAAAGAAAGAAAGAAAGAAAGAAAGAAAGAAAGAAAGAAAGAAAGAAAGAAAATAAGATCAAACTAAAATGTTAGCGTACTGCAGATAATGGCTCAATGAGGCAGTATAACTTGGCAGTTAACCCATAGATGCTGATGCCAAACTGCTTGGCTTTTCCACATATTAGGTGTATGATCTTGGTAAATTCCCTATTTCTCTGTGGCTGTTTTATTGTCTATAAAGTGGGGAAAATAATAGCATCTTTCTCATGAGATATTTTTGGGACTAAATGAGTTAATATATGTAAAGCACTTAGAATAGGGTCTAGCTCATGATATGTGCTCTGCTAGTTTCAGTTATGATCATTATCCCACTAGGACTATTCTTATTTGATTATGGGAATTTTCTAGAGCTGAAGAAGTGAATCCCGAAAAGTAGACCTTAATATTGCAACACTCTAAAAGAAAACAGAAAAATAAGGATTAACCTGTAAGTCAAGACCATGTGGAAAAGGAGACCCTAACCAAGTACTCTCAAGTGGTTAAGACCCTAGGATCTTTTCTTCCTGCTGGTGCCCCGCCTTCTTAGCTCTACTCTGTAGCTGTGGATGTGACCTATGAGTCTTTTACAATGCCACCTACCTCTGCTCTTTTGTGTTCCTAACCATTCTTCCTGTTTGATTCTTAGTTTTGTACTTGTTTGGCATAGCTGACCTTTCTCAGTCAGGAGGTTTGCTCTTCATTTTTCACCAGTTGCATTTTGCCCTTTAAAGTAGAAGTTTGTGTTATTGCTATTTTAAAATACTGCCTAAGTTTTTAAATTAAGCACTGCAAATCCCCTAAAGTGTTTATAACATGGGCTCAGAACAGACTGCTTATTTCTAATGGGAACACAGATTTCTACAGGAAATAGCAAGACATCCTCCCCTGAAATTTCCCTCTAGCTTCTCGAACTCAATATATCTCACATCCAATTCACCTTCCTTTCCAGACCAGCTCTCCTCCATTCCAATGCTCTTACAGCGTACCACACTTAAACTACTCTCCAGTGAAAAGCAGGCCTTATTATATAGAGCAGTAGTCAAGAGGATTCAGGTCTTTAGAGTCAGACAGACCTAATTGGAGTTATTTGCTAGTGGTGTGATCATAGACACATTACTAACTAGAATTTAATTTATCTGAGCCTCAATTTGCCTTTCTATAAAATGGGGATAATACTGTACTAATACCTATCTCATAGTGTGTTTGAGTATTAAATGAGTTAAAGCATATAAAACCTTCAACGTAGTACCTGGCACATAATAGTGGCTAACACTTGTTGAGATTTGCTACGTGTCAAGCAGCATTTTAGCATTCTTTACATGCATTTACTTATGTAACCCTCATAACAATTCTGTGACATAATTATCATTATTATCTTCATTTTGCAAATGAGAACATTCAGGCATAGAATGGTTAAGTTATTTGCTCAAGGTCACAAAGCACAACTGGTATTCAAGTCAAGGCAGCTTAGCTCCAGAAGTCGTGCTCTTATCTTAACCACCTCACTCTGCTACCTTCCATGCAGCTTGCACTCAGAACTGTCAGCACCACTTTCAACAAATGATGGAACTTATTGAATGCTTACCACTTGCCAGACTCTGTGCTGAAATCTTTGCATGCATGATGTTCATTAATCCTCAACCCTATGTGGTATGCATGTTTCTCCTCATTCTACAGATGAAGAAATGGAGGCACAGAGAGATGAAGAAACTTGTTCAAAGTGACCCAGCTAGGAAGTAACAGAGTCAGATTCTAATCCCAGATATGTAAGACTTTACAGGATGCTACAATTTATATTCCTGAAAGTTCTTTCTTCATGTAATGGAAAAGAACATTCTTGTTTTGACAGTTATTGTGAAATTTGTTATAGCTGCGTGGTGATTGTCCATACAAGTTAAAAATCACTTCGTTAAACAGAATGCTGCTTTCATCAGGAGATTTCACCTTGGTATATAGCTATAAAGTAGGGATAATAATAGCATCTTTCTCACGAGATATTTTTGGGACTAAATGAGTTAATAGATGTAAAGCACTTAGAATAGGCACACTTAGGCCAAGGAGAGTGTCACCATAATTCTCTTAATTACAAAAAATAATTTTAGAGTCTAATTGGCTACATGGACACTAGAAGACAAAAGTCTAGGAAAAAAAGTATAGATCTTAATATCTTAATTTTATTTAATCGTCCCAACTTAAAATTGAGTCTTTACAAAGACTACATGATATGTGAAATGGACATTCTATACTGTTAAGTAAGTAAAAAGGATATGCAATCGATCATGCCATTCTTCTACTCAAAAGCCCTATAGACTTGAAGTGATTATGTTAAGACTTACATTCAAGGGCCTCCCCATTCACAAGCCATCCTACCTCCCAATATGAACCCCACATTCCAGTCAAACTTTTCTACTTACTGCTACCAAGTGTACTTTCTGCAATTCCTGCCTCTGCATCTGTGCCTGTTGCTTTCCCCCTCCTCCATGTCCATTCCCCCAGACTCAGCTCAGGATCCAGTGAGCAGAGAAATCCTAACTCGCAATGACCCCTTTCCCTCTAATTTATCACTCAGGGTTTGTTTCCATAAAGAAAAAAATGTTAGATATAATCGTTCATTTATGGCCAGCCTACTAAAATAACTATTTAACCCATGATATGCTTAAATTATGTTAAAATTTCTCTATTACCACAATTTTTAATTGTTGACTAACTGAAATGTTGGCTAATGAGTACAGTCTCAGTTATGCATTCAGGACAAATAAGTTCCGCAGATCTAATGCATGGCATGATGACTATAGTTAATAGTGCAGTATTGTACACTCAAAATTTGCTAAGAGGGTAGATCTTAAATATTCTCACTACACACACAAAAATGGTAACTGTGTGAGGTGATGGATATACTAATTAGCTTGATTGTGGCAATCATTTCACAGTGTATATGCATATGAAAACATCATATTGTTACATTTTAAAATATCTATATAATTGGATTGCTTGTAACACAAAGAAAGGATAAATGCTTGAGATGATAGATACCCCATTTACCTTGATGTGACTGTTATGCATTATATGCCTGTATCAAAATATCTCATGTAACCCATAAATATATACACTTACTATGCACCCACAAAAATTCAAATTTAATTGTTTTTTAAAAAACTAAGTAAGAAAAAACATCATGTTGTATACTTTAAATATATACAATTTTTACTGGTTTATTATACCTTAATAAAGCCAAATTTTAAAAATAATTGGGAGTCTTGTCTCTAAAACAATATTATAAACTCCTCAAGGGCAGGAATGATGTATGCCTTCTTTGTTTTTTAATTGCTCAGAGCTTTCCCCCTCAGTTCTAGGTATACAAGCGGTTTTTATTAAATGATTAATGAATAAATGAAACAAGGTAGCATTATGCGCAAACATATAAAAAGCTCAGGCAAAACAAATTATTTATAAGAATGAGTGTGTCTTTGAACAAAGTATGCAGTTCGCTTTTGCAATTTGGTCTATACCACTTCATGCTAGATCTTCAACATATTCAAACTGTCAATGCTTTATTTGCTTATCTTGTTCTTTTCAGAAGATTGATCTCAAAACTGAGCTCGGGCTTTCAGCCATTTGTCAGTCATTGCTAATCTCACACTCTGTCTTATGTATGAATTGCTTGATCCTCCCACTTTATCCATTTGTCTCTGAAAGCCCTTCTTGTTTTCCTTAATCCCATCAGAGTATCAGCTTAGTTCCCATTGTGCTGTTCTTACCTCTTTCCTGCAAACCCTAACTGATGTGGCCTACCATTGTTCCATTCTGTTTTTTTTTTTTTTTTTCTTTGCTGTCTCCAGGACTAAATCTTTCATAGCAGTTCCACATCTTAGAGTGGGGACCTCACTGATTCTTGATTGTGCTTCTTTACCCCTTAGGAACTATGATGTCTAATAGGCACAGCTGGCTTAGGCATCAGTTACCTCTATGTTACTGAATGGCCTTGAAAAAAAGCTGATTGCCCTTCAAATGTCTCTTCTTTACAGGCTCTGACAGTAAAAAGGCAGCATTTCACATTCCTTACTTCTCTAGGTTAAGGCTTGAGAGAGCCTTCTTTACTTTAGATGCACCCTCCTTCCTCCCAACAGAACTCCTTTTCTCTCCCAGGTACCAAGCATCATCATGCCACCTCCTAATTGTCAACCCATTTCCCTTTCAGTGATTGCCACAGGGCTGTCTGCTAACTGTCTAGATGAGTGAGACTAGGCACTGAAAAGACAGAAAAGAGAATGAAATAATAGGCTAATTCAGTTATAGCAACTGGAACCATTGCCCCAAGGTCCACATCCTCTCTTTTTCTTAACAAAGTTTACCTGTCCTACATCTCCCTCCTTAGGGATCCTGCTGGGTAATGCTACTGATATAAAAACAAATCTGAGTGAAGGCATTAAAGACTAGTATTATCTTAAAGTATCCTGCTCCTCATTATGTTAATCCAAAAGTCATTTGCTGTCCATGGAATTGAAAAACAGATATCCAGATATGTGACTATATTTTTAGCTAGTTAAGGCTTTGTGGTTTTTACAAGTTTGTAGAAAGCACTTTGATTAATCTATTAGTAATTTTTAAAGCAATCCTTCAAACCAGTTATGTCACATAAGAAGACTTTAAAGTGCCTGGCAAATTATGCTGATTCCTTCACTTTCCAATTGGTAGATATGACCTCAATGGATGTGACTGAACTTCATCTAAAGGTGAAATTTCCCAACAGAGAGTTTTTCCAGGGGTCTGAAAAAAGGGACTTGATTAGAGCAGAAGAGGAAAGGAGTGAGTCCTTTCTTAGGATGTTGCCAATAATGTGACTTGAATGATATTGTAAATGATACTACTTATCAGTCTAATTATCCTTCTCCATAATTAATCCTGCTCATGCCACAAAGCTATGAACAATTATGTTTTTCCCTGGAGGGAACAGCATGCTTCAACATTACTGCAATGTGTGGTTAGAAGTGAAGTGGAGAGTAAGAAGGAGAGAAAAGTGAGCTCCAGAGTTCAAATGATTATAACTGACATTGAGGTGATTGGTTCAGTGCACTTGATTTGAAAAATGAATTGTCTTGAGGATTGAGATCAAAGAAAGGCAACTAAGAGAAAAAAAATATACAGGGGTACCTTTTACATCTGTATCTGGGAGGTGGGCTTTCAAGGCAAGAGACCTGTGGTCAGGCCCAGTCTTTATCAAGTCTGTGACCATAAAAAAATATTTAAATTGGCCAAACCTCAGTTTCTTCAACTGAAAAAATAGGCATAACCTTATCTACCTTATAGAATTGTGATGAGTAATATATGGCAAAATGGATATAAAGAGCTTGGTCCGTTTTATAAGTGTTAAGTATTGAGATACTCAATAAGTGTTAGTTTCTCCTCTTTTTTTTACCCTGATAACAAGTGTGATTCAGAACAAAAAGTTGAGAAATTTTGAGCAAGAGGAAACTAAAGGTTCCTCTAAATCAATGCCTTCAGTTTTCAGATGAGAAAACAAAAGTTTAGAAAAGTTGAATGTGGTTTACTAAGTTGATTTGTAAAATGGGAATGGGGCTAGGAATTCATATTTTAATATTCTGAGGAAATCTATAAATCACTCTGCATTACTCACTCTTATTCAGATAAGGGACATGAAAAGAAGATACTCCTTATCCAATCTTTTCCTAGATTTTATACTTACAGTTTAAATGGACTATTATCCATCTGTAGCCCACAACTTTCATAGCTATTTGTTGAGGCAATTTCCTAAGCAGCTCTTAGAATTAGTTAGAACACGGTTATATTCAAGTGGAGACAATAGATCCTAGGGGTGCAGAGACAAGAAATGTCACGGAGATGGAACTGAGAGAAATTGAAACTCTGCATTCAAATGGCAGGAAGGAGTGGGAAGATAATGCCAGAGTTTGGAGCTTGAATGACTGGGAAAATGATTATGCCATTAAGGGATATTTGGAAGTCTAGAACAGGAGTGGATTTGCGGTAGAGGTAGAAAAGATAATGAGATCATTTTGTACATGTGTTTGAGGTGCCAGTGGAACATTCAGGCAGTGAAGCCCAGCAGGCAGACTTAGTTAGCTTTTTTAGAATTTTTGTGTGGATATCTAACAAGGTGCTCTCTCCAGATAGACAGAGCCCTGAGCACAAGACTTAGTGGACAGACAGATAGTACCTTTATGTGAAGAAAAAAGCACCTCTTTATCCAGTTTGACACAGGCTGGTAGAGGGCTTGGTGAGCAGAGCACCAGCTGGATTACACCTCCCACTTCTCCCAGAACCTTTTGCAATTGCTCTGCTAGTAGCTAGCTGAAGATGTGGATCTGAAGTTTGGTAAGAGATAGCTGGGTTGAAAATACAGATTTGGGAGTCATGAGCTTATAGGTAAGAGTTCAATCTGCCCTAAGAGAGTATATGTAAAATAAAAATATATAAAGGAAGTGCTTTAAAGGCTTGAGTATTGTGAGGGTTTCAGAAAGTTGTTTATCCTACATTCACGTTTTGGTTCTTTCATTCATTGAGAGAACAAGCCATGTGGACACATGGGGGAAGATCCTTCTAGGCAAAGGTAACAAGGGAGAAAGCCCTTAGGCAGGAATATAACCACCATGTAGTAAAACGAGTCAGGAGATCAATGTGGTTAGAACAAAGTAATAAAAAGAAGAGAGTGGTTGGAGATAAGGTCAGAGTACATAAAGGATGGGGACTGGTGCCAGATTAGGTGGGATCTTGCAGGCCATTATAAGGACTTTGGCTTTTCATCTGAGTGAAATGGCAGCCATTGGAGGGTTATAAGAAGAGGGATGACATGACTTGGCTTATGTTCCCAAATGTTCATTTATGCTTCTGTGTGGAGAATAGAATGTAGGAGTATAGAACAGAAGCACAGAGTCAAGTAAGATGAGGCTATTGCAATGATCCAAACATGATATCATGTTTTGGACCAGAGTCATGGCAATAAAAAATGATGAGAAATAGTTGAATTTTGGATATTTTGAAGGTAATGCTAACATAATTTCCCCTATGAGTTGGATGTGGAGAGAGAGATAAACGGGGTGGGGTGGGTAAATAAGGGGGAAGAAAGAGAGAGTAAGAAAAGATCCAAGGATGAAAGTGGAATTGCCATTTACTAAGATGGGAGAGACTATAGGAGAAACACGTTTGGAGTTGAAGATCAGGAATTTCATTTTGGAAGTATGAGTCTGCAAACTAGGGAAAAGGTTTGGGCCTAGGATATAAACTTGGATTCATCATTATATAGTTAATATTCAAAACCATAAATCCGGATGAGATTGCCAAGGCAATGAGTACAAATAGAAGAGAAGATTGTGAGACTGGGCCATGGAGATCACAGAGATTGGAGGAAGAGGGAGGAAAAGAAATCAGCAGAAACTGAGAAGGAACAACCAGTAAGATAGGAGAAGAATCAGAGAGTGAGGAGTCTTGGAAGTCAAGTGAAGAAAGTATTTGAGAAAGGATGTTGATTGTGTTCATTGCTCCTGATAGGTCTAGAAATGTAAGGAATAGGAATTGATCACTTAATGTAACAAAGTAGAGGTCATTAGTGATTTCTACAAAGAACAGTTTTGATGGAGTGATCGAGGCAAAAGCCTGATTTGAGTGGACTAAAAAGAAGATTGGGGACAGTAAGTAAAGAACTTCTTTGAGGAGTTTTTTTACGAAGGGAACCAGAGAAATGAGGCCATACATGCAGGGCAAGTGGGGTCAAGGGAAGGTTTCTTTAAGATGTGAGTGATAACAGTATGTTTATATAGTGCTGGGAATGAACCAGTAGAGCTCCACTGATGCAGGAGATTAAGCAAAAATTGCTAGAGCAGTATCTTTGAGTAACCTAGAGGTGTTGGGAGATAGTGCAGAAATGGAGGGTTTGGCCTTAGATAGGTGCAGAGATGGTTCTTTCACAGTAACATGAGAGAAGAGAAAAAATATGGGTACATTCACAGGTAGATGGGTAGAAATACAAGTGTTTAGTAGGTACTTGGCAGGGCATTTCTTTCCCATCAAACAGAATGACTGTCATAACTATGAGAGCTATGACATCTGTTAGGAAACAGGTGGTCTAAGGATTATGCGCTGAGAGTGTATACCAAACATGTTGCCTGAAGGGAGACGGTACTGATATTATCTGTAAGATTACAGGGGCGGCAACAGACCATGTCAAATGGCCAACTTTAAAAGGGTTCTATTCCAGTGTATGGTTATGTGGAGCATTTTGGCTTGGACTCCAGCAGTATCGACGGAGACCACGTTATCTGGCAGGGGAATTCCTCACTCTCTGGCAAGAAATACCCTATCCAGCCTGAGGGAAGTTGCCAGTCCAACCCCCATTCAAGTGTCCCCTCCCCCTCCCCTAGTTCAAGGTCTTGAGGAGTCCTAAATAACGTTTGTCATAGGCTTTTTATGTGCTGTGGTAGAAATGTATATGGTTGGACTTTCTTTACAACTATGGTCAATGGACCTTCTCCTGCAGTGGTTCCGAGTCATTGGTATGCTGCCAGCCAAGTATTTGTTTCAACCAAATTAAGGTTTTTAGTGGCCTGAGGCAAAACCTTCACCCACCCATGCAAACAATTGGATTGCAGAAGTGTTCACAGTTGTGCCTTTGAAATGGCATTTTTTTTTTCCTTTCAGTTAAGTCTGCTGCTTGGGTGTTATATGGCAAGTGAAAGCAATCTATGTCTTTTTCATGTTCCCAATCTTAGCCCTCATGTCCAATGAAATGTGTGCCTTGAGGGCATCCATACATAACACTGAGTTGCTCCAAGTCCTTGATGGTGGCTATCTGGTTTGGCCTTTTACAAGGGAAGGCCTATAACACTCCCGTCAAACTGAAGAAGCAGCAGATTTGAAGTGGGAAGAAGGGAAAGTTAGGCTCTGGAGAGGGTGACTGTGAGGTGTCTGTGGGGGGATCTGAGTAGAGTTTCAGGCGTAGGGCTCACATTAGAGTTCTAGAGTGAAGGTGGCACAGAATTGGGAGGTGGTTACGTGAGGCCAAGAGAATGGTTAAGGTTATGCATGGAGGAAGAGGAAGAATAAAGGGAGGGGAAAACAGGAAGGCAAGGGGAAAATGAAGGGGGAGAGAAGAAAATATGGTCCAAAACAGAGCTGTGGGGCCTGACCACATTGCAAGATCAGGGGCAAGAAGAGAAAGATTTGCTAAGGAATTGAGCAGAGGACAAGCTACCTGTCTCACTTGACTGCTATTAGGCAGGAAATGTTTGAAGAAGCACAAGTATGAACCCCACAATATTTCATGTATTTTTCATTACATCATGAGTTGGTTGCAGTCTCACCGCTTTACAAATTCTCCTGTCCCTGAAGATCTCAAAGGACAGAATGTTCCACATGCAGTACCAGCTTGAATCATGACAGTTGTTTTAACAGGAAGAAAACAAATTAAAGTCCCCTTATGTCTGGGTTACACAGGGACTCTCCCTTCCTGTCTTCTTCTGAACCAAGGCCAGGCTCTGGGAGTTATCATCCCTTCACATCTGCATGCCTTTCACTTTGCAAAGAGCTTTCATGACTGTCATCCAAACTGGATCCTTAGAGAACGTTTACAAAGTAGGCAAAGTAAAGATTATGACCTTCACTTTACAAGTAAGAATCCAGGTAGTAGAGAGATTTGAACAGGGTTGCCTGTGAGCGGCCTCTGGAATGCAAGTCCTTGGCCTCCTGGCCTGGTGGCCCATCACCTGCAGAGCACTGCCAAGAGGGCCACTACTGGGTGGCTCCAGCTGCTGCTGTCTATGAGCTCATTAGAACCTCTCAGCTGTGGCTCCACCTGCCTCAGTGATCACTGAAAATGTTGATGGTGCCAATAATCAGGACCCCCAAGCCGAGACTGGCCTCAAAGAGTTTACTGAGTACCTACCACATACCCACTACCATGCCAGTGCTTATGGGGAACACAACAAGGGTACCACATAGCTACTGTCCTTGAAGAAATTATAATTTCAATAGGAAGAAAACTCTTAGACACCAATTCCAAAGACAATTCCAAGGGCTTATCTCTCTTCCACTAACCAATCTCTTGTCAGGGAAAATGACACACAGACCCCTTCTGCATTCACCTCTCTTATCCCAGTTCTGGTGTAGGAGGGGATTGGTAGATGACTAGGAAGAGTAATGAGGAAAAGAAGGAAGATGGAGGAAGATAGGGAAAAATTAGAGCTCCTACTAAACACTAGAAACAGTGTGAAGTTTATATGTTATACATACATCATTTGTATTATATTTATCATACATATACATGAACATATATACACAAACATATACATACATAATCACTTTCCATGAATTAACTCATCTGTTTAGTCCATTCTCATTCCTGGAAAGAGCTTAGGACCATGTCTGTCACTTAGAAAGCACTGAATGAGTATTAACTATTCTTCCTTCTTATCATGTTCATCATCATCTGCAGTTATATTTCAAAGTCTTGGCACCTGCAGTGTGTGTGGAGCTGTTTACAGAGGAAAATGAGAAGGCTCCAAATACTAATATTATCTACCTCAATAACATAGCAGGGCCCTGAAGCTAAAGAGATTGTTGAGCCCTGCTTACTGATGTCCCATCCCTCTACACACTAGCCTAATTTCCAAGTGTTAGAGTTGTTGAATAGAACTTTGCAAATATTTATTACTAGTAATGGTAGCAGTCGTCATTATTTTCCCTCATATTCTCTCCTGGGCACCATGGTTTGGGCCAGACACTTGACTGTCATGAATCTTACTCTTCAATCTCTTCCATCACTGCCTAAGGATGCCTGAGCCTCTTATTTCATTGAGTAAATCAAGTCCATCCATCAGGGAGACTTTCTTATCCAGCAACCACATCCACTATTAGCTCCTTTTCTCTAGATCAAAACAGTGAGATGACTCCTTAAACTCCTCTCTCTTCCTTTTGCTTATTTAAAAATATTTAATTGAAAGATAAAAATTGCACAAATTCAAGGTACACATCGTGATTTTACATACAATACAGTATGTACTGATTCCTACAATCAAAGTAATTGATACATCCATCACCACCCATAGTTATCATTTTGTATGTATGTGTGTGAGAGAGGGGTGAGGACACTTAAAATTTGCTCCCTTATAAAATTTAAGTAAACTATACAATATTATTAACCATAGCTACTCTGCTGTACTTTAGATCCTTAGAAGTATTCAGCCATAAAAATAAGGAAATCCTGCCATTTGCAACAAGATGAGTAAACTTGGAGAACCTTATGCTAAGTAAAATAAGTCAGACACAGACAGACAAATACTGCATGACCTAACTTACATGTGGAATCTAAAAAAGTTGAGCTTATGGAAGCAGAGAGTAAAACAGTGGTGGTCAGGTGCTGGGAGTTAGAATAAATGAGGGGACATTGCTCTCTCTCTTTGACTTCTTTGAAGTCCTCTTCTACCAGTTTCTCTCCTCTTCTGGCCATTTATCCTTGCTCATTTTCCGGTCACTCATCCAGATTCTCTTGCTCTACTCAAACCTCAAATTGTGTTGTGCTCCAAGACTCTCACCTTAGCCCCCTAGGTGATCACCTCTGAAACTGAGGCCTCCGAACCCAATACTTCTCTCTACCACTGCATTTACTCATTTACTGCTTCTTTTATTCAACTAGTCTGCCTTGAGAGCAGAGCCCATGCCTCATTCATTCTTATATCCCCATTCCTTTGCACAGTCCCTAATGTGTTATGGACATTCCATCAATGTTTGTTTCATGAATTAATGTAAGTCAAGTTTCAATCGTAGTGATGCCTTACCAAATTGTAAGTCCTTAAGGATCAGGGGTCAGAGTTACAATTTATGCTTTAAATCAAATAACCACTCAGTGTTTCTGAATGAGACTGGATACACCCCTTAGCCTGCTTATGAATCAAAGCAAAGTTGCTTATCTAAAATTCGGTATTCATGGGTTTCTTTATGCTCTTGAGGCCCAGAATGAAAAACAGAAATGTCTGAGAATGTGCTTAGATTCAGCACAAAGCGTGTAATGAAATGTGTAGGTATAGCAGGATTGAGGCAAGAAGGATGGGGATTAAATAATTGAGAAAGGGTAGGCCTTATGTGTATATGTTCACTTTCTGGAGCCTTGCAGATAGTCATTTGCATGGATCTATAAAGTTAGTAACACTGATGCCAGGGTATAATAAAGATGGTGATTTTGTTAATTTTACTATTAGTGTATTCAAGTTTGGCTTTAAAGAAAATTGCCTTTAGCAAACCAACCCTCCACTTTTTAAAACCATTATCAATACTCCATGGTAACATCTCTTCAATATAATACCTGTTCCAGACATTCAAGGCCCTCTTCTTATAAAAATTAGCCAACTAGCCAAGTCTTTTGTTCTGAATTAACCTCACATTACTGCAATCCTTTTCCTATGCACTTCTTTTTCAACCACAGAGTAAAAGGCCTCTGTAAGCTGACAGAAGGACTCTAAAGGGCAGTGAGGCATGCTCAGAACCCTAAAAATCATAGAACATAGGCCAGTCTTAAAAGCTGTACTTGCTTCCAAGAGCTAGACCTATTTCCTTCAGGGGCCCCTGTGAACGAGAGCTGATATGCATGGAGGAGTTAGGTACTGCAACCACCAGCCCTAGATAAATTGTTGTTGCTTCTAGGCAACCAAGATTTGGTACCTTACTGCAAAAAACTCCAGAGCATTCTATCCAAAGGGGATCAAAAATGGAAATTCTATCTCAAGCTTCAAGGATTGGCCTCGTCAGGACCTAATGCTCAGACTACTAGGAATGACTTAACATGGGTGTACAGAAGCAGAAAGCATCTGTCCAGTCTACCAAATTCCCTTCTATAATAATCCAAATCTGTTCACCCTGGCAAAAAGTTCCCAACCATGGCTAGAGATTTCACATTATTGCCTTCTCAGTAATTAGAAAAGTGTTGAGCGGGTATGAAGAAAATATATTATGCTCTGGTATTTTATTAGGCAATCTGGACAGAAGGATTGAAATTCAGAGAACAGGATTTCTGAGAATTGCTTTGATTGCTTATGATTAGTGAATGAGTCATTTACATCATAGCCACCACTTTTTCTTGAACTAGAGATTGGAATTGCTTGTCTTATCTCCCAACAAGGATACTGAGGCAGAGTCCAGATGCTATGGCAAGGAAACAGAAAACTGGGTAGCACATGATTATTATGTGCCAGGCACTGTGTGAAGTGCTTTTATTAGATTGGTGCAAAAGTAGTTGCGGTTTTTGCCATTACTTTCTTTTTTTTTTTTCCCATAAAGTATCATTTATTTAAAGTGCAACGTAAAGAGCTTCAACACTTGCAAAGCAGTGTAATTTTGTTTTCAAATTCATAGTTGACAGAAAAAGGTACGTGTACATTACAATAGTTGTGCTTTGACAGAGACAATTATTTTTGACCATTGCTAACTATCAACATGTGCTATCAAAAATGACATCTTATACCTTGAACATCTTGCAAAAGTACACTGGCCCAGGAACTATGTGAAGAATTGGTTTTCGGTGAAGAAGTGTTTGACTCTGAATCTGGGGAATCATACTTGTTAGCTCTCAAAAATTTGTTAATAATTCTACAATCCAGTAAATTACTACAGGTAAAATAGAATACTAGAACCAAAACTGAGTGACTTCTTCATGCAGAAGCATTTGTCTCCTACTATCCCACTGAGTTACATATATCATAAAAGGCCTGAGAGTCCAGTGCTAAGCTGAGAAAATAAAAAAGAATTGTGATAGTCTTAGCAGAAACAAAAATGATAGTCAAAGATACCAGCACTGCAGTGAGAAAAAAGCTCTTCATTTGTTCTTTCTCCTGCATCCACAGGCAAACCTTTGCAGAGCCTCTAGACATCTAATTGCTGTATTTGTCCATCAAGAACAAGCAAAACTAAATAAAAGCAAACAAACAAACAAAAAAATCAACATTCATTGAGAAACTGGCTATGATGAAATGGGGAGGATTTAAAATGTCTGATCAAGGCTACCAAGAATTGATATGTAAGTTACTGCGAGGGTCACTGTGACAGAGTCCTTGCCGACTTTTCCGAGGGTGACAGCATAAAAATGGAAGGAAATGTCTTAGCAGTGTGCTCTCATCCGACTCCACCCCTGCACAGGAATTCTAGTTCTTATCCTGGCACTCTCTCCATCTCCTTTATTTGACACTGGTATTTTAAGCTAAGCAGACCTTTGCTGCATGTTTGCAGTCCAGCCCAATTCCATGATTACCCTTAAATACAGCGATTAACAAAAAAGACACTCTCTTGGATGCTGAGGAGTCAATGAAAAAATGAGACATAATCTCCTCCCTCTAGGAGCTTACTGCCAGTTCCAGATGCCTGTCACTGCACTAATAATACCCTGAATCCCACTCCTACTCAGTGTTGACCGTATCTGCCCATATCTAACCTCTTTATTGGTTTCATTATCTTGATCCTGAGACACCCACTAGATTTATGGTTTATGTTGCCTAATCTACCAATAGGACTTTGCATCTGTGGTATTTGAACCATGTGATCCAACCAACTTGTGTCACTCTTATTCTGAGCTTCCTAGGTTGTCTCAGCAAGAATGCACAACTCCAGGTCTGGTAGCACAGAATGCAGACTGCAACCTTGGCCAGCACTGGGGACGTTCTATCCTCCCTTCTTTTTTTTTTTTTTTTAATTTTTTTATTATACTTTAAGTTCTAGGGTACATGTGCATAACGTGAAGGTTTGTTACATATGTATACTTGTGCCATGTTGGTGTGCTGCACCCATCAACTCCTCAGCACCCATCAGTTCGTCATTTATATCAGGTATAACCCCCAATGCAATCCCTCCCCCCTCCCCCCTCCCCATGATAGGCCCCGATGTGTGATGTTCCCCTTCCCGAGTCCAAGTGATCTCATTGTTCAGTTCCCACCCATGAGTGAGAACATGCAGTGTTTGGTTTTCTGTTCTTCTGATAGTTTGCTAAGATGATGGTTTCCAGCTGCATCCATGTCCCTACAAAGGACACAAACTCATCCTTTTTTATGGCTGCATAATATTCCATGGTGTATATGTGCCACATTTTCTTAATCCAGTCTGTCACAGATGGACATTTGGGTTGATTCCAAGTCATTGCTATTGTGAATAGTGCCGCAATGAACATACGTGTGCATGTGTCTTTATAGCAGCATGATTTATAATCCTCTGGGTATATACCCAATAGTGGGATGGCTGGGTCATATGGTACATCTAGTTCTAGATCCTTGAGGAATCGCCATACTGTTTTCCATAATGGTTGAACTAGTTTACAATCCCACCAACAGTGTAAAAGTGTTCCTATTTCTCCACATCCTCTCCAGCACCTGTTGTTTCCTGACTTTTTAATGATTGCCATTCTAACTGGTGTGAGATGGTATCTCATTGTGGTTTTGATTTGCATTTCTCTGGTGGCGAGTGATGATGAGCATTTTTTCATGTGTCTGTTGGCTGTATGAATGTCTTCTTTTGAGAAATGTCTGTTCATATCCTTTGCCCACTTTTTGATGGGATTGTTTGTTTTTTTCTTGTATATTTGTTTGAGTTCTTTGTAGATTCTGGATATTAGCCCTTTGTCAGATGAGTAGATTGCAAAAATTTTCTCCCATTCTGTAGGTTGCCTGTTCACTCTGATGGTAGTTTCTTTTGCTGTGCAGAAGCTCTTTAGTTTAATTAGACCCCATTTGTCAATTTTGGCTTTTGTTGCCATTGCTTTTGGTGTTTTAAACATGAAGTCCTTGCCCATGCCTATGTCCTGAATGGTACTACCTAGGTTTTCTTCTAGGGTTTTTATGGTTTTAGGTCTAACATTTAAGTCTCTAATCCATCTTGAATTAATCTTCGTATAAGGAGTAAGGAAAGGATCCAGTTTCAGCTTTCTACTTATGGCTAGCCAATTTTCCCAGCACCATTTATTCAATAGGGAATCCTTTCCCCATTTCTTGTTTCTCTCAGGTTTGTCAAAGATCAGATGGCTGTAGATGTGTGGTATTATTTCTGAGGACTCTGTTCTGTTCCATTGGTCTATAGCTCTGTTTTGGTACCAGTACCATGCTGTTTTGGTTACTGTAGCCTTGTAGTATAGTTTGAAGTCAGGTAGCGTGATGCCTCCAGCTTTGTTGTTTTCAGTTAGGATTGTCTTGGCAATGCGGGCTCTTTTTTGGTTCCATATGAACTTTAAAGCCGTTTTTTCCAATTCTGTGAAGAAACTCATTGGTAGCTTGATGGGGATGGCATTGAATCTATAAATAACCTTGGGCAGTACGGCCATTTTCACGATGTTGATTCTTCCTATCCATGAGCATGGTATGTTTTTCCATTTGTATGTGTCCTCTTGTATTTCACTGAGCAGTGGTTTGTAGTTCTCCTTGAAGAGGTCCTTTACATCCCTTGTAAGTTGCATTCCTAGGTATTTTATTCTCTTTGAAGCAATTGTGAATGGAAGTTCGTTCATGACTTGGCTCTCTGTTTGTCTGTTACTGGTGTATAAGAATGCTTGTGATTTCTGCACATTAATTACGTATCCTGAGACTTTGCTGAAATTGCATATCAGCTTAAGGAGATTTGAGGCTGAGACGATGGGGTTTTCTAAATATACAATCATGTTATCTGCAAACAAGGAAAATTTGACTTCTTCTTTTCAGAACTGAATACCCTTGATTTCTTTCTCTTGCCTGATTGCTCTAGCCAGAACTTCCAACACTATGTTTAATAGGAGTGGTGAGAGAGGGCATCCCTGTCTTGTGCCAGTTTTCAAAGGGAATTTTTCCAGTTTTTGCCCATTCAGTATGATATTGGCTGTGGGTTTGTCATAAATAGCTCTTATTATTTTGAGGTACATTCCTTCAATACCAAATTTATTGAGCGTTTTTACATTGAAGGGCTGTTGAAGTTTGTCAAAAGCCTTTTCTGCATCTATTGAGATAATCATGTGGTTCTTGTCTTTGGTTCTGTTTATATGCTGGATTACATTTATTGATTTGCAAATGTTGAACCAGCCTTGCATCCCAGGGATGAAGCCCACTTGATCATGGTGGATAAGCTTTTGGATGTGCTGCTGAATCCGGTTTGCCAGTATTTTATTGAGGATTTTTGCATCAATGTTCATCAGGGATATTGGTCTAAAATTTTCTCTTTTTGTTGAGTCTCTGCCAGGCTTTGGTATCAGGATGATGTTGGCCTCATAAAATGAGTTAGGGAGGATTCCCTCTTTTTCTATTGATTGGAATAGTTTCAGAAGGAATGGTACCAGCTCCTCCTTGTACCTCTGGTAGAATTCAGCTGTGAATCCATCTGGTCCTGGACTTTTTTTGGTTGGTAGGCTATTAATTATTGCCTCAATTTCAGAGCCTGCTATTGGTCTATTCAGGGATTCAACTTCTTCCTGGTTTAGTCTTGGAAGAGTGTAAGTGTCCAGGAAATTATCAATTTCTTCTAGATTTTCTAGTTGATTTGCATAGAGGTGTTTATAGTATTCTCTGATGGTAGTTTGTATTTCTTTGGGGTCGGTGGTGATATCCCCTTTATCATTTTTTATTGCGTGTATTTGATTCTTCTCTCTTTTCTTCTTTATTAGTCTTGCTAGCGGTCTGTCAATTTTGTTGATTTTTTCAAAAAACCAACTCCTGAGGGCCGGGCGCGGTGGCTCAAGCCTGTAATCCCAGCACTTTGGGAGGCCGAGGCGGGCGGATCACGAGGTCAGGAGATCGAGACCATCCTGGCTAACACGGTGAAACCCCGTCTCTACTAAAAAACTACAAAAAACTAGCCGGGCGAGGTGGCGGGCGCCTGTAGTCCCAGCTACTCGGGAGGCTGAGGTAGGAGAATGGCGTAAACCCGGGAGGCGGAGTTTGCAGTGAGCTGAGATCTGGCCACTGCACTCCAGCCTGGGTGACAGAGCGAGACTCCTTCTCAAAAAAAAAAAAAAAAAAAACAACTCCTGGATTGATTTTTTGGAGGGTTTTTTGTGTCTCTATCTCCTTCAGTTCTGCTCTGATCTTAGTTATTTCTTGCCTTCTGCTAGCTTTTGAATGTGTTTGCTCTTGCTTCTCCCATTCTTTTAATTGTGATGTTAGAGTGTCAATTTTAGATCTTTCCAGCTTTCTCTTGCGGGCATTTAGTGCTATAAATTTCCCTCTACACACTGCTTTCAATGTGTCCCAGAGATTCTGGTATGTTGTATCTTTGTTCTCATTGGTTTCAAAGAACATCTTTATTTCTGCCTTCATATCATTATGTACCCAGTAGTCATTCAGGGGCAAGTTGTTCAGTTTCCATGTAGTTGAGCGGTTTTGATTGAGTTTCTTAGTCCTGAGTTCTAGTTTGATTGCACTGTGGTCTGAGAGACAGTTTGTTATAATTTCTGTTCTTTTACATTTGCTAAGGAGTGCTTTACTTCCAATTATGTGGTCAATTTTGGAAAAAGTGCGATGTGGTGCTGAGAAGAATGTATATTCTGTTGATTTGGGGTGGAGAGTTCTATAGATGTCTATTAGGTCTGCTTGGTGCAGAGATGAGTTCAATTCCTGGATATCCTTGTTAACTTTCTGTCTCGTTGATCTGTCTAATGTTGACAGTGGAGTGTTGAAGTCTCCCATTATTATTGGATGGGAATCTAAGTCTCTTTGTAAGTCTCTAAGGACTTGCTTTATGAATTTGGGTGCTCCTGTATTGGGTGCATATATATTTAGGAGAGTTAGCTCTTCCTGTTGAATTGATCCCTTTACCATTATGTAATGGCCTTCTTTGTCTCTTTTGATCTTTGATGGTTTAAAGTCTGTTTTATCAGAGACTAGGATTGCAACCCCTGCTTTTTTTGTTCTCCATTTGCTTGGTAGATCTTCCTCCATCCCTTTATTTTGAGCCTATGTGTGTCTCTGCATGTGAGATGGGTCTCCTGAATACAGCAGACTGATGGGTCTTGACTCTTTATCCAGTCTGCCAGTCTGTGTCTTTTAATTGGAGCATTTAGTCCATTAACATTTAAGGTTAATATTGTTATGTGTGAACTTGATCCTGCCATTGTGATATTAGCTGGTTAGTTTGCTCGTTAGTTGATGCAGTTTCTTCCTAGCCTCGATGGTCTTTACATTTTGGCATGTTTTTGCAATGGCTGGTACCGGTTGCTCCTTTCCATGTTTAGGGCTTCCTTCAGGGTCTCTTGTAAGGCAGGCCTGGTGGTGAGAAAATCTCTAAGCATTTGCTTATCTGTAAACGATTTTATTTCTCCTTCACTTATGAAACTTAGTTTGGCTGGATATGAAATTCTGGGTTGAAAATTCTTTTCTTTAAGAATGTTGAATATTGGCCCCCACTGTCTTCTGGCTTGTAGAGTTTCTGCTGAGAGGTCTGCTGTTAGTCTGATGGGCTTCCCTTTGTGGGTAACCCGACCTTTCTCTCTGGCTGCCCTTAAGATTTTTTCCTTCATTTCAACTTTGGTGAATCTGACAATTATGTGTCTTGGAGTTGCTCTTCTGGAGGAGTATCTTTATGGTGTTCTCTGTATTTCCTGAATTTGAATGTTGGCCTGCCCTACTAGGTTGGGGAAGTTCTCCTGGATGATATCCTGAAGAGTGTTTTCCAACTTGGTTCCATTTTCCCCCTCACTTTCAGGCACCCCAATCAGACGTAGATTTGGTCTTTTTACATAATCCCATACTTCTTGCAGGCTTTGTTCATTTCTTTTTCTTCTTTTTTCTTTTGGTTTCTCTTCTCGCTTCATTTCATTCATTTGATCCTCAATCGCTGATACTCTTTCTTCCAGTTGATCGAGTCGGTTACTGAAGCTTGTGGATTTGTCACGTATTTCTCGTGTCATGGTTTTCATCTCTGTCATTTCATTTATGATCTTCTCTGCAATAATTATTCTAGCTATCAATTCTTCCACTCCTTTTTCAAGGTTTTTAGTTTCTTTGTGCTGGGTACGTAATTCCTCCTTTAGCTCTGAGAAGTTTGATGGACTGACGCCTTCTTCTCTCATCTTGTTGAAGTCATTCTCCGACCAGCTTTGATCCGCTGCTGGCGATAAGCTGCGCTCCTTTGCAGGGGGAGATGCGCTCTTATTTTTTGAATTTCCAGTTTTTCTGCCCTGCTTCTTCCCCATCTTTGTGGTTTTATCTGCCTCTGGTCTTTGATGATGGTGACGTAGTGATCGGGTTTTGGTATAGGTGTTCTTCCTGTTTGATATTTTACCTTCTAAGATTCAGGACCCTCAGCTGTAGGTCTGTTGGAGATTGCTTGAGGTCCACTCCAGACCCTGTTTGCCTGGGTATCAGCAGCAGAGGTTGCAGAAGATAGAATATTGCTGAACAGTGAGTGTATCTGTCTGATTCTTACTTTGCACGCTTCCTCTCAGGGGTGTACTCCACCCTGTGAGGTGTGGGGTGTCAGACTGCCCCTAGTGGGGGATGTCTCCCAGTTAGGCTACTCAGGGGTCAGGGAACCACTTGAGCAGGCAGTCTGTCCATTCTCAGATCTCAACCTCCGTGTTGGGAGATCCACTGCTCTCTTCAAAGCTGTCAGACAAAGTCGTTCGCGTCTGCACAGGCCTCTGCTGCTTCCCCTGTTGTTTTTTAGCTGTGCCCTGTCCCCAGAGGTGGAGTCTACAGAGACAGGCAGGTTTCCTTGAGCTGCTGTGAGCTCCACCCAGTTCGAGCTTCCCAGCGGCTTTGTTTACCTACTTAAGCTTCAGCAATGGCGGGCGCCCCTCCCCCAGCCTTGCTGCTGCCTTGCGGTTAGATCGCAGACTGCTGTGCCAGCAATGAGGGAGGCTCCGTGGCCGTGGGACCCTCCTGGCCAGATGTGGGTATAATCTCCTGGTGTGCCCGTTTCCTTAAAGCGCAGTATTGGGGTGGGAATTACCCGATTTTCCAGGTGTTGTGTGTCTCAGTTCCCCTGGCTAGGAAAAGGGATTCCCTTCCCCCTTGCGCTTCTCAGGTGAGGCAATGCCTCGCCCTGCTTCAGCTCTCGCTGGTCGGGCTGCAGCAGCTGACCAGCACCGATTGTCCGGCACTCCCCAGTGAGATGACCCCAGTACCTCAGTTGAAAATGCAGAAATCACCGGTCTTCTGTGTCGCTCGCGCCGGGAGTTGGACACTGGAGCTGTTCCTATTTGGCCATCTTGCTCCGCCCCTATTGCCATTACTTTCAATGGCAAAAAAACACGATTACGCTTGCACCAACCAACCTAATTGTATTTCATTCAATCCTCGTAGCATCTCCGGGAGCTAGCAACTATTATTATCATCACCGGTTTACAAATAGAAAATGATTAACTTTCACATTGTTAGAAACTCTAAATGGAAATAAAGATTCTGTTTCAAACAGGACTAAACAAAAATATGTAAGATTTCTATGAGGACTTGTTTAAATGTTACTAAGAATTATAAAACAAAACTTGCACAAATAGAAAGATATACTGTTCTTGAATATGTGAATTCAATATTTTAAGATGTCAAATCACATATAGGGCTAAAATTTAGTCTATTAATTTAATTATGATACAAATGGAAATGCCAACAGGACTTTTTGGATTTAAACATGCTGGAAAATAAACATACAAGATTAGCCAGAAAACTACTGAAAAACATATTATAAAACTATAATAATTTCAATACCCTGGGGCTGGATAATAAGAAAACAAACTGGTCGATGAAACTCAACAGACTATCCAGAAAGAGCACCTATACATACAGGAATTTTTTAATTGTCTAGATGGTATTTAAAATGTGCCAGGAAACAAATTATTCAATAACTGATGTTGGTATAATTGGCTGATTCCTTACCCTAAAATACATTCCCGATAGTAAAAGACTTAAGGGTCAAAAATAAAATTGTAAAAAGACTAAATGAAAATATGACAGAATGTTTATAAAATAATCTAATATTGAAGAAGGCCTTTCCAAGCAACAGAAAAACTGAGGAGTCATGTAGGAAAAGTGATATATTTAAATACAGAAAAGTTTTAATTATCTGACCGCAAAAACTGTCCTAAATGTAAAAGAGAAGTGAAAAAAATGTAACATAGGATGAAGATCTAATTCCATTTATAAAGAGAGTTCTTAGAAGTCCATGAAAAACCCCAATGACAATTCAATTAAAAATGAGCAGATAACATGGACATACGGTTCACAGACAAACTTTAAAATGCCTTTAAATATATGAATACTTAACTTCACCCATAATTAAATACATTTAAAAAATGAATAGATTATTTTTAGAGCAGTTTTGGGTTCACAGCAAAATTGAGCAGAAGGTACACAAAATTACCACATATTCATTTTCCCAGACATGCACGTCTTCCCCTATTATCAACATCGGCCACCGCAGTGGTACATTTGTTACAACTGATGACCCTACATTGATCCATCATTATCACTTAAAGCACTTAGGTTACAATAGGGTTCACTCTTGATCCTGTATAATTTATAGGTTTTGCCAGATATGTAATGATATGTATGCACCAATTTCATTAAATGCATTTTAATGAGAAGATTTTTAAATATCAAAAGAGAAGACCATTGAGAACTTTTTAAAATAAAATTAAACTTAGAGAAAACACTCTCTAAGCTGAGCTATAGAGAAACAGAAAATCTGATCAGCCATTAAATTATTGTTGAAAGATTGAATAAATATTTAAAAATCTACCCCTCTGTTGCGGTAAGTCAGGGACCTCAAACAGAGGGACTGGATGGAGCCATGGCAGAAGAACATAAATTGTGAAGATTTCATGGACATTTATTAGTTCCTCAAGTTAATACTTTTATAATTTCTTATGCCTGTCTTTATTGTAATCTCTGAATGTAAAATTGTGGAGATTTCATGGACCTTTATCACTTTCCCAGTCAATACTCTTGTGATTTCCTATGCCTGTCCTTACTTTAATCCCTTAATCCTGTCATCTTCATAAACTAAGGATGTATGTCGCCTCAGGACCCTGTGATGATTGCATTAACTGCACAAATTGTTTAAACAATATGAAATCTGGGCACTTTAAGAACAGGATAACAGCGATTTTCAGGGAACAAGGGAGATAACCTTAAAGTCTGGCTGCCTGTGGTCCAGGCAGAACAGAGCCATATTTCTCTTCTTTCAAAAGCAAATAGAACTATTGCTGAGTTCTTTTTCTCAGTAAGGACATCCCTGAGAAAGACAATGCATTCCTAAGGGGAGGCCTCTGAAATGGCCGCTTTGGGAACATCTGTCTTTTATGGTTGTAGATAAGGGATGAAATAAGCCCTGGTCTCCTGTAGCGCTCCCAGGCCTATTAGGATGAGGACATTCTCGCCTAATAAATTTTGGTCAGACCAGTTGTCTGCTCTCAAACCCTATCTCCTGATAAGATGCTATCGATTACAATGCATGCCCAAAACTTCATTAGCAATTTTAATTTCACCCCAGTCCTGTGATCTCACCCTGCCTCCATTTGCCTTGTGATATTTTATTACCTTGTGAAGCATGTGATCTCTGTGATCCAAACCCTATTCGTACACTCCCTCCCCTTTTGAAAATCACTAATAAAAACACTGCTTTTATGGCTCAGGGGCATCATGGAACCTGCCAACATGTGATGTCTCTCCCGGACACCCAGCTTTAAAATTTCTCTCTTTTGTACTCTTTCCCTTTATTTCTCAGACCAGCTGACACTTAGGGAAATAGAAAAGAACCTAAGTGAAATATCAGGGGCTGGTTTCCCCCGATACCCTTCAACCAAATTTCAAAAACAAACTTTCAAAGAACAAATAATCTCTAATTTAAATAAATGTTCCATATATACATACAATTTTGAGCTATATATGTATCAAAACATTATATTGTACACTACAAATATTTAAAAGTTTTACTTGTTGATTATATCTTGCTATGTTCTGAATGTTTGTGTTCCTCGAAACTTCATGTTGAAACCTAATTCCCGTTGTGATTGTGGTGGTATTAAGAGGTGAGGCCTTTAGGAGGTAATTAGGTCAGAAAAGCTTTGCCCTTGTGAATGGGATAAGTACCCTTATAAAGAGTTGAGGACCCAGCAACAAAAGCATCATTTATGAAAAACAGGACCTCACAAGCCACTGAATCTGCTGGCATCTTGGTCTTAGACTTCTAAACCTCCAGAACTATGAGCAATACATTTTTGTCATTTATAAATTATGCAGTCTAAAGAAATTTGTTATAGTGGACTGAACTGGCTAAGACACAACAATGCTAAATTAAAAAACAAAAAAGCAGAAAAGGACATAAGTAAAATGAATTACTATAGGACAATCTCAAATATGAACATAGACAGAAAAGTACTAACAAAATATTAGAATAGCAATCTGTCGACATATCACATCATGGCCAAGTTTGATATATCTGAAGACTGCAAGGATAGTTTAGCATTCAAGAAGAATAGGTATGTCCTTTAACATTATTGGATCAAATAGGACAATAACTGATGAAGTGTAAAAAAAGCTTTTGATAAAAATCAGCCCCGTTTCAGGGAAAAAACTGGAAGAAAACAGAATAAAAAGTAATTTCTTAACTTGATAAAAGTTCACTACCAGAGAATGTATAACAACTATAAACTGATGGGCGATATCTTTGAACTTTTTGCATTAACATGAAGAATAAGTAAAGATTTCCTACTACTACTCTTTTTGGGAAATCTGGCCAACATAATTAAATAAGATGATGAAATCAAGTATGTCATAACAAAGAAGAAAAAATGAAACTGACATTATTTGGTGATGAGTTGATTGTCTACACAGAAATCTCAAGGGAAACTAAAAGTTTTTAAAACTAAAAGATTGCTGGATATACAATTAATGTGCAAATATTGTATTCTTATACACCATCAATAAACAATTCAAAAGTAAAATAACAAATATAGATACTATTTATAATAAACTATCACATGGACTAAAGAATATATCTAACAACAGAAATGTAAGTCTTTTATAAAGAAAACTATAAAATATTATTAGAAGCATAAAAGAAAACCTAAAGAGATGGAGAAATGTAAATGTTCATGTGTTATATTCATGGATGAGAAAATTAATATCACAAAGATTATAATTTCTTCCACATTAATCCATAAATCCAACACAATTCCAACAAAATATTTGCTTGTCCAAATATACTGTTCAGCATTCAACAAATACTTATGGAGCCTCTATGTGTCAGACATTTTTCTAGGTGCTGAAAAACAAACAGAAATTTCTGTCCTCTTAGAGCTCATATTATGTTGGAATTATTAAGTGTAAAATACAAGGTGCAGACCAGTGTGTGCTATCATTTGTATTTCTAATTGTACATTTAATTGCATAGAAATAGAATATTTTTGAAATGACTTACAAGAAAATGAAAACAATGGTTCTTTCAGGGCAAGGTGACTATGAGAATATCTCAGTGGGGGAAAGCTTACTGTTCATTCTTATGCCATTTCATAATGTTTGAACAAATATATACTACATTTTAGATAAATTTTAAAGTTAGAAAGCTAGTCCAAAATAAACAAAAATGGAATTTAGTGGACAAAATAAAATTCTATCTTTAAGTTAAAAATATCGTTGCATATGCTCTGAATGAAGGAAAACTCACTCAAGCAGGTGTTTATATGAATTATAATCTGGGCATTTTGTTAACTATAAGCTAAACATGAAACAATCATATGACATGGTTGTTAAAAAGGCTAATGAGATTTTAGGCAATATAACAGAATCTCATATCCAGATCAAGAGATATCATTGTTCCACTTTATACTGTTTCATCTATACCTAGAGTATTATGGTCATTTCATTTCTGTGTACCATAAATTAGGAAAGACACTTGCTGTCTCATCTAGAGAGAGCATCCAAGAGACAGAGGAAGAACTGAGGAAGTAACTGAGAAAGATTAGTTTCAAAAACGAAGACTTAAGGGAAACAAGAGATAAATCTTCAAATATGTGGAGGCAAGAGAAGTTAGACTTATTTTACATTCTTTCAAACAGCACCACTAGGACCTCCATAATTATATAGGTTAAGGGAAGCAAGTTTGGGCTCAGTATTAAAATGTTCTAACAGTTTGGCTGTGAGGTGGGAACACAGTGGAATGAAAATAATATTTACTGCCTACTACATGCCAGACTCAATGCATACATAATAGTAATCCTCACAGCAGTCCTGCAAGGAATGTATCATTATGCATTTTCCAGAGGATAAAATTGAGGCTCAGTAAGGTTCAGTAATTTCACTTAAAACCCTACAGCTAGTAAATGCAGAGAAAGGATTTGAATCCAGTTTACAACAGTCTCCTAATTTGGTCTCCATACATTGTATCTTGTCCCTCCAATAACAATGCAGCCAGAATATTCTTTGTAAAATATAAATCTGTTCATATTATTTTTCCTGCATAAATTTCTTAGCTTAGCTTACAAAGCCCTTCATAATCTGGCTCTTGCTTACCTCTCTATAAATCACTCTCTATTTGGAACTGTTCTGCAGCCACACAGACTATCTTTAAACTACTCAACTATGTATCGAAAAAATGTGCTGTTTCAATGGAAAACTATGCATCCTATATAGCACACTCTTTTGGGTCATCAGAGTCTAGCCCTGTTCATTGTCATTGAGGTATTTTGCAAGTTTTTGTTAAGTTGTAAGTAACTGGGAGACATGTAAGTTATGTCCTACCCAGCAGTGATTAATTGACTTCCCCAACCCCTGCAGAAAAAACAGTTTTGTATTACTTGCAACTAATCTCAATATTCCTTTACTCCATATAAAACTATGGTGTTTTGACTTTTCTTTTGAACTAGTTATAACATGTGCCTAGTTCACTCATATCTCATGAGAAAAAAAAATTCTTTAACATATACTCATTTTTACACTCATATGAGAGTCATGACTTCATCTTCTTTGCTGAAAATTATCTTTTAACATACACCATGCTCTCCTCTTTCTTGTTTATTTCTTGTCTCTGGGACTTCACATAGCCTATGTTTCCTCATAGGAAGGAAGAAGTTTCCTCAACTTCGGACAACTTCTTAATCCCTCCTCCCCTGTTCAAAAATGTTTGTTGAATGAAAGTAAAAAGAAGTGGCCAGGTGTGGTGGCTCATGCCTGCAATCCCAGCACTTTGGGAGGCCGAGGCAGGCGGATCACGAGGTCAAGAGATCGAGACCATCCTGGCCAACTTGGTGAAACCCCGTCACTACTAAAAATACAAAAGTTAGCCGGGCGCGGTGGCGTGTGCCTGTAGTCCCAGCTACTCAGGAGGCTGAGGCAGGAGAATCGCTTGAACCCAGGAGACAGAGGTTGCAGTGAACCAAGATTGTGCCACTGCACTCCAGCCTGGTGGCAGAGCCAGACTCCGTCTCAAAGAAAAAAAAAAAAGTAAAAACAAGGTTAGAAGGAAGGAACCACTTAACTCAGGTCTGTCTGATACCGAAGACTATGATCTCTGCAATAAGTAGTTGCCTTTCACATCTTTTACATCATCTAAACAGAATGATCTACTTCAGAGCAATAAGCTTCTTGTCACTGGAAGCTTAACCTATGTTATCATCCATTAGGGATGCAGTAGGATGGGATTCTAATATTGGGAGTATCGAAGAAAAAAAAAGTGTCTGGTGAGTAGGATTTTAAAGAGAAAAAATATTCGAATACTTGTTAAAATGGTAAGGAATAATTTATTTGAGACACTTACATTGAGAAAGAGAGAAAGGGCTTAACTCTAAATACAGCAAGGGTAAGTGGGGATTTATAGCCAAGGATCAGGGTGTGAGTGGGGATCAATGGATGGAAAATTACTAAGAGGAGGCATCAAAGATTGGAGAATTATTGCTAAACTGGTGTTACAGACCAAGAATTTAGACATGAAGGCTAGGGCATGAGGAACTTGATCAGATATTAAGGGTAGAGGCGTAACTTAGCAGATTTCTAAGACTGGGCTGGGCAGGCCAAACCTAGAACAGGGGCTAAGATTGAGGCCTAGTCAAGAAGTGGGCTCAGAGGAGGCTAACTAAAGTTTGGCCGAGAAGAGAGTCTTTGTGAAGAGTTAGGCTGTCATAATCAGTCTGTATGGTTACTTTTAACTCTAAGGTCATTGAAATGTAATATATTAAAACCAAGACTGCATCATACTTCCGTGAATACTTTGAGAGAAAGGGAGCCTGAGATAAAACGAGGTCCATCTCTGTAAGTCTCCCACAGGTCCATAATACCAGCCAACTTGGCCTTTCTGTTTTTGGTGTATTAAGTTCCAAATAGAATATAGGAAGCAGCATAAAGATAGCTGTGTTTTCTAGAGTGCTCCTGGATGACTTCCCACTGTGAATTTCACAGGAAACAGCCCCATGCATTTTTAATTGGAGCTGCTTCTTTCCATTTGTGTGGGCAAGTCACATTAGTGATTTACAAAAGAGAGGGAGTGGAAATGAGCTCAATGAAATGGTGAAAACAGCTTGCAATAGACTCATTTCTTCTCAGGCAGCCATTTCTTTGACTTCCATCTGAGAAAATACCAGAGGTAGTACCTATGGCAAACAGCACAAGCAGCCTAGACATGTGACAGGTGCAACCAGCTAGGATGACATACTCACCATTGCCACTCAGGAGGTGGAGCCAAATCCATGGTAGAAAAGGACAGGCTTCCTACTGAAAGTCTTAAAAATGGTTCAAAACCTTTTCATATCTATTACTCTATACCAAGTATCAGAAAATTCCACCATTAGCCACTCTATTGGGCTGAAGCATTAAATCCAGAAGATTACATTTAAAATAGGAGAGAAGGTGCGGGAATGTGTGTGTAACCTGTTAGCCCTCATTAGCAAGCTGTATGTCTTTGATTGAGGTACTTTCCATCCTGGGATCCAGGATCACCAAGGTATATAAAAAGGGAGGTTTAGGCCAGTTCTCATTCAGCTCTGATTTTCTGTACTTCTATGTTTTTCAGCCAAGAAAGGCATTCATTATCAGCTAGCAAGTGGCACATAATTAACAGGATTCAGAATAGAAAAATTATGACAGACAACAGGGAGAAATAAATGTCCAGGACAGGGGTCAAGCGGGGTCAAGTATGATAGTGACACTATAGCCAGACAATTTGGGCAGCAATGGGGCAGAACCAGCAGGGAAAAAGGGCACCCACAGTGGGTGGAGCACAGAGCATACTAATGACAAACTTTATTTACTTCATAAATTTGCAGTGCTCAGACTCTACCCTCCACATTCTCACAGACAGTCATATGCATATACAGTCTGTCTCTCACAATCTCTATCTCTCTCTCATAGACTGTCTCTCTTGATTATTCTCATTCTCATTCTCTTTCTCCAAATACAGTAGTTAAAAACAGACTTTAACTTTTATTTCAGTAATCAACCTGGCATTGGAAGTGGTAAAGCAAACACTTCCCAAGCTCATGTTATCATAGCTGTACTTGTTAGGAGATTAATTTTAGGGAGGAATGAGCTTACAGCTTGGGAGAAAGCTTTTTATTTTTCAATCGTTTACTTTTATTTAATAGCGTGATTCCTTGCAGGAGACCTGGAAAAATTTGGGCCAGAGTGGGAAAGTATGAACCAGTTTACTTGAAAAACAGTTCATTTTAGATTGATTTAATTTCACTGAGAGATGTTGTGTTTATCTTTTATAAAGAGGACAGTAGCTGATAGTTTGGAAAGGGTTCCACTCAAATCGTCCCCCCAGAGCTTGGATGGCAGAGGGATCAGAGATTGATACCTCTGTGGGTACCCTTTAGATAATGCTCACCTTCCATGCTTCAGTGTATCTCATTTTCATAAGGTTCAAAGACACATTGTTATTAGAATGGCTACAACTTCATCCAGTAAATTCTATGAATCAAAGTGCACTTGTTTCTCTATTAGGCGTTGGGATATTTAAAAAATAAAGCTGTGCATCTGCTTTAAAATAAAAAGTTGTCTTATCCTGGATTTATCATCACCAGATATTTCAGGAATAGAAATTGAGAGCTATGGTTGTAAGCCTTTTAGAAGTACAGTGCTGGTCTGTAAGGTCAATGTGGGGTTGCTTTTAACCCTTTATCCTCAATTCTAACACACACATGAGTGCGCGCGCACACACACACACACACACACACACACATTACATATTATCTATGTAAGGCTGTGCAATAGTCAAAGATAGACAAAACTACCCTGATACAAAACCTGCTTAAATCTGGACTTAATTTATTTTTTCTAAACATTGTTAGGTTGTAAATATTGAAAAATTATCTATGTAGTTCAGAAGTTTTCAAATGGCCTGATGTGTAGTGTTATCTTTTGCAGGATATAAACAGGGCCCACACCACAAATAAAGAATGTCTTTCATGTTTCTGTACCTGACCACGAGGAAAGGATGAAGAAGAGAGGGATAAAAACAATAGGAAATAATGAGCAAAGGGAGGAAGGCAAGGATAAAAACGACAGAAAGAATTTGATGTTTGCCAAAGTCCCAAGAAGCAAAAATCTAACACATGACTTTTTTTAAAAAAGAAAATAATATAATCCTTTACATTTTAACAGTAGGTAAAAATGGACAGAATTTAATTTCTATTTAAAGTTCACCAGTGCAGGAACTCCTAAAATACTTCATTTTTCACACTTAGGGAGCATCCCCAAATGAAGATAAGTAGTTGAAGGTAATCTTTTTGAAGACTAAATGAGTTGTTATATGTAAAGTACTTAGAACAACATCAAGCACTTAGTAAGTACTCAGTACAAGGTAGCTATTATTATCATAACCATCATCATAGTCATCATCATCATCAGTATATTTTTGCCAAGACAATGATCTTGAATGAAAAAGTATTCCTTTTTTTTAAATATATACACACAAAATACTTTAAATGTCATGTTTGTGTTCCCGACTATATACATAAACAGAATCGTCGCCTAATGTATGACCTGTGAGATAATTTAAAATAAGCTGCAGGTCTGATCTTCTTCCTCTGGGGGGATAAATGTTCCCTGTCCCTAAGAAAATCCAGACATGGTCATGACTGATTGCATTTTTCTTTTATGACTTTAAATACGTTTTGCCATGTAAACAAAACAGTGCTTCTAGTTAGTATTCTTTCTCCCAAGATATCTGCATATAGAGGGAAAATTACCAATTATATCATCAAATAACTCTGATAAGCCCTTGTCTATATGTGACACTATCCTGGACACTGTCCACACGATACAGTAAGGCAACCTCTGCCCTATGTATATTTAGAGCAGTGACACCGTCAGGCACAAGTGATACACAGACTGGGTCTACATCACATCCTCAATCATCTGTTGGCCAGTCAATTAAGCCAGAAGAGTTGATTTTGGTCCCATACAGCTATAACAACAGACAATTGAGCAAGCACAACACCAAAAAAAAAAAGCTAACAAACAGCTTCACTTCTGTTATCCAGTTTTCAAGCCTACACATGTGTCTTTGTGACTGTATCAAAGAAAGGTGACTGTGATTGACTCAGAATATTTTTTTTCCTCTTGCAGAGGCATTACAAGAATACCCATCTCTGCTTTCCTAAGAATGTCACCACTAGAAAAATTGGACTGATTACGTGTTATCTCTCTCTCTCTCTGTATATATAAATATAATCCATATATCTATATTTACATATTATCTATATACTATCTATATATATTATCTATATATATAGCTATAATTACATATATATGTGTGTGTGTGTGTGTGTATTTGGCTCATGCAATTATAGAGGCTGAGACGTTCAGACCCAGAAGAGTTGATGGTATTGTTTCAGTCCTAATCTGAAGGCCTGAGAATGAGGAAATCCAATGACACAAGTTCCAGTCTGAGTCCAAGTCTGAAGGCAGAAGACAATCGGCAAGAGAGAAAGAATTCTTACTCAACTTCTTATGCTATTATGTCTTTCAACAGACTGAATGAGGCCCATGCTGATTTGGGAGGGCCATCTGCTTTACTCAGTCTACCAATTCAAATGTTACTCTCATCCAGAAACACCTTCAAAGACATACCAAGAACAGTGATAAGCCAAATATCTGGGCATTCCATAGCTCACTCAAGTTGACACAAAAATTAACCACCACAGATACTCAGAACCCCTTGGTCTAAATCTCAGAGCTGATCCAGATGAATGGTCAGATGGAAGACTAAGGTACTCACATGAGCCCACTTTGGACTCCATTCCTGTCCCCTAAAATCTGCATTAATTTACATCAGTATAATCCAAAGTTTGTTACCCACCAGCACTTCCTATTTTCCCTAGCAAGTGCCCATAAATGAATTACTTGATGTTGGGAATGTGAAGAAATAAGACTGTTTCCTTAATCCACTGGGCTGCATTTAAAACTATTGAATACCCAACTTTATTTCTCTCCCTGGACACTTGAGAATGCTGGGCTTTGGTTGAAGCGTTAAAGACAAAAAGTAGTTCAACCTACAAGGGATGCTCCCAGGACTTTAAAAGGAGGTCTGTGCCAGCAGTAGATCATCATGCAGAATAAAGTTAGGCTACTTTTATTTCATTTTCCAGTACCATCTTGCTATCATATTGCTAACCTAGGTTCTTATTCATGACTCCACCTCTGATACGAATTCTACTCAGCTAAAAATAATGATACTTATTGCTGTTGGCCCTTATACTTTCTACTTGATTTAGGTCTGAGTTTCACTACACCCTAGCCTATTTTCAATTTGGCATCACTTCCCTTGCTCAAAGGACAAACCACCATGGGACAGTTATTCTCCTACAGAAGAGATACTTCACAGAAATATATTGACGATTCTGGTTCCACCTTTTCTTCTTCTTTCTTTTCCCAATGCCAGGATTCATTCTCCAAATGGCCTGGCTCCTCCAGAAGCTATAAGAATTACAGGGTATATGAACACTGCATTCAAAATAGGCACTCTCCTAACAGATGGTGCAGAATGGCGAATTGAAAGGAGAAAGCTATTGTAAGGCAACATTTCAAACAACAAAAATAAGTTGTAGGGGCTTGGAGAGGAAATTGTGTTTTGGTTTAAAGCAGCAAATTACCTGGATGGCTTAAACTATCTGACAATCTAAGAATATCAAATTATCCACTGAAAATCTGGCTACTCAAGCTGCTTTTCCCAACTGCACAGTATTTGCTCAACAAATTTTCTGCTCTTAAGTCTCTGAGAGAAAATTTTAAAATGCTCTTTTCACCACTAAAGAAAAGTAGATTTTTTTAAAGAGACTATAGAAAGAATCTACAGAAGGAAACACCAATTTCAAGTTTTTCTTGGAAATAATTATAGCTATCTGTAGTAAACAAGCAATGTCTTCCACTTACATTGATTACTCACGAAAACCTAGATAAATCACTGCCAACTGTAGTACAAAGTTAACATACATTTCTCTTGTCTAAGAACTCAAAGGTTTGAAGCCAGTTAACCCCTTTGGTGTAGATGGGGAAGAATATTAGCCAAATATGTTTACATGCAGCAGAATTGGTCACACATGAAAGATATGGGAGGTTCTGCAAGATACGCCCAGTTCTCCAAGGTCAGCTTTTACAGTTGGAGGAAACCAGTCCTTCCTGTTCCCAAGGGAACTAGATCAAGTTGAGGCCAATAGGACCCTCAAGTACTATTTTTATGGCCAAAAAATAACCATCACTGATCACTGGGCAGATTCCAAACTGTCTTCTGGAACAGATCCACTCTGTTTTGGACAGTGAAGTGGCATGGCATAGTGGAAGGAACATGAGCTTTGGCATCAAACTGGGATTTAATTTCTGGCTCAGCCACTTATTAGCTGTGAGATGTTGAGCAAATATTTTACTTTGTTGAGTTTCATTTTCCAGATAATCTTACTTGTCTTTAAAGTATTGTTTTGAAGAGAAAACAAAATGAAGCAGCCAAAGAACTCACCATAGTTCCTGGCATCATGTTTTGTGCCTAATAGATAATAGCTTAAAAGATGAGGGGCTATGCCACAACATGGATGAACCTTGAAAACATACTGTTAAAGAAATCACTTGCCAAGGACTGGATGTTGTATGATTCCATTCATGGGTAATGTCTAAAATTGGCAAATCCATAGAGATAAAGTCATTTTTTAGTTGCATAGGGCTAGGGATAGTGAAGAGGGTGGGAATGGGGAATTACTATTAATAGGTACCTTTTTTTGGAGGGGATAATTAAAATTTTGGCTTTTTAAATGGTATATTTAGAACATTTACACTTCAAGTAATTAGTAATATGTATAAGGCTTAAGTCTGCCATTTTTTGTTTGTTTGTTTGTTTTTGCTTGTTCTGTTTCTTGTTTCTTGTTTCTTTGTTTCCCTTTGAGGACTTCTTTTGGGTCACTTGAACATTTTACAAAATTCCATTTCGATTTATTTAAATGTATTTGAATTATATAATTTATTGTGTAGTTTTTTGAATAGTTGCTTTTGCTATTACTACATACATATACAGAACATATCACAGCCTACTTATACCAGTGTTTTGCCACTTCAAGTGAAGTGAAGAACTCTTACATCCATTCAGCTTTACCTTCTCCACTCTTTAAATATAAATACAAATGATCAGAGGTCCGTTCCAAGATGGCAGAGTAGGAACAGCTCTGGTCTGCAGCTCCCAGCATGATCTGATGCAGAAGATGGGTGATTTCTGCATTTCCAGCTGAGGTACCTGGTTCATTTCATTGGGACTGGTTGGATAGTGGGTGCAGCCCACGGAGGGCGAGCCGAAGCAGGGCGGAGCATCGCCTCACCTGGCAAGCACAAGGGGTCCAGGGATTTCCCTTTCCTAGGCAATGGAAGCCATGAAAGACTGTACCTGGAAAATCAGGACACTGCCACCTAAATACTGGGCTTTTCAAACAGTCGTAGCAAACAGCACACTATGAGATTATATCCAACGCCTGGCTCAGCAGGTGCCATGCCCACAGAGCCTTGCTCACAGTAGCACAGCATTCTGAGAATGAACTGCTAGGCAGCAGCCTGGCTGGGGGAGGGGCGTCCACCATTGCTGAGGCTTGAGTAGGTAAACAAAGTGGCTGGAAAGTTCGACCTGGGTGGAGCCCACTGCAGCTCAATGAGGCCCGCCTGCCTCTGTAGGGGCAGGGCAGAGCTGAACAAAAGGCAGCAGAAACTTCTGCAGATTTAATCATCCCTGCCAGGCAGCTTTGAAGAGAGCAGTGGTTCTCCCAGCACAGTGTTTGAGCTCTGAGAACAGACGGACTGCCTCCTCAAGTGGGTCCCTGACCCCCATGCAGCCTAACTGGGAGATATCTCCCAGTAGGGGCCGACAGACACCTCATACAGCTGGGTGCCCCTCTGAGACAAAGCTTCCAGAGGAAGGATCAGGCAGCAATATTTACCGTTCTGCAATATTTGCTGCTTTGCAGCCTCTGCTGGTGATACCCAGCCAAACAGTGTCTGGAGTGGACATCCAGCAAACTCTAACAGACCTGCAACTGAGGGACCTGACTGTTAGAAGGAAAACTAACAAATAGAAAGGAATAGCATCAACATCAACAAACAGGACATCCACACCAAAACCCCATCTGTATGTCACCATAATCAAAGGCCAAAGGTAGATAAAACCACAAAGATGGGGAAAAACCAGAGCAGAAAAGCTGAAAATTCTAAAAACCAGACTGCCTCTTTTCCTCCAAAGGATCACAGCTCTTCACCAGCAATGGAACAAAGCTGGATGGAGAATGACTTTGACGAGTTGACAGAAGTAGGCTTCAGAAGGTCGGAAATAACAAAATTCTCTGAGCTAAAGGAGGATGTTTAAACCCATAGAAGGAAGATAAAAACCTTGAAGAAAGATTAGACAAATGGCTAACTAGAAAACACAGTGTAGAGAAGACCTCAAATTACCTAATGGAGCTGAAAACCATGGCACGAGAACTTTGTGATGCATGCACAAGCATCAGTGGCCAATTAAATCAAGTGGAGGAAAGGGTATCATTGACTGAAGATCAATTTAATGAAATGAAGTGAGAAGAGAAGTTTAGAGAAAAAAGAGTAAAAAGAAACAAACAAGCTTCCAAGAAATATGGGATTATGTGAAAAGACCAAATCTATGCTTGATTGGTGTACCTGAAAGTGATCGGGAGAATGGAACTAAGCTGGAAAACACTCTTCAGGATATTATCCAGGAGAATTTCCCCAACCTAGCAAGTCAGGCCAACATTCAAATTCAGGAAATACAGGGAACACCACAAAGATACTCCCTGAGAAGAGCAACCCCAAGACACATAATTGTCAGATTTACCAAAGTTGAAATGAAGGAAAAAAATGTTAAGGGCAGCCAGAGACAAAGGTGAGATTACCTACAAAGGGAATCCCATCAGACTAAGAGTGGATCTCTCAGCAGAAACTCTACAAGCCAGAAGAGAGTGGGGGACAATATTCAACATTCTTAAAGAAAATAATTTTCAACCCAGAATTTCATATCCAATCAAACTAAGCTTCATAAGTGATGGAGAAATAAAATCCTTTACAGACAAGCAAATGCTGAGAGATTTTGCCACCACCAGGCCTGCCTTACAAGAGCTCCTGAAGGAAGCACTAAACATGGAAAGGAACAACTGGTACCAGCCACTGCAAAAACATGCCAAATTGGAAAGACCATTGATGCTAGGAAAAAACTTCATCAAATAATGGGCAAAATAACCAGCTAACATCATAATGACAGGATCAAATTCACACATAACATTATTAACCTTAAATGTAAATGGGCTAAATGCCCCAATTAAAAGACACAGACTGGCAAATTGGATAAAGAGTCAAGACCCACTAGTGTGCTGTATTCAGGAGACCCATCTCACATGCAGAGACACACATAGGCTCAAAATAAAGGGATGGAGGAAGATTTACTAAGCAAATGGAAAGAAAAAAAAAAAAAAAAGTAGGGGTTGCAATCCTAGTCTCTGATAAAACAGACTTTAAACAAACAAAGACCGAAAGAGACAAAGAAGAGCATTACATAATGGTAAAGGGGTCAATTCAACAAGAAGAGCTAACTCTCTTAAATATATATGCACCCAACACAGGAGCACCCAGATTCATAAAGCAAGTCCTTAGAGACCTACGAAGAGACTTATACTCCCACTCAATAATAATGGGAGACTTTAACACCCCACTGTCAATATTAGACCAAAGAGACAGAAGGTTAACAGGGATATCCAGGACTTGAACTCAGCTCTGCACCAAGAAGACCTAATAGACATCTACAGAACCCTCCACCCCAAATCAACAGAATATACATTCTTCTCAGCACCACATCGTACTTATTCCAAAATTGACAACATAATTGGAAGTAAAGCACTCCTCAGCAAATGTAAAAGAACAGAAATCACAACAAACTGTCTATCAGACCATAGTGCAATCAAATTAGAACTCAGGATTAAGAAATTCACTCAAAACCACACAATTACATGGAAACTGAACAACCTGCTCCTGAATGATGACTGGGTAAATAACAAAACAAAGGCAGAAATAAAATGTTCTTTGAAACCAATCAGAATAAAGACACAATGTACCAGTATCTCTGGGACACATTTAAAGCAGTGTGTAGAGGGAAATTTATAGCACTAAATGCCCACAAGAGAAAGCTGGAAAGATCTAAAATTGACATGCTAACATCACAATTAAAAGAACTAGAGAAGTAAGAGCAAACAAATTCAAAAGCTAGCAGAAGGCAAGAAATAACTAAGATCAGAGCAGAACTGAAGGAGATAGAGACACAAAAAACCCTTCAAAAATCAATGAATCTAGGAGCTGGTTTTTGAAAAGATTAACAAAATTGATAGACTGCTAGCAAGACTAATAAAGAAGAAAAAAAGAAGAATCAAATAGATTCAATACAAAATGAAAAAGGGGACATCAGCACCGATCCCAAAGAAATACAAACTACCATCAGAGAATACTATAAAAACCTCTATGTAAATAAACTATAAAATCTAGAAGAAATAGATAAATTCCTGGACACATACACCCTCCCAAGGCTAAACCAGGAAGAAGTCGAATCTCTGAATAGACCAATAACAGGCTCTGAAATTTAGGTAATAATTAATAGCCTACCCACCAAAAAAAGTCCAGTACCAGACGGATTCACAGCCAAATTCTACCAGAAGTACAAAGAGGAGCTGGTACCATTCCTTCTGAAACTATTCCAATCATTAGAAAAAGAGGGAATCCTCCCTAACTCATTTTATGAAGCCAGCATCGTACTGATACCAAAGCCTGGCAGAGATACAACAAAAAAATATAATTTTAGACCAATATCCCTGATGAACATTGGTGCAAAAATCCTCAATAAAATACTGGGAAACCGAATCCATCAGCACATCGAAAAGCTTATCCACCAAGATCAAGTTGCCTTCATCCCTGGGATGCAAGGCTGGTTCAACATACGCAAATCAATAAACGTAATCCATCACATAAACAGAACCAAAGACAAAAAACACATGATTATCTCAACAGATGCAGAAAAGGCCTTTAACAAAATTCAACAGCCCTTCATGCTTAAAATTCTCAATAAACTAGGTACTGATGGAATGTATCTCAAAATAATAAGAGCTATTTATGACAAACCCACAGCCAATATCATACTGAATGGGCAAAAACTGGAAGCATTCCCTTTGAAAACAGGCACAAGAGAGGGATGCCCTCTCTCACCACTCCTATTCAACATAGTGTTGGAAGTTCCGGCCAGGGCAATCAGGCAAGAGAAAGAAATAGAGGGCATTCAATTAGGAAAAAGAGGAGTCGAATTGTGCCTGTTTGCAGATGTCGTGATTGTATATTTAGAAAACCGCATCATCTCAGTCCCAAAACTCCTTAAGCTGATAAGCAACTTCAGAAAAGTCTCAGGACACAGATTCAATGTGCAAAAATCACAAGCATTCTTATACATCAATAACAAACAGAGAGCCAAATCGTGAGTAAACTCCCAATCACAATTGCTACAAAGAGAATAAAATACCTAGGAATACAACTTACAAGGGATGTGAAGCACCTCTTCAAGGAGAATTACAAATCACTGCTCAACGAAATAAAGGAGGATACAAACAAATGGAAGAACATTTCACGTGCATGGACCGTAAGAATCAATATCGTGAAAATGACCATACTGTCCAAGGAAATTTACAGATTCAGTGCCATCCCCATCAAGCTACCAATAACTTTCTTCACAGAATTGGAAAAAGCTACTTTAAAGTTCATATGGAACCAAAAAGGAGCCTGCATTGCCAAGACAATCCTAAGCAAAAAGAACCAAGCTGGAGGCATCACACTACCTGACTTCAAACTATACTACAAGGCTACAGTAACCAAAACAGCATGGTACTGGTACCAAAACAGAGATATAGACCAATGGAACAGAACAGAGGTCTCAGAAATAACACCACACATTTACAACCATCTCATCTTTGACAAAGCTGACAAAAACAAGAAATGGGGATAGGATTCGCTTTTTAAGAAATGGTGCTGGGACAACTGGCTCTCCATACGTAGAAAGCTGAAACTGGATCCCTTCCTTCCACCTTATACAAAAATTGATTCGAGATGGATTAAAGACTTAAATGTTAGACCTAAAACCATAAAAACCCTTGGAAGAAAACCTAGGCAATACCATTCAGGACATAGGCATGGGCAAGGACTTCATGACTAAAACACCAAAAGCAATGGCAACAAAAGCCAAAATAGACAAATGGGGTCTAATAAAACTAAAGAGCTTCTGCACAGCAAAAGAAACTACCATCAGACTGAACAGGCAACCTATAGAATGGGAGAAAATTTTTGCAATCTACCCATCTGACAAAGGGCTAATATCCAGAATCTACAAAGAACTCAAACAAATTTACAAGAAAAAATCAAACAACCCCATCAAAAAGTGGGCAAAGTATATGAACAGATACTTTTCGAAAGAAGAGATATATGCAGCCAAGAGACACATGAAAAAAATACACATCATCACTGGTCATCAGAGAAATGCAAATCAAAACCACAGTGAGATACCATCTTACATCAGTTAGAATGGCGATCATTAAAACATCTGAAAACAACAGGTGCTGGACAGGATGTGGAGAAATAGGAACGCTTTTACACTGTTGGTGGGAATGTAAACTAGTTCAACCATTGTGGAAAACAGTGTGGCGATTCCTCAAGAATCTAGAACTAGAAATACCATTTGACCCAGTGATCCCATTACTTGCTCTATACCCAAAGGATTATAAATCATGCTAACATAAAGACACATGCACACGTATGTTTATTGTGGCACTATTCACAATAGCAAAGACTTGTAACAAACCCAAATGTCCATCAATGATAGAATGGATTAAGAAAATGTGGCACATATACACCATGGAATACTATGCAGCCATAAAAAAGGATGAGTTCGTGTCCTTTGCAGGGACATGGATGAAGCTGAAACCCATCATTCTGAGCAAACTATCACAAGAACAGAAAACCAAACACCACATATTCTCACTCATAGGTGGGAATTGAACAATGAGAACATTTGGACACAGGATGGAGAACATCACACACTGGGGTCTGTTGTGGAGTGCAGGGGTGGGGGAGGGATAGCATTAGGAGAAATACCTAATGTAAATGACGAGTTAATGGGTGCAGAAAACCAATATGGCACATGCATACATATGTAACAAACCTGCACGTTGCGCACATGCACCCTAGAACTTAATGCATAATAAAAAAAATAAAAATAAATACAAAACGATCTTCAACATACCCTTTTTCACCTTCACAATGGCACAAAAGCAATATGCACTTAAAAGAAACTATACTTTGAGTACCCACACGAGCATCCTGTTTTTCACGTTCAGTACAGTATTCAATATATCATATGAGATATTCAACAATTGATTATAAAATCAGCTTTGCGTGTTAGATTATTTTACCCAACTGTAAGCTAATGTAATAGCTCTGAGCACATTTAAGGCAGACTAGGCTAAGCTATGATGCATTGCTATTTCTTCAAATAATTTTTCAACTTCCATTCCTTCTCCTCTCCTTCCAAGACTCCAATAACACAAATGTTAGATCTTTTGTTACTGTACATTCCCTGAGGTTCTGTTCATTTTATATTTGTTCATCCTATTTTCCTCTTTTTTTGTTCATATTGGGCAATTTCTATTAATCTGTCTCTGAGTTTACCGATTATTCCTTGTCTTGTCACCAGTCTTCTACTGCACCTGTTCAGGGAGCTTTTGTTTTTTAATTTGAGTTAGTGTATTTTTCAGTTCCATAATATCCCTTTGGTTCTCCTTTATATTTCCAAATTCTTTGTTGAAATGTTTCTCATTTGTTTTAAAAATGTTTGTTAATGCTCATTGAAGCATTTTTGTGATTGCTACCTTAAAATTCAGATTATTTCACCATCTGAATCTTATTGTTGATGCTTGTTGATTATCTTTTCATATTGAAGTTATAATTTTCCTGGTTCTTGGTATAATAAGTGATTCTCAGCTGTATCCTGGGATATTTAAGTATTATTCTGTAAGATTCTGGATCTTATTTAACCTCCTTTATAGCAGACAAACACCATGTTTAAGTGCAGTATACAGATATGGGTGGAAATGGTTGTTCAGTTTCTGTGTGTGCCTGTTAATATTACCCTGGCAAAAACGAAGGCTAAATCATAACACCCTATTGCAGATGGTGGAATGGAAGTTCAGCTCCTTTTTTAGTCCTACTGACACCTTCCTTGTGAATATGGGGTACCAACTCATACCAAGTGGTTGTGTATGGTCTGCACCCCACTGGGCCCTGCTGACACTGAGGATAGGGGATAAAATAGAGGCTCAATTCTCACCACCTTACACACCCATCTTCTAACTTGTTGCTGCCATGTGTGTTGGAAGTTCAGCTCTTCTGTGGACCAAGCTGACACCAGGAAGGCGAAAAGCAGAATTCCCACTTGCCCTGCCTTACACCTCATCATTCAGTCTCATGGTTGCTGGGTGGGAATGAAGAACAGTTTTCTACTGGGCCGTACTTCCATGGGGTGGGTGGAAATGCCTGCTAGCTCCATCTTGTTCCTCTTTATCACACCTTATTGATAGTAGGCAGGGATAGAAGTCCACCGCCCCACTGACACTACCCTGACAGGGACTCTGAGTGCCACCTGCCTCTGACGGGTAGGGGGATAGAAAATCAGCTCCCTCTTGCACAGCCCTGCCAACATCATCCCAGGCCAGGGAGGAAATCAAAATATTACCTGTTTCTGGGAATAGGCGGCGATGGGGTAGAGGAATGGAAGAGTAGAAGATCAGCTTCCCATTCTGCCCATCAATACCATCTGAGTGAGAGACTCAGAGAATGACTACTTGCTTTCACTAGGTGGAGGCAAGGTAGAAGACCTGTTTCCCAGTGGGGAGATTGGAATATAGTCATCTGCTTCTGCAAAATGGGAGGATGTGGCGGAAGATCAGTTTCTTTCCACTGCTTTGGTGCTTGGCTCCACTGAAACCCTGAGGGATGGGATAGCTTTTCCGTTAGTAGTTATCTGTAGTAGAGCAGGTATTGCCAGTCAGATTTTCTGGTTTTAGACTGCCATTTCCCAGTGCTTTAGCTAGTGGGGACAGGTTTTTCTTGGAGCTTTTTGTCTGTGCCTGTTGGTTCCAGGTTGGATGCTATAGCAGCACACCATCTGGGATATACAGGAGGCAAAAAAAAAAAAAAAAAAAAAAAAAAAAAAAATCACTGTTGTGTTGTTCCTCAAGTCCCGAGGTCCCTAAGGCAGTCTGCTTTCTTCTTTTTCTTTCACAGTCTTCCTATAATTGTTTGTTCCAATAAATCCAGAGATTTTTATTTTTAAGAGAGAGAACATGGGAGAAATGGGGCTGCTCCATCTTATCTAGAAAAAGAAGGCCATTCCAGCACGCTTTGTAATAGCAGTAAGAGTAAAAACATCCTAGGTGTCTTTCAAGAGGGGAATAGAATAATTTATTTGGGCATAGTTTTAAGATGGAACATAAGAAATTAACTAGATCTGTATATATCAGTCATCATGGGGAAATCTAGAACAATGATGAAAGAAAAAAGTAAGATGTAGAATGATAAGTGAAATATGATTCCAACTATATAAATATAAAAATAATATACACAGAAATCAATATCAATTGTTTATGGTGATATACATAAAAATATGAAATATACTACTTGTCTCTAATGTGGAGGGGTAGGAGTCTGAGCTGGTGGTCAAAGGGGCCTTCAACTGAACAGTAATGTTATATTGTCTAAAAACAAACTAGAAGCAAATAGAGCAAAATGCTAACAGTTAATTACAGGGCTGAAGGGATAGGAGTGTTGTTATTTGCACTTTTCTGTATTTTTTAAATGTCTTAATGGAAAACAAAGGACACATTTGTTTTATAGTAGCAACCATGTTAGTGAAATAGGATTTTCTCTGAAGAAGTGGTCATTATGCAGCTGTAGTGGGCCACCTTCCTAATGCCGGAACAGAATGACATATTCTTTCAATAGAGCATGACTTTTAGCTTTCCTCGTATCTCAACCTCACTGAGACTCAGCCAGCATCATTTGGCTCTCTGAATACATCGCTCTTCATTCATTCACAAAGAATGTGGTAAGTGTCCTCTCTCTATGCTAGGTGCTGAGCAAATATTGTTGAATAATATACAGGTAACACTTAGTAATAAAACATATTATAAAGGAACTATAATAGAAATGTGCATATTTACCTCCATTATAGCAATGCTTAGACTAATTTCTCCTTAAAGTTTGATAGGATGTTAAAAATTGGACTGTATAAGCTTAGAGGAAGAAAAATCTGTTTTCCTCATTTTATACTTAAACTAGAGTAATACAGGAGCTGTTTCCTGGAGAAACTGCCAATCAGCAAATAGCAGCCTTCTGCCCCCCTGCTGGCTACAATACTTCCATCATGAACTTGACCTTCATAGGCCAGTTTCAAGAAATACCAAGCTGAAGGTCACTTCTCTGATCCTCAAAGAATTCTGAGGGCAAAAATCTAGCCCTTGCCCATCCTTTGAATTGTCTGAGTGAAGTAGATATGTGGCAAACACTCTGCTGCATAGGCCACTATCTAATTGTTTTACCCCCTCAACAAACCACACGCCTTCCTTCCACAACTCTAATGTGAATTCTTCTGAGCAAGGCACCTCTTCTTGTTGCCCCTAAAATAAAAATGATCTTGGCAGCCAACCTCACACTATAGAAGGTCAGTCCTAATCAAGAGGAGACTGTCCTAAAATTCAGAATTCTTTACTAGGGGCCATTTAATTCTGGGACTCTTTGGTTCCTTCCTGCAAGCTCTAGGGGGGAATCCCCTTCCTTGCTTTTTCCTGCTTCTAGGGGCTGCCTACTTTTCTTGAATTGTCATCCTCTTCCATCTTCAAAGCCAGCAATTGCATCATTCCAACCTGTGCTTCTGTCATCACATTGCTTTTTGTGTTTGACCCTCTGGCCCTCTCCTATGAGGACCTCTGTGACAACATCAGTCTCATCCAGATTATCCAGGATAATGTCCCCATCTCAAAATGGTTAACTTAATCACACGTGCAAAGGCCCTTTTACCATGTAAAGTAACATATTCACAGGTTCCAGAGATTAGAATGTGGACATATTTGTGTGGACTGAGGCATTATTCTGCTTACAACAGTTCTGCTTGGCTATTTTATCCATCTCCTAGTCATGACTCCTGATCCACAATCTGTCTCTGATGTCTCTACTGATTGTTGATATTGACCCTGATTTATGCCCAGACATTGTGAATTTCTCTGCCTTTGGGTTTATCTAAAAGGGATACATACACACACACACACACACACACACACACACACACATATATAGATGTCAAACTCTGTCTTCACAGAATACATATATATATCCCTAAGAAAGTGAGGAGCAGGCACTGTACCATGGAGAAGAGAAAGGAAGGGCATTTAATCCTCATAATAATCTTGTGAGCTAGATACTATTATTCTCATTTTTTAAACAAGGAAGCTGGGGCTCATAAAGTTTCCATCATTCATCTAGATAATGCAAATAGGAAGAGGCAAATCACATTTGAGAGAATGCTGTTGTGACACTGGTTTTCCTGAACCAATTCATCAAAATTAGGCAAAAATAAGTTGGTAGGTGAGCTTCTATTCTTTTCACCTTCTGGCACTTTGGCCAACTTTGCAGTCTCAATTGTTTCACACTTTCCCTTCTCTCTTCAACTTTTTCCTACTCCGCCCCCAAAGCGGTAGCTTTCTTGGTTGCCAGAAACATTTGGTACCACCTGGGATACATGAGTCCATATGAGTACTTATAAGAAGCCATTCCACAAACATTTACAGCTCTAAAATGGATCATTTCCTCAGCCTTACTCTGAGTACTCTTGGGAGCTGAGATTTCCCAATATACTCATGATACTATTTCCCAGATTTAAACAGCCAAAGACAGAATGGGAACAAAGTCAGAATCCTTGCCTCAGGAATGGCTCTTTCCTTGACATACCAATAAAGCCAGTATGTTGACCTTCCGGGAAGGGAGCCAGGCCCAATTTTTCATTGAGGCTTTGGCTAGACCTTAAAGAGTTCTGAACTGGCGGGGCATTTTTATTAGATACAACTAAAATTTATACTTGTGCTTAAGTCAGAAAAGCTAAGAAAGTATTCCCCAATAATTTGAGAAGTGTTTTAGACCTTTGGGGCTCAATCCCACCAGATGCTGTGTAGTCAAACTCTGTCTTCACAGAAGACATAGTCAGAGTCCTGTGCTGCCTCTCAGGCAGAAAACAGTCCTGTCAGTGAAGCCAGTTAGGGGGATTGCTTTGGGTCCAAACCAAAGGAACATGGCTATTATAAAGCACAAAGGCATTCTGGGAACTTAGTAGAGGCAGCACAGAACATCGCAACCAGAAACTGAAGCCACTACCCCTTATGAAGTAGACTCTAGGTTCAAGTTTGATTCACACTGGGATGTGGTCATGCCACCTTCCATAAAGGAGACTGTATTTTGGCCTAGGGTAGCTATTTGCCATTTTTCTTTGACTGAGTCCATTGATACTAGTTGGCTGTAAAGGAAAAGTGGTGAGTCTTAAAGAAGCCAAAAATGAAAATGCCTATTCATTTGAGTTTGATACCATCTGTGGCAAGTAATTCTATGAGCTGCCCTTGATGATATTTCTGTTTTGCTGCCAGAAACAATTTGGGGTTAAAAAGGGAAGGAAAGCCACCTGGATCCTGAAAACAGGAAAGTCTGAATAATAAGCTCTAAAAGCAGAAGCCCCAAACACACCTAAGAAGCCAAATCTACCCTCCCACTTGATAAATACTAGCCAAACAAGGCCAGGGTGAATAGAAGCAGTCATCAGACCAGAATTATAAGTGCTCTACTGTGCGCTTCTCCCCTTTTTTGCTCCATCAAACACAAATTGATATAATGAAATTATTTGACAGTGATAAATCAAGTCATTCAGGCTTTTATTTTACTGGGAGGGGAGTGATGCTGATCCCACCTGTTTGAAGTAGAAATTCAAAATCAGACTTTCTGGAGTATAAAAAGAAGCCCATCGACCTGGCTTCTCTACCGCTACTCATTTGCTCTGGCAAAGACAGAGGAAAGGGAGGAGCATGTACACGTGGGCGGGTGGGATTTAAGTATGACTCATGGCTTGCAGCCCTTGCCCCAAGTACAACCTGTGAAAGTCACACACCTTGGTGAGTTGACCACTAGTTCTGAAGCTGACCATAATTACAGAGATAGCACTCTGATATTTAGATCCCAAAGCCAGGGACTCCTAGTCCCCAGGAATATATAGAGTTAATGATGGTGTCACTGCAGTGGAGGGGTGTGGCCTACTCCCCCAGGAAATTCAACTATTTTGTATTAATCCAGGGTCGGTTCTCAGACTAGCTGGTTTCTCCTTTCCAAGGCCATGTCTTACTTGTGCAGCACTGATCACCCAACAGAAGAGACAAGGCGATAAGAGTGTATAAGGTAATAACCTGGCCTTTAAGTTACAGAAGATAAACATCGTGTTACATTAACAAGCCAACCATTTACTATGTGTTGCAGAAAGCTTTTATTTTTGTTTTTAAGGCAAATTGGCGTCCATGTCACTTTGCCAAACAATGCAACAACAGACAGGGAATTGGTACTTGTTGTATGTCTACTTTGTGGCAGGGCATTATACTGGTTGTTTTATGTATGCGCTTAATCCTTATTGCATATCTGTGAGGAAGGCACTACAACTCTGTTGGACAAAGCAAAACAAACACTACAGCTCGGAGAGATTAGGTGCATCGCCCAAGGTTACATAGCCAATAAGGGTTCCATCTAACTCCAAAGTCACAAGAAATGAGTCATCATGATTGTCGAGAAAATCTTCCATTAAATAAAATACAAGTTTTAGAGTTAAAATAGAAAGATTTTTAAAGTCCAAAAACATTGTTTTTGCTGCTCTTTTTTCAGCAACAAATAGCTGACTCCATACAAGGTGTCCAGGAGCTCAGTCATGGCTAGACTGAGAATAGAAGGTCCTCTCTTCACCTCAAGGGCTGTAATAGGACTCAGTTTCAAAGTCTATTGACTCTGGGCCAGAAAAAAAAAATGTGTTTAGACTTCTTCTGTGCTCTCTCTAGCATGAAAAAGCCACAAACCAAAATACAGGTTCAACTCAGATACAACCATGTCATAAATCAACTAACCAACTTGGAATAGATGGATGTTAGTCATTTTCTTGAGCTTCCTTTCTGCCACATGCTCAACTATGCCCGTTGTGACCTTTCGACAAGTTTACACTTTCTTGGTAGGTGTATGGTTGGTGGATGACTGAGATGACAAGTGGGAAGAGGGGATGAAGCCTGTTCCCCCCATTTATGCCCACCAGGATGCATGAATGTTCTTCTAAATCCAAAGGGCTGATTTAATCCTACTGCACTTTACTGCTTCTTGATCTCAAAGAAGCTGAGAACTATGTCACTGACTGAACATCCTTCCTACTGCCTTATGAATGGTGATGGTAGCTGTAATACCATCACCATCCCCCTACCCTGAGGATCAAATCCAGCATAGGGTGAGGATTTTTGGCCTTAGCTCAGCTCCCCTCAAGAAGTGGCGAAGCTGGGGCTTGGAGTGGGGAATGAAGCTTCCAGGAAAGTCTCCTGTCTCCTAAAATGTTTAACTTGCATTGAAAGGTAAGGCAAATCATAGCTAACACTCCAAACAGCAAAGAAAAGAGGGGGATTTTCTGTCAAATTCAGGAAAGCCCACTCCGGTCTTTTCTGCTGTCACCAAATGGGCAAGTTGAAAAACTAAAGTCTACAGTAAAAGTGACTGAAAGTCAGCTCTGCCTTATACCCAGAACACTCAGCACGAAATCCCAGAGAGATACCTGCTGAATAATGGTTGACTCTTATTTTTACGTATGTCTAAAGGCAACTGGTAATTCTGTTTGGGTCAGTCAATCACTGAGTCAAATAAACTCAAGCTGTGCCCTATGATGCAAAAAATACATAAAATGGGTCTAATATAACTTCAAAAACCAATTTAACAAAAAGAGACATTTGGACAGCACTTTGATACATACTGTTTTCTTGTATTCTCACAACATCTTATTGTTATTCTTACATTCCTGTAAGATAAACAGAGCAAGAATCCTAATTATAACTTTACATATGGAGGCTCAAATAGGAGACCTAACTTGCCCCTTATCACCTAGAAAGGTGATGGTAGAGCTTAAACTAAGACCCAGATCTTCTGACTTCTGTGAGGATACCAGATATGACTCTTTGGTGAGGGAAGCTGTGCTGCTGCCTGCCTTAGCTGACATTTCTAGGCTTTCTCTCCTGTATCTTAACCTAAGACTTCTGCTCCTTGTCTCAGGTAACCTCACTGGTCTACTTGGAATTAAAATACCTGCCAACCCCAAGCTCATCTACACGGGCTTCTGGTTCTAGTTGTTGTCACTAATATGTCTTATTTACCTTTTTATTCCCATTTAATGATCGTAGATTACTTTTATGGAAGCAGTGGAACATAGCAATTAAGCACATGTGCTCTCAAGTTAGAGGATCAGGGCGTGAATCCCAGTTCTACCACTTATTCCTCACATAACCTTAGACAAGCCACATAATCCTTCTCAGTCTCAGTTTTCTCATCTGTAAAATAGGGACAATAACAAGGTAATTACTTATCTTAGAGCAAGCTTGCTTATGAATTGGTAACACAAATTTGTAAATTATGAGATTTTTTGTGATTAATTATAGTTCAACAGTTATCTTTAGTGTTAGTGTATTTTATGTGTGGCCCAAAACAATTTTTCTTCCAATGTGGCCCAGGGAAGGCAAAATATTGGACACCCTTGCCTCATAGTGTTTTCTGTGACAATCACATGAGATATGGAAAAATCCTTATCACAGTAACGTACATGTTACAATGACAGCTTTGACTCTGGTACCAGAGAAAAGTAGGTTTAAAGTTCTACTTCTACCACTTATGACCATAAGCTAGGTGCTTAATTTCTCTGTGCATCGATTTCCCCATCTGTAAAGTGGGGGTGATAATAGTACCTATCTGCATAGGGCTGTTGGGAGGATTGAAAAGATAATACATTTAAACATGTTTTTAGTCTCCATGCCTGGCACAGTGCCTGACACATAATAGAAGCTCAGTAAAAAATTATTGAGTGGAAGACAATGACTTAGCCCCTCCAACAGGAGGAACATAAAAAAACATTATCCCTCAAGAGACTGGATAGGAGTAGAAAAGATAATTAGTGGGATGAATGAGGATGAATGATCTTGAGTCCTTAAGGAGGCAGTTATTTTTTCCCTAGAGGGGACACATTTTTTGGCATAAATGTCAAGCTTCACTCACTTCATATAGGTTTTGACGTCTGGTTTTTTATCTTTATTAGGAAGTCAGTGGAAGAACACTGTGGGTACAGTTGCTTGGTTTTAGTAAATGGATTTGAATTTTCTTCTGAGATAATTCTCAGCTAATCAGATCTTATTGAGACAAAATTAGAATTACAGGGAGACAAAAACACATCTCACTAACTGAAATAAGCCAGACACAGAACGACAAATACTGTATGATCTCACTTATATGTGGAATCTAAAAAAAATGAACTCATAGAAACAGAAAATAGAACTGAAGTTCCCACAGGCTGAGGTGTAGGGGAAATAAGGAGATGTTGGTCAAAACATACACACTTGCAGTAATAAGATGAATAAGTTCTGGGTATCTAATGCACAGCATGGTAACTATAGTTAATACTGTATGGCATTCCGGAAATTTGATAAGGGATCAGATTTTAAGTGTTCTCACCACATACACAAAAAGGGTAACTATGTATGATGATGCATGTGTTAATTTAATTTGACTGAGGTAATCATCTCACACATCATCACACTGTATACCTTGAATACATATAATTTTGTCAATTAAATTTTTTAAAAATTTAAAAAGGCAAAATAATCCCACATGTGTCACAGACTTCACTGTGTTACAATTAAAACTAAAATGGTTCCTTTGAACTTATGGACACGGCAGGGAAGAAATCCAACCAAGCCAGTCATGATCCTGGGTACCTGCCCTCATGAGCTACCACTTTCCTCAACTGGGGGCTTCCAGGAAAAGGGATCAGCACTACCTTTTTTTTTTTTACTGAAATCCTTACTTCTTGTTCAGTGATATCCCCCAGGTTCCTAGCATCCACAGGTAGGGAGACTGAGCATTGAAAAAGTCTGTTGAAATACAGCTCAGTAATGCCCTCAGTCCCTGGCCTGTCAGCAAGTGCACACAAGTATGTCCAAATATTGTCATACCATTATCTACAGTTTTTCAGTGCAGACTAGCAGAGACTGAAGTCACTTGCAGCTTGGAAACTCAGGGAGTTTTTCTGAGCCTGGGACCCAATATCACCCTGAGGCAAGATGGCAAAATTTAGAGAGTTTGTCTCCTGAGCCACAACACCTCCACTTACGAAGAGCCAAGTTGACTTTAAACACTACATCAATATTCTCCCTTCCATCATACTCTACTATTCAGGTGTTGTGTTTAAACCCCTGCCCAGTTCTGATATACAAGCAGTCCCCATTCACCCACCCTGGGCACAATTCTAAACCTCATTTGCCTGAATCTCACTCAGTATTACTGAATAACTAATCTAATAAACTCATTTCTGCACAGATGTTAACAGTTGAAAACGGCTCCATCTACAACTATTACACTTGGAACAGGAGCCTTCAATAATGCCTTAGCTTAAAGAAGAGCATTTTGGAAAGACTTTAGACACCATGAAGTTACATAGGGTAGGATATCCACTGGCACATCAACCCTGCGGCAATGACCCTGGAGTACCCTGGCCTAGGGTTGTGACCTTCAGACACGCCTGGCTCTTTTCTGCCTGTGGGTCAAAATTTGAGTTGATGGACTGGTATTGGCTGTTTCTTTGACAACCTCTTTATCACTTCGACAGCCCACTGAGGCTGGCTGCCACTCAAGCAAACCACAGTGCATGAAAAGTGAGTTTTGATACACTGGTATTGTAGTACACAGGCCCCATCTCAATGCCAACTTCATCCCTTCCTATTTACTCATAGCCCTGACAGCCAAAAAGAAGGTGAGGTAAGAGGTGCAAGTGAATGTCAGGCAAGTCAGCCATTTGCAGCTTAGTGAAGTGTAGGACAACAAAAGACTTAACTTCTGCACGCGTTGGCAGCCCTGACCAAAGCTTGGGGTGAGGCCGAATCACCAAAGACAAGCTCAAATGCTGACTTTTTGGTTGAGTGATTGGGAGAATGGTATTCATGGGGAAAGCTATACTATAGGCTGTACTCTATTTTATTTTAAGTTTTGAGACAAAGCCTTGCTCTGTCACCCAGGCTGGAGTACAGTGCTCACTGCAACCTCCGCCCCCCGGGTTCAAGCGATTCCCCTGCCTCAGCCTCCTGAGTAGCTGGATTACAGGCACACACCACCACACCTGGCTAGGCTGTACCTTTGATATCAAATAATTGAGGATGCAAAGTATGAATGACATTTGTCTGGTGTAGGCCAAATACATGAATAATAATGTCCCCCATTTATTGGGCATTTAATGAGTGCCTGGCACTTCCCATAAATTACTACTAATCTTTACAATGATCCTGCAGCATTGCTCTTACCCGCATTTTACATCTATGAAAACCGTAGCTTAGAGAGTTGACTATCTCTCTATATATCTGATCAATATTGGAGCTGGAACTTGAATTTATGTATGACTCTAAAATCTATGTTCTTGTCATTATGTCCCAATGTTTTTCTGCACCAAGCTACTTGTTTTAAGAGTAAATCTGCTTGAAGATCATGCTTGAAATAATGATATCTCTCCAATAACCCATCCCATAGTGATGGGAAAAGACACATCTGCTGGAAGTGGGAAGATGATACAGGGAAGGCTTCATAAAGCAGGTTGTAGCTGAGCTAGGCCTTGAAGGATGGACAGAATTTTCACAGACAAAGCTGGAGGGAAATAATGTTCCTGAAATTGGTTGCAGTGTGCACAAAGGCTGAAAAACGCAGCTTTGGAGTAAGAAAGAGCTGAGTTTAAAAGAGCTGGGTTTAAATTCCAGCCCTGACACTCACATTTGCATTCAATGCTCTGCCCCTTCTTAGGTTACTGCCAGCTTCCTACTCACACCCTCTCACATTCGCCCATCCAGGGTGCTGGTGACAGCTTGTACTGGCTTGCAAGAACTAATTGTACACTTGTCCTCCCAACTCTGAGTTCAGTGACTTCACATATACAGCTTAAAATAAGCCATGGTGGAATTATTTACACCATGGAAATAGGCAACTGCTACAAATAAGTTTTTTGTTTGTTTTGGAGTGATGGTTTGACAATGAGTACACCATTGTGCAAACACCCCAGGGTAGGGGTCAGGGAATCTGCATTTTTTCAAAAACTCCACATTAATTCTACAGCCTGGCCATTCACAAAGCTTTTTGGGGCAGTGGACCTTAAACTTAAGTATGCATCAGAATGATTAAAGAGAAGTTTGATAATATGTGTATTCCTGGGTCTCCTTCCTGAAATTCTAATTCATTGAGTCAGAAGTGCAGTCCAGGAATCTGTATTTTAACAAGAGCCTCCCTCCACTCATCATTCTGTTGGAGGTGATCTAGGGCTCATTTGGTCTCATCTCAAGTATAGAGGCACTGGAGAGAATGGAGGCAAAGTTCAGGGATCAGAGACTATGCCAATCACAGACGTCTGAGATATTAACAAAATTGCCCAAGTTTCTCACCAGGTTTTCTTTTTTTAACCATCAAAAAATCAATTGATTAAGCAGCTGGAGAGAAAACTTCGATCATAAAGAAGTTGACAACAAAAAGCACAAGAACAAAATGCACTAAGTAAAAGAGAGCTTACCATTTAGGCAGGGCCATTACACCCAGCCATCCTCCTCTCCAAATCTTGCACTATGTACACACCTAATATGCCAGAGAAAACTACTAGAAAAACAAGAGCTTAGGAGAGACCAAGGTTTAGTCTTGAAAAAGAGGTAGGTTTGGAGCATGGAATGCAGAAGAAAGTCAAAAGGCAGGTAAATGTAGTAGTCAAGCAGGCAAGCTCTGGTATCAAACTGCCTGGGTTTCTATTTCTGGCCTACCACTTATTAGTATTGTGACCTCAGGCAAGTTATTTAATAACTCTGTGACTTAACATTTCTTGCCTGTAAAATGAAGTCAATATTAGTAATTACCTGCTGGGGTTGTCATGAAGATTAAATAAATTAGTATTTGTCAACTATTTAGAACACTACCTGGCACATAGGAAACACTTTCTATGTTTGTGAAATAAGTAATTGACTAGTCAGAAAGAAAAATGTTGCTGAGGGCTATAGGTCAGATACTGTTTCATGGCTGAGTTAGAGTGTGTCCACCTGCTTCATAAAAATAAAGTTGGTAGGGAGTGCAACATTGAACTCCCACTTACAAATGTTCACCTTTCAGGAATGGTAACCATTGTAGTTGCTTCATGTGACTAGTGTGAGAGCTTGACTGCCATTGAAATAATGTATAAGTGAATGGGAAGCACACATACCATATCTCTGCTGTGTGTGCCTGAAGTATTTCTCTAAAAGAGTCTGGAAGGACCAGATGTGGTGCCTCACGCCTGTAATCCCAGGACTTTGGGAGGCTGAGGCGGGAAGATCACTTGAGATCAGTTTGAGACCAGCCTGGGCAGCATGGCAAAACCCTGTCTCTACTGAAAATACAAAAATTAGCCAGGCATGGTGGCACATATCTGTAATCCCAGCTACTCAGGAGGCTAAGGCACAAGAATCGCTTGAACCTGGGAGGCGGAGGTTGCCATGAGCTGAGATAGTGCCACTGCACTCCAGCCTGGGTGACAGAGTAAGACTCAGTCTCAAAAATAAATAAATAAATAAATAAATAAATAAATAAATAAATAAATAAATAAATAAATGTATCTAGAAGACCTGTGATTCATTTTATTATTCATAATGCAAAAATGCAATTCTCCAAACTCATGTAGTGTTGTCCCAAATATGAAGCTGTACTATTTCACTTTGCAGGCCATGTCTCTACCGGTATAATTCTTAGTCAGACTGTTTCTGACCGCCCAGCAGTGTCAGTCTGCATCTCTTCCGACTGTGACAATAAGGACCAGTTATGGGCTCCATAAATTTGAAGCATGCAGCGATTCAGGAGAGGCCAAGGAGAGCAGATAACTAACTGATTAACAGATATTCAGCACTGAGACCTCAAAGGAAAAAATCAAAGAAATTGAACTATTTGACCAGGAGAGACCAAAGAGTGACTTGATTGTGGTTTCCAGGAATCACAAGGCATCACTACATAAAGAGGAAGATAGTATTAAATCTCCATTGAGGAAAAATGAGCACTAGGTTACATTATCTGTAACTTAGGTCACATATAAAGAGGAACTTCATGAGAGAAAAGGGTAATGAATATTGCTATGAATTACTGGGTGGGGGGCAGAGAGAGAATCTCTCTCACATAGAGTTTTTAACTTGCGACAGGGTCTGCTGTCCAGTGGAGTCCCTCCTACAAGGTCTCCTTCCTAAAATTCTAATTCATTGAGTCAGAAGTGCAGCCCAGGAATCTGTATTTTAACAAGAGCCTCCCTCCACTCATCATTCTGTTGGAGGTGATTTGAAATCAATTGGTCAATGATTTGCTAAGGTGGCAGGATTCAAGCCTAGCACTGTTGGTGCCCATCTTTCCTATCATTTGGAAAGAGCTTGGCTGAGAACAACACCAACATAGAGAAAGAACAAAGAGATAGAGACAGGTTCCTCATGACCTGGTTGGAGGTTGGTCAATGAAAGTAATTGACCAACCCCAAAGGAGCCACATTCAGCCAATGTCCTTTCAAGATCTCTTCCTATGAGTACAATAATTAGAAACATCCATAGAAATAGCCTGAAGCTACCACAGATGTCCCTAGGGACATGAGAATGTAGAGCTGGGGGCTGTGGCCTCCTTAGTGATGTAGATTACACGGAAGACGCTGTCTCACAGTGGAGGCACAGGTAGCACGTACCTTAGCCCATCCCCAGTTTATCCTTTTGTCTTTAAACTATCTGTCTCATTTAGGATGGGCAGGTCCAAGATAGATTATATTACAGCAAGGAAATAGGGTTCTTTTAAATAGATAATACAAAACATGTCTAAAGAAACTCAATGATAATTGTATTATCTCTGGCACATTGTCAGGGAATTATCTGTATTGTATTAGGTGGTGGAAGGATGCCAAAAAGCTATTTAAAATGCAAGCCCAGCTGTGTTAGTTAATTGATCTTTGGTTACAAATGAATTTAAAAGCTTAAAATTTTCATATTTATAATTCCAGTCGCCCTCCTTTACCAATGGTGACAAGAGCTGAATACAATTAACTAGTGACAGCTTGAACAGGCAGAAAAAAATATCTGTGATGATAATCTGATCTCCTAGCCCTTCTTCCTCTTTCTCTCACCCAGTTCAAACTATTTGCAAAATGTCAGCCAAAGGAAAAGTGTTCAGCATCCTGTGCACACTTCAGCCACTGCTGAGAATTGTCAATAACTCTGTTTCCATGATACATTAACATTTGTATCATAATATGTTCAATCTGGTCTAAATGAAGGTGAAACCATTCGTAATGATTTCCCTTCCCTCACCCACACTTCTTTCACTGGCAACAAGACAGTTGTCAGCAATACACCAGGGGCAGGGGATCTTCTTGCCAACTACATGGCATCAGCCCCATTCGGTATTTCCTTGACTGAATCCTTATGAATGACAAGAATATCTTTTTTTGTCTTTTTTAAGTCATGGTTTTGCTCTGTTTCCCAGGCTGGAGTCCAGTGGCATGATCACGGCTCACTGTATACTCAACTCCCTGGGCCCAAGTGATCCTCCCACCTCAGCCTCCTGAGCAGCTAGGATCACAGATGTGCATCACCACACCCAGCTATTATTTTTTCAATTTTTAGTAGAGATGAGGTCTCACTATGTTGCCTAGGCTGGTCTTGAACTTCTGGGCTCAAGAGATCCTCCTGCCTCAGCCTCCTCAGCCCTCCCAAGGTTTGTGGATTACAGGCATGAGCCAGAGTGTCCAGTCAGGAATATCCTTACTGTTGCAGAAGATATGAAAAATGTGCTCCACTGGCTGTGGGTAGTGGAGCCGGACCTATCCCTGATTCTACAAGTCCATAATCCTATTTGATCTTCCAGACTTTAGAATGTATATCCTGTCCCCCATTGCATGAAGATTCACTGTAATGAGTAGGGTAGAAAACAGATAGGAGATGTCTGAAGAGGTGGTAAAAATTTTAGTTCTAGTCTCCAAGATAACACATGGAGAGAGTTGTCTTCCCATCAACTGTTTTTCTGGTCATGACCAGATCTTGTGGGTCTAGTGGGCCTCCATATATTCAAGAGAATAATTGTCCTTAGCTCTTCATGACGCTATACTGTTCCCACAGTGATATCACAGAACTTACCCTTCATCCCGAGAGAATATTTGCATAAGATGAGAAAATTAGGGGCACAAAATGAACCTGAGAATGAATTCAAGATCTTTTATTATTTCACATTCATTTCTGTTGTCTAGGACACAGTGAAAACAAGAAGAGCAAGGTCCTATTTTTAACAAAAGCTAGGAAGCTCACAGGTAACAGGACCATCCAAACAATGAAAGTAATTGACCAACCCTAAAGGAGCCACATTCAGCCTATGTGACATCACAATAAGGAAGCTAAATCTTGGTGTTTGTAAGTCCGTTGTCCCTTCCTTTGGGAATAACACCCTGAATTTCCTTCAGAAAACAACCTCTCCATCATTCTCAGTTTATGTGGTTTACATGAGACTGAAGCCATCCCTGTGATTCCACAGAAAGGCACATGACCCAGGCTTGGTTAATAAGAATGACCCTCAAGCTATAAACTAAAATTATTGGTAAAGAAAGCATTTTCCTTCTAGGGTTGCTAAGGTGGCAGGATTCAAGCCTAGCACTGTTGGTGCCCATCTTTCCTATCATTTGGAAAGAGCTTGGCTGAGAACACCACCAACACAGAGAAAGAACAAAGAGATAGAGACAGGTTCCTCATGACCTGGCTGGAGCACCTTGATGTTGATACCAAATACCTCCCTGAACTGTTCAGTTATGATAAGGCTAGGCTTTGTGTCCTCACCTAAATTGCATCTTGAATTGTAATCCCCAGGTGTTGAGGGAGAGACTCGGTGAGAGATGATTGGATCATGGGGGCAGTTTCCCTCATGCTGTTCTTATGATAGTGAGTGAGTTCTCACGAGATCTGATGGTTTTATATGGTAATTTTCCCTGCTCTTGCATGCTGTCTCTCACCTGGCACCATGTAAGATGTGTGTGCTTTCCCTATCACCATAATTGTAAGTTTTCTGAGGCCTTCCCAGCCATGCGGAACTGTGAGTCAATTAAATCTCTTTTCTTTATAAATTACCCAGTCTCAGGCAGTTCTTTATATCAGTGTGAGAACGGACTAACAAAGAAAATCGGTACTGAGAGTAGGGTACTGCTATAAAGACACTCGAAAATGTGGAAGCAACTTTGGAACTGGATAACAGGCAGAGGTTGGAACAGTTTGGAGGGCTCAGAAGAAGACTGGAAGATGTGGAAAAGTGTGGAACTTGCTAGAGACTTGTTGAATGGTTTTGACTAAAATGCTGATAGTGATATTGACAATGAAGTCTAGGCTGAGGCGATCTCAGATGGAGATGAGGAACTTGTTGCGAACTGGAGTAAAGGTCACTCTTGCTATGCTTTAGCAAAGATACTGGAAGCATTTTGCCCCTGCCCTAGAGATCTGTGGAACTTTGAACTTGAGAGAGATTATCTGAAATTGGAACTTATGTTTAAAAGGAAAGCAGATCTTAAAAGTTTGGAAAACTTGCAGCCTGACAATACAATAGAAAAAAGACCCCATTTTCTGGAAAGAAATTCAAGCCTGCTGCAGAAATTTGCGTAAGTAACCAGGAACCAAATGTTAATTTCCAGGATAATGGGGAAAATGTCTCTGGGGCATGTCAGAGATATTGGCAGCAGCCACTTCCATCACATGCCCAGAGGCTTAGGAGGGAAAAATGGTTTCATGGGCTGGGCCCAGAGCCCCCTGCTGTATGCAGCCTTGGGACTTGGTGCCCTGCATCCTAACTGCTTCAGCTCCAGACATGGCTAAAAGGAGCCAAGGTACAGCTTGGGCCATTGCTTCAGAGGGTGCAAGTCCCAAGCCTTGGTGGCTTCCACATGGCATTGCGCCCGTGGGTATACGGAAGTCAAGAACTGAGGTTTGGGAACCTCCACCTAGATTTCAGAAGATGCATGGAGAAATCTGGATGTTGACACAGAAGTCTGCTGCAGGCGCAAAGCCCTCATGGAGAACCTCTGCTAGGGCAGTGCAAAGGGGGAAAGCGTGGTTGGATCCCCTACACAGAGTCCCCACGGGGGTACTGCTTAGTGGAGCTGTGAGAGGAAGGCCACTATTCTCCAGATGACAGAATGGTAGATCCACTGACAGCTTGTGCCGTGTATCTAGAAAAGCCACAGACACTCAATGCTAGCCTGGGAAAGAACCAGGCTGGGAGGATAAACCCTGCAAAGCCACAGAGGTGGAGCTGCTCAAGGTCGTGGGAGCTCACCTCTTGCATCAGCATGACCTGGATGTGAGACGTGGAGTCAAATGAGATTATTTTGGAGATTTAAGATGTAATGACCGCTCTGCTGGATTTCTGACTTGCACGGGGCTATAGCCCCTTTGTTTTGGTCAATTTCTCCCATTTCGAATAGGAGCATTTATCTAATGCTTGTACCCCCATTGTATCTTGGAAGTAATTAGCTTGCTTTTGATTTTACAGACTCCTAGGCAGAAGAGATTTGCCTTGTCTCAGATGAGACTTTAGACTTGGACTTTTGAGTTAATGTTGAAATGAGTTAAGACTTTGGGGGACTGTTGGGAAGGCATGGTTGGTTTTGAAATGTGAGGAAATAAAATTTGGGAGGGGTCGGGGAAGAATAATAGGCTTTGTGTGCCCACCCAAATCTCATTTTGAATTGTAATCCCCAGGTGTTGAGGGAGAGACTTGGTGACTGGATCATGGAGGTGGTTCCCTCATGCTGTTTGTGTGATAGTCAGTGAGTTCTCACAAGAAATGATGGTTTTATAAAGCAGTTTCCTCTGTTCTTGCATGTTCTCTCATCTGCTGCCATGTAAGACGTGCATGCTTCCCCTTTGGCTATGATTGTAAGTTTTCAGAGGTCTCCCCAGCCATGCAGCACTGTGAATCAGTTAAACCTCTTTTCTTTCTAAATTACCCAGTCTCAGGCAGTTCTTTATAGCAGTGTGAGGATGGACTACTACAAGTTACATGAGTTAATTTTTCTTCTAAAGACGGTTTCAGTTGCTTTTTTTCTTGCACACAACAGAAAAAGTCCCAAGTCACAAACAACTAAGCCGTGATATCTGTTATTTGGAGGGTATCTTCAGAGTTCTTTTGAATCATTTAAATGAATAATTATTGGCTTTTACTTGGGTAGTTAATAGTGTCATCTTTGCCTCAATTTCAGTGGAATTCAACTTTACTGGAGTCCTTTTTAAAATATATATATATTGTGAGTCCAAAAGAACAAATCTATTTTTCAATTCAGGAAATACAATTTAGACTAGCAAAACAACTTGACCTTATTCTTAAAGAAGTCATTATTTTATAGGATTATTTTAAAGCCCAATTGTGTTCTAGGAAAAAGGGGCAGAGTTCCTTTGAAGAGATATATTAGTGTCAAAAGTCAGGCTATAAAACTTCTATGAGAACTTTTTAATGAGTAAGCATAACTGATTATATAGAGGTGAGAATAGGAATACTGGCATGATTTGCATCTGGACCTAAACAACTAAGGAAACAACCAGAGGAGGAGAAGGTGAGGTGCCTAAATAACAGAAGGGGAGGTGTGGAGAAAGAAAGGTTTTTCCATCTTAAGCAATTATTAGATTAGTGCTCCAAGTGTCTAACCAGAGTCAGGCCCACTATAAGGGGCAGAGGCTCTAGACCAGTGATCTCCAGTTTTTTTTGTTTGTTTGTTTGTTTGCTTGTTTGTTTGTTTGTTTGTTTTTGAGACGGAGTCTCACTCTGTCGCCAGGGCTAGAGTGCAGTGGCCGGATCTCAGCTCACTGCAAGCTCCGCCTCCCGGGTTCACGCCATTCTCCTGCCTCAGCCTCCCGAGTAGCTGGGACTACAGGCACCCGCCACCTCGCCCGGCTAGTTTTTTGTATTTTTTAGTAGAGACGGGGTTTCACAGTGTTAGCCAGGATGGTCTCGATCTCCTGACCTCGTGATCCGCCCGTCTCGGCCTCCCAAAGTGCTGGGATTACAGGCTTGAGCCACTGCGCCCGGCCGATCTCCAGTTTTTTAAATCATGTATCACATTACCAAAAAAAACTGAGAATATATCCAAATATATGTAAGATTACTTATCTATAAATTATGTACATGTTTTATTGTGATTCACTAATATCTCAAGGCAAAATATTCACTAGGATGAGAGTTGATAACTAATGATAATAGACATCATTTTTTCAAATAGTCTTCTTGATAATTTTGTTTTTTTTATTTGTTTTTGAATAACAGCTTTTCTAAACTATATAAATCACAACTGTTTTTACCCAATAAATCAATAGCTGATGAAAAGTTCATACCTGAAAGAGGAGAGGTGTTAGCTCTGCCATTTTAGTGATATTTGTTTGTGCTAACATTACTACCATGATCTTCAAGCCAAAGGTGCCTTGAAGAAATATTTATTAAACTACGTGTCCATTTTGTGAGGATCTGTTTAAAGAATAAATAAATAATACTCATAAATACCCTGATCTGGGCATATGTGAACTTCAATGCATGGCAATGTTTTGAAAGCAAACAAATGAGTTTCTATTTCTGGAATTCTTATTCCCTTGAGATGCCTTGTAAATCTCAGATAGCATGAGATCCTGTGACATAGATACTGAATAAGGGCACCAGTGCCAATCTGAGAATTAAATGTAAGTACATTCTAATTATTTTCTTATAATGATGTTAAGATATCACCATTTTGGAGACCACTTCTCTCAAACCTTCCTTAACACAACACATAGACGTGTACCATTATTAGAGGCCTCAGTCAGGTCCCATTTATTATCTGCCAGATGGGTCTAATGTGGTATCAGGAACAATTCTGGCTACTTCTTAAAATCAAAACCACTCATGGAGGGGCGGAGCAAGATGGCCGAATAGGAACAACTCCAGTCTCCAACTCCCAGCGCGAGCGACACAGAAGACCGGTGATTTCTGCATTTTCAACTGAGGTACTGGGGTCATCTCACTAGGGAGTGCCGGACAATCGGTGCTGGTCAGCTGCTGCAGCCTGACCAGCGAGAGCTGAAGCAGGGCGAGGCATCGCCTCACCTGGAAGCGCAAGGGGGAAGGGGATCCGTTTTCCTAGCCAGGGGAACTGAGACACACAACACCTGGAAAATCGGGTAACTCCCACCCCAATACTGCGCTGTAAGCATACAGGCATTCCAGGAGAATATATCCCACACCTGGCCGGGAGGGTCTCACACGAAGCCTCCCTCACTGCTAACACAGCAGTCTGCCGCGATCTATCCGCAAGGCAGCAGCGAGGCTGGGGGAGGGGCGCCCGCCATTGCTGAGGCTTAAGTAGGTAAACAAAGCCGCTGGGAAGCTCGAACTGGGTGGAGCTCACAGCAGCTCAAGGAAGCCTGCCTGTCTCTGTAGTCTCCACCTCTGGGGACAGCGCACAGCTGAAGACCAACAGGGGAAGTAGCGGGAGCCGGTGCAGACGCGAACGACTCTGTCTGACAGCTTTGGGGAGAGCCGCGGATCTCCCAACGCGGAGGTTGAGATCTGAGAACGGACAGACTGCCTGCTCAGGTGTGTCCCTGACCCCTGAGTAGCCTAGCTGGGAGAAATCCCCCACTAGGGGCAGTCTGACACCCCACACCTCACAGGGTGGAGTACACCCCTGAGAGGACACTTCCAAAGGAAGAATCAGACAGGTACACTCGCTGTTCAGCAATATTCTATCTTCGGCAACCTCTGCTGCTGATACCCAGGCAAACAGGGTCTGGAGTGGACCTCAAGCAATCTCCAACAGACCAACAGAGAGTCCTTCTGACTGTCAGAAGGAAAACTATCAAACAGGAAGGACACCTATACCAAAACCCCATCAGTTCGTCACCACCATCAAAGACCAGAGACAGATAAAACCACAAAGATGGGGAAGAAGCAGGGCAGAAAAGCTGGAAATTCAAAAAATAAGAGCGCATCTCCCCCTGCAAAGGAGCGCAGCCCATCACCAGCAACGGATCAAAGCTGGTCAGAGAATGACTTGGACGAGAGGAGAGAAGAAGGCTTCAGTCCATCAAACTTCTCAGAGCTAAAGGAGGAATTACGTACCCAGCGCAAAGAAACTAAAAATCTTGAAAAAAGAGTGGAAGAATTGACAGCTAGACTCATTAATGCAGAGAAGATCATAAACGAAATGACAGAGATGAAAACCATGACACGAGAAATACGTGACAAATGCACAAGCTTCAGTAACCGACTCGATCAACTGGAAGAAAGAGTATCAGCGATTGAAGATCAAATGAATGAAATGAAGCGAGAAGAGAAACCAAAAGAAAAAAGAAGAAAAAGAAATGAGCAAAGCCTGCAAGAAGTATGGGATTACGTAAAAAGACCAAATCTACGTCTGATTGGGGTGCCTGAAAGTGAGGGGGAAAATGGAACCAAGTTGGAAAACACTCTTCAGGATATCATCCAGGAGAACTTCCCCAACCTAGTAGGGCAGGCCAACATTCAAATTCAGGAAATACAGAGAACGCCACAAAGATACTCCTCCAGAAGAGCAACTCCAAGACACATAATTGCCAGATTCACCAAAGTTGAAATGAAGGAAAAAATCTTAAGGGCAGCCAGAGAGAAAGGTCGGGTCACCCACAAAGGGAAGCCCATCAGACTAACAGCAGATCTCTCGGCAGAAACTCTACAAGCCAGAAGAGAGTGGGGGCCAATATTCAACGTTCTTAAAGAAAAGAATTTTAAACCCAGAATTTCATATCCAGCCAAACTAAGTTTCATAAGTGAAGGAGAAATAAAATCCTTTACAGATAAGCAAATGCTTAGAGATTTTGTCACCACCAGGCCTGCCTTACAAGAGACCCTGAAGGAAGCCCTAAACATGGAAAGGAACAACCGGTACCAGCCATCGCAAAAACTTGGCAAAATGTAAAGACCATCGAGGCTAGGAAGAAACTGCATCAACTAACGAGCAAAATAACCAGTTAATATCATAATGGCAGGATCAAGTTCACACATAACAATATTAACCTTAAATGTTAATGGACTAAATGCTCCAATTAAAAGACACAGACTGGCAAACTGGATAAAGAGTCAAGACCCATCAGTCTGCTGTATTCAGGAGACCCATCTCACATGCAGAGACATACATAGGCTCAAAATAAAGGGATGGAGGAAGATCTACCAAGCAAATGGAGAACAAAAAAAAGCAGGGGTTGCAATCCTAGTCTCTGATAAAACAGACTTTAAACCATCAAAGATCAAAAGAGACAAAGAAGGCCATTACATAATGGTAAAGGGATCAATTCAACAGGAAGAGCTAACTCTCCTAAATATATATGCACCCAATACAGGAGCACCCAGATTCATAAAGCAAGTCCTTAGAGACTTACAAAGAGACTTAGACTCCCATACAATAATAATGGGGGACTTCAACACTCCGCTGTCAACATTAGACAGATCAACGAGACAGAAAGTTAACAAGGATATCCAGGAATTGAACTCATCTCTGCACCAAGCGGACCTAATAGACATCTATAGAACTCTCCACCCCAAATCAACAGAATATACATTCTTCTCAGCACCACATCGCACTTATTCCAAAATTGACCACATAATTGGAAGTAAAGTACTCCTCAGCAAATGTAAAAGAACAGAAATTATAACAAACTGTCTCTCAGACCACAGTGCAATCAAACTAGAACTCAGGACTAAGAAACTCAATCAAAACCGCTCAACTACATGGAAACTGAACAACCTGCTCCTGAATGACTACTGGGTACATAACGAAATGAAAGCGGAAATAAAGATGTTCTTTGAAACCAATGAGAACAAAGATACAACATACCAGAATCTCTGGGACACATTTAAAGCAGTGTGTAGAGGGAAATTTATAGCACTAAATGCCCACAAGAGAAAGCAGGAAAGATCTAAAATTGACACTCTAACATCACAATTAAAAGAACTAGAGAGGCAAGAGCAATCACATTCAAAAGCTAGCAGAAGGCAAGAAATAACTAAGATCAGAGCAGAACTGAAGGAGATAGAGACACAAAAAACCCTCCAAAAAATCAATGAATCCAGGAGTTGGTTTTTTGAAAAGATCAACAAAATTGACAGACCGCTAGCAAGGCTAATAAAGAAAAAAAGAGAGAGGAATCAAATAGATGCAATAAAAAATGATAAAGGGGATATCACCACTGACCCCACAGAAATACAAACTACCATCAGAGAATACTATAAACGCCTCTACGCAAATCAACTAGAAAATCTAGAAGAAATGGATAATTTCCTGGACACTTACACTCTCCCAAGGCTAAACCAGGAAGAAGTTGAATCCCTGAATAGACCAATAGCAGGCTCTGAAATTGAGGCAACAATTAATAGCCTACCCACCAAAAAAAGTCCAGGACCAGATGGATTCACAGCTGAATTCTACCAGAGGTACAAGGAGGAGCTGGTACCATTCCTTCTGAAACTATTCCAATCAATAGAAAAAGAGGGAATCCTCCCTAACTCATTTTATGAGGCCAACATCATCCTGATACCAAAGCCTGGCAGAGACACAACAAAAAAAGAGAATTTTAGACCAATATCCCTGATGAACATTGATGCAAAAATCCTCAATAAAATACTGGCAAACCGGATTCAGCAGCACATCAAAAAGCTTATCCACCATGATCAAGTGGGCTTCATCCCTGGGATGCAAGGCTGGTTCAACATTCGCAAATCAATAAACGTAATCCAGCATATAAACAGAACCAAAGACAAGAACCACATGATTGTCTCAATAGATGCAGAAAAGGCTTTTGACAAAATTCAACAGCCCTTCATGCTAAAAACGCTCAATAAATTCGGTATTGATGGAACGTACCTCAAAATAATAAGAGCTATTTATGACAAACCCACAGCTAATATCATACTGAATGGGCAAAAACTGGAAAAATTCCCTTTGAAAACTGGCACAAGACAGGGATGCCCTCTCTCACCACTCCTATTCAACATAGTGTTGGAAGTTCTGGCTAGGGCAATCAGGCAAGAGAAAGAAATCAAGGGTATCCAGTTAGGAAAAGAAGAAGTCAAATTGTCCCTGTTTGCAGATGACATGATTGTATATTTAGAAAACCCCATCGTCTCAGCCCAAAATCTCCTTAAGCTGATAAGCAACTTCAGCAAAGTCTCAGGATACAAAATTAATGTGCAAAAATCACAAGCATTCTTATACACCAGCAACAGACAAGCAGAGAGCCAAATCAGGAATGAACTTCCATTCACAATTGCTTCAAAGAGAATAAAATACCTAGGAATCCAGCTTACAAGGGATGTAAAGGACCTCTTCAAGGAGAACTACAAACCACTGCTCAGTGAAATCAAAGAGGACACAAACAAATGGAAGAACATACCATGCTCATGGATAGGAAGAATCAATATCGTGAAAATGGCCATACTCCCCAAGGTTATTTATAGATTCAATGCCATCCCCATCAAGCTACCAATGACTTTCTTCACAGAATTGGAAAAAACTGCTTTAAAGTTCATATGGAACCAAAAAAGAGCCCGCATTGCCAAGACAATCCTAAGTCAAAAGGACAAAGCTGGAGGCGTCACGCTACCTGACTTCAAACTATACTACAAGGCTACAGTAACCAAAACAGCATGGTACTGGTACCAAAACAGAGATATAGACCAATGGAACAGAACAGAGTCCTCAGAAATAATACCGCACATCTACAGCCATCTGATCTTTGACAAACCTGAGAGAAACAAGAAATGGGGAAAGGATTCCCTATTTAATAAATGGTGCTGGGAAAATTGGCTAGCCATAAGTAGAAAGCTGAAACTGGATCCTTTCCTTACCCCTTATACGAAGATTAATTCAAGATGGATTAGAGACTTAAATGTTAGACCTAATACCATAAAAACCCTAGAAGAAAATCTAGGTAGTACCATTCAGGACATAGGCATGGGCAAGGACTTCATGTCTAAAACACCAAAAGCAACGGCAGCAAAAGCCATAATTGACAAATGGGATCTAATTAAACTAAAGAGCTTTTGCACAGCAAAAGAAACTACCATCAGAGTGAACAGGCAACCTACAGAATGGGAGAAAATTTTTGCAACCTACTCATCTGACAAAGGGCTAATATCCAGAATCTACAAAGAACTCAAACAAATTTACAAGAAACAAACAAACAACCCCATGAAAAAGTGGGGAAAGGATATGAACAGACATTTCTCAAAAGAAGATATTCATACAGCCAACAGACACATGAAAAAATGCTCATCATCACTGGCCATCAGAGAAATGCAAATCAAAACCACAATGAGATACCATCTCACACCAGTTAGAATGGCAATCATTAAGAAGTCAGGAAACAACAGGTGTTGGAGAGGATGTGGAGAAATAGGAACACTTTTACACTGTTGGTGGGATTGTAAACTAGTTCAACCATAATGGAAAACAGTATGGCAATTCCTCAAGGATCTAGAACTAGATGTACCATATGACCCAGCCATCCCACTACTGGGTATATACCCAAAGGATTATAAATTAGTCTACTACAAAGACACATGTACACGTATGTTTATTGCGGCACTATTCACAATAGCAAAGACTTGGAATCAACCCAAATGTCCATCTGTGACAGACTGGATTAAGAAAATGTGGCACATATACACCATGGAATACTATGCAGCCATAAAAAAGGATGAGTTTGCGTCCTTTGTAGGGACATGGATGCAGCTGGAAACCATCATTCTTAGCAAACTATCACAAGAAGAGAAAACCAAACACCGCATGTTCTCACTCATAGGTGGGAACTGAACAATGAGATCACTTGGACTCGGGAAGGGGAACATCACACACTGGGGTCTATCATGGGGAGGGGGGAGGGGGGAGGAGGGAGGGATTGCATTGGGGAGTTATACATGATATAAATGATGAATTGATGGGTGCTGACGAGTTGATGGGTGCAGCACACCAACATGGCATAAGTATACATATGTAACAAACCTGCACGTTATGCACATGTACCCTAGAACTTAAAGTATAATAAAAAAAAAAAAATAAAAAATAAAAAAAAAAATAAAAAAAAAAAAAAAAATCAAAACCACTCTATCACCTATATGAATCCTAAAATGCATTTAGGAAGGCAAACTTGCTTTCTTTTCTTACTTATTGGTAAAATATTTAAACGGCGATTTCTCTTAGAAGTAATATAAATCCTGGACAAAGTCAATCAGTCACCCACAACTATGGCAATTTCCAAGCACTCAGGTCTTCAAACCACAGGCTTGTCTACATGGTGGTAACTACTTAACTTGCAGACAGAATGTCTAATAGTCTCATATCTAACAGAACAGAATAGAATATCCAATAGTCTTATGGACTGTTGAAAAACCAAATCCTGAATCACAATCAGAGCCAAGAACTAGAAAGAATTAGAAAATGGTGATCATACCACATCTAGAACTGTGTATGAGAGTATGGTAGGGAGCAGTAGCTAGCTAGAATGTGCTGAGAACTGGCTTAAGTTACTTGGTCTTCAACTAAAGGACATTGAAACTGGGTGCAGACAGAATGGGAATGCCAGTTGCCAGTGTGCAGACAATGGAAGACTGGGAAAGAAATAAAGGACAATAGTGTTTTCAAGGAGAGAGCCTACGGAAAAAGGGCATGAGGCAACCTGATCACAAACTGGCTCTTAACTTTGGCACCAGTTAACAACACATGGCTTCACTAGTTGACAGTTTGGTAGAAGACCTGATGGAGGTCAGCATCACAGAGATAGGGAAACCAGGACAATAAGAGCTTAGTTCACTTCAGCCAAGGAAGGGAGGACACAGAGCCAGAGCTCGTGTCTACTGCATATATGCAGTCTGCTGTTCACTTTTGTCCCTACCAAAGTTACCACTATTACTAAGTATCCTGAACTCTTGCCAAGCTATTAGGCAAAATTAACCCAATGGTTATAATTGCATTTAATATTCCCTACTTCCCTTTTTGTTTCCCTTGCCCCATTCCTGGTACTCTGACGCTTCCTATACTAGCTTAGACTTTGTTCTCAAAGAGCTTTTACCTTTTGGTTGTCAACTAACTCTCAATAAGATTTGTTGTTTAATTGATTAAGTGTCTAGTGATGGCTTACAGTATTCCTTTTCCCAGAGGTTCTTTTTTTATCTTTTTGATTTCCATTTTGCAAGGTACTCCTAAAAACTAGAAAGTTTCCTGTAGAAAAGAGAATTAAATCTTAATGAAATTTCAGACACCATGATAGAGAATGAGGGAAATATTTCATTCAGGGGCTCCACTCAACCATTCAAATTACACCACTTAGGATCCTTTAAGGCCAACTCTATGTTAAGCAGAACAAGTACATATTTATTGTGCATATGCTATTGGCAGAAAATATTACTGGCATATTCTTTTCTCCTTACCCAACATTTGATTGTTTATTATGTACATCATCACATTTACTACTCACCACAATCTCATGTGATCTCCTGTTATGACTCCCCCACCACTAAGAAATGACTAAATTAAAATCCAAAGAGATCAATGAATTGAGTGAGAGCATACAGAAAGTAATTGGCAGAGGTGACACTGGAGCCCAGGGGATTTTTGGAGTTCACATTCTTAAAACTCAATTCTACTCCCTACTGGGAATTAGCAAGAAAAGTTGCTAATGTTGTTGACAATGAGCCAGTTACAATGGAAAAGGCAGAATCTTCCTTTCATAAAATATGCCTCCTCTGATCACCACCAACTTTCTTCAGGTGCCCAATTGATATGGGGCATTCTCAACGCTCTTAATTTGTAGAACACTCAGGACACTGCCTATGTCACTATTTCAGAACCCTGTAGGAAGTCAAGAGGAAAAGAAGGCTCTGTCCCTCTTGTGGCATTCCTGCTCACATTGCCCAGCTTCCCTACAATCAGAAGTAATGAGAAATTTGTATCTATTCTCCCCTCTCATTCTCTAATCTCCTTTCACCTATGGTAGCATCAACCAGTGCTAACCTCTGACCAAGGAATGTCTATTTTCCTAATGTTAATGAGAGCCATTGATTTCAGGGCTGATAATGTTCTGGAGGATTCCTGTTGTCAAAAATGGATCATTAACTCTTTGCACAACTAGCAAAGGACTGTTGGATTAAATTTCTCATTAAGTATGTAGAAGCCAAACACTTTGGAACAAGCAACAAGATGACCTCAATATATGGGTAGATTTTAATGGTCTGTTCCACTACCATTGAGGGAAATGAGCCAATTCCTCATCCTACAGATGCTGGAGAGAACTTCTTACTTCCTCTGTACTAAAATAAACATGCTTGAGAAGAAAATTCTATTCCAGGTCTCTCTAAGCCAATCATATCATTTACAAGTCCTTTAAAAACAGGGGGGTTGGAGAGCCATCTATCATTGGAGGAAAGCTTTTTATAGGGAGGAAAAGAAAGTAGAAGAAGAAAAGGCTACAGACCCCAAATGTAACCCAAAATTTTAAAGTAGTTTTTATATAAGTTCCTGCAACTAGAATTCATGGACAAACTATTAATAGGTAACAGGCTAGGGTGGGCAAAATAGTCCTCCAGTGCCCAGATGTTAATCCCCAAACATTCTTCCTTTAAAGATAGCTTCATTATTGGGGTTTTATGGCTATGAAAACTATTAAAATACATGTATTCTATGGTTAGGAGTATGGTGATTATAACTTAGTGATATTCTAAAACATTTATGAAAACCACACTTCTATTTAATGGTAGGGTTAGTGTTTACTTTGGTGGAATAATTGATTATGAGAGACCAAAGAGTTCTTCTACTTCAAACTTCCACTCAGCTCTCCTCTGCATTGTCCCTGCCATACAGAGCTCCAAAGTGTTACTGGAAATTTTACTTTGCAATGCAGTAGGTGTTTCAAACTGAGTCTGGATTGACCTAGCTGGAACCTCTACTCCTTGGTGTTGATGCTTCCTTCTGAAGCTACAATTTTTAAAACTTATTTATTTATACAATGAAAGAAAATACCATTCCCTCTCCCCATCTCTTAACATAAAGGAAAATATTTGACAGATACAACGTGCAACCTCCTGATTTTTATATGTTGGCAACTAATTTGAAAACTTTTAAAAATACTCAACGGTGAGAAATTAGAACCCTTGTGCAATGCTGATAGGAATGTAAAATGGTACAGCCACTGTGGAAAACAGTATGGTAAAGCAGTTCCTAAAAAAATTAAGCTTAGAATTACCATATGATGCAGCAATCTCACTTCTGGAGATATACCAAAAAGCATTGAAAGTAGGGCTTGAACAGGTATTTGTACATCCACGTTCATATTAGTTTAATTCACAATAGCCAAAAGGCAGAACCATCCCAAATGTCTATCAACAGATGAGTGGATACCCAAAGTATGGTATAGACATACAATGGAATATTATTCAGCCTTAAAAAAGAATGAAATTCTGACACATGCTACAATATGGATGAACCCTGAGGACAGTACTGAGTGAAATAAGACAAACTAAAAAGGACATATATTGTGTGACTCCACTTATATGAAATATCTAGAATAGTCAAATTGATAATAAAGAGTTAATATCCAAAATATAAAAGGAACTCCCACAACTCAATAGTAAATAAACACAGATAATCGTATGAAAAATGGGCAAAGGAACTGAATAGGCATCAAAAGAAGATATGTAAATTGCCAACAGGTATGTGAAAAGGTACTCAAAATAGTGCAGTAGGGAAATTATTGCTAACAATAATTATTATAGATTTCAAAATAGCTAGAAAAGAATTGTGATGTGCCCAACACAAAGAAAAGATAATGTTTGAGGTTATAGATATCTCAATTACCCTGATTTGATCACTAAACATTGTATACAGGTATCAACATGACACATGAACCCCCAAATATGCACAACTGTTATATATAAAATAATTTAAAAATAAATAAATAAATAATCTCTTAAAAATCCTAATCAGCAGGGCATGGTGGCTCACGCCTGTAATCCCAGCACTTTGGGAGGCTGAGGCAGGCGGATCACAGGGTCAGGAGATCGAGACCATCCTGGCTAAAACGGTGAAATCTCATCTCTACTAAAAACACAAAATATTAGCTGGGTGTGATGGCAGGTGCCCGCAGTCCCAGCTACTCGGGAGGCTGAGGCAGGAGAATGGCATGAATCTGGGAGGCAGAGCTTGCAGAGAGCAGAGATTGCGCCACTGCACTCCAGCCTGGGCGAGAGAGCAAGACTCTGTCTCAAAAAAAAAAAAAAAAAAAAATTGCTAATCATCAGGGAAATGCAAATCAAAACCACAATGAGATATCACCTCACATTTTAAGAATGGCTGTTATGAACAAAACAAAGCAAAACAAAAAACAAGTGTTGGCAAAGATGTAGAGAAAAGAGAAGCCTTATAATCTGTAGGTAGAAATGTAAATTGATGCAACCATTATAGAAAACAGTATGGAGGGTCTTCAAAAATTTAAAAATAGAACTACCATATGATCCAGCAATCTTACTTCTGTCTATATGTCCAAAAGAATTGAAATCAGGATCCAAAAATATATCTGCCTGCTCATATTCATTGCAGCATTATTCCTAATAGCCAAGACATGAGAGTAACCCTAAATTTCCATCTGCAAATGAATGGATAAGTAAAATGTTGAATATAAATGTAATGAGGTATTATTCAGCTTTACAGAAGGAGATCCTGCCATTTGTGACAATGCAGATGAACCTGGAGAACATTGTGCTAAGTAAAATAATGCAGTCACAAAAAGGCAAATAATATATGACACCACTTGTAAGAGGAATCCAAAATAGTTAAACTCGTAGAGGAAGAGAATAGAGTGGCAGTTTCCAGAGGCTGAGGGGGAAACTGAGTGGTATTAGTCAGAGTATAAAGTTTTAGTTACATAAGATAAGTACGTCCTAGAGATCTACTATACAGCATGGTGCCTATAGTTAACAATACTGTATTTTATACTTCATTTGCTAAGAGGGCAGACCTCATGTTAATTGTTCTTATACTGAAATATAAATAAATAAACAGGGCAAGGGGAAACTTTGGGAGATGAATAAGTTTATGGCATAGATCGTAGTGATGGTTCCACATGTGTATACTTATCTCTAAATTCATTAAGTTGTATACATTAAGTATATATGGCTCTTTTTATGTGAATAAATATCACAGTGAAGTGGTACTTAAAAAAAAAAGAAAAAAAAAAAGAAAGTAAAACGATGGTGGCCAGGGGCTCAGGAAGAAATTCGTGGGGAATTGTTTAATTGGTACAGAGTTTCAGTTTGGAAAGACGAAAAACTTCTGGCAATGGATGGTCATGATGGTTATACAACAATTGGAATATACCTAATCCCGTTGAACTGTATGCTTAAAAATGGTTAACATTCTAAGTTTTATGTTATGTATATTATACCACAATTTTAGACATGGTGAAATCCGTATAGTCTGGAGCTCACTTAATAGTAAAAACAAACAAAGAAACAAAACACTCAATGATACAAATAAAACAAAATATGTTTGTATGTCACCAAGCACTGGACTCAACTGTAGTCTGGCCAGCACCAAGTATAGCAGACCTTGTCACATTTCTTGATCTGGATCAGAGATTTTGATAAGCATAGGCTTAATCTCATACTATGATGGTGGTACTTCCTGAATGCTTACAATAGGCAAAGCATTGCTCCAAGCACCACCCACTTATTAACTCATTTAATCTTCCCCATAATCCTGTGAAGTAAATGTTATTGGCCTTATTTTGCCAAAGAAGAAACTAAATCATGAAGAGCCAACAACATTATGTGACTCCTAAAAATATAATACATAGCAAACTTGTGGTCCATCATAAACCCCCAGATAATGTTTCTTTCCCACAAGCAGCTGCCTGGGCATTTGTTCCCCAATGCCGTGACTGATGATTCTATTATCTATTTTACTGGCTATTCCTCCCAACTTGGAATAAAGACACAAGAGTGAGCTTATCTAATCTCCCATAGGGAAAACATATTGAAAAGAACAAATATTATTACTCAGATAACACACAAGTATATCTCCTCCAGGGTTATTTGGTGTCTACAACAATTTTGCAGGGTGGGGTGGGGGTGGCAGTCAGCCTCTACAACCCACTTTGTAAGCTCACTTACTCATTTAATATAGCACCGCAATTATGTATAGCAGCTTCAATGGGAATAGGCTTCAGCAAGGAGAAACAGTCTTGGTTGAACTTGGAAAGAAAAACATCCACTGATTAAGTGAGAGACACCAAAAGGTGACTAGAGGAATGTTAAACACTGATTATCTTGCTAGCTTTTTTTGCCTCAGGCCCACTCTGCCAATGCGTTTGCATTTCAACTTTGCCATTAGCAACCCTCTCTCAGTAGTCAGATGGGTCCTCTTTCAGTTCTAGTTTGTAAGATTGTAAACATAATACTCAAAATCTCAGCCTTTGTGTCAGGTAGGAAGACAATCATAACAGTGAGAGATCAGGAAAGCATTTTAGCAAAGTGCCTGAAGGAAGCCAAGATGTTTTGTTTGGAGAAGAGGTTTAGAGCCACTAGGCCTTGTCCTAACAGCAGTAGCAATGATTATACTAAGTGCTAAGAACTGACCTAGGCACTGCATGTACTTCACTTCTTTTAATTTTTACAAAAACGTATTCTATAAAGAAGGTACTATTGTTATGCCTAGTTTACAGGTGAGATAATTTTAGGATAAGAAAGGGTAAGTTTGCACAGTGAGTAGGTAGTAAAGATACCATGCTACCTGATTACACACTCCCTGTTCACTTCTATCACCCAACCCTGTTTGCTTCTTCCATAGCAGTTCCAACAATTTGTATTTATTTTATTTGTTTGAACATTCCACAACTAAACTATGAACCCCAAAGGGTCAGGAATCATGTCTATTATTGTTCCACATTCTATCAACGTGTCTAGCACGGTGCTTGTATATAACTTAGCATTCAACTAACACTTGTGGGAGAGAGGGAAGCAAAAAGGAAGGGAGCAACTATCATCTAGGTAGAAGATCTAACTCCAGAGCCTGTGCTCTTAACCACTACAATTACACTGTTGAGTCATTGTGGGCTGCCAGCACCAAATTTTTGCCAACACCCTGGTTTAGTCATCTGTAAAGTTCACAACAAACCTAGCTCCCTGTGCTGTGCAAAGCAGCCAAAGCAACAACAGGCAGAGCTCCTCAGACAAGATATTAAATACCATCTTACTCTGTTTGCCATGCTCATGATCCAATTCTAGGCAGCATTGTTGCAAATGTTAGAATATATATTCTAACAAAGCATCCTACCACATAGGACAGGTCTTAAAATTATGGTTCACATAAGCAAACCCACGACTTTCTTGAAAATCAGATATGTCAATGCACTCATCTGCATTTCAGCAGTCTTGGTACATCTATTTTACCCTCTGTCCTCTTGTTTTAATTAGTTCTCTTTCTAAGCTTCTCAGTGGCTCTGCTATGAAAAACCGTTAAAATTAAATGAACATTTTCCTGATTAAATCCCCTCCCTACATTTCCAAGCCTTCAGTTGTCTATTTATGACTGTGAGCTTCATTTTACCAAGTTCTATTTCTAGGCCACTAATATCATCTCATGCAGAGAGAGATGTATGCAGCATTCCATGTGGTGTCATTTTCTGAAGGGGGCGAAGTCTCAGCTCCAGTGCTTTACTATTCTTTTATACAGAGAGTTTTAGAACACATAAACCAACTGTTTTGAACGAATAGCTTCCTTCTGTTCTTGCCATTACTATTACTGGATTCTATTGGTGAAGAATGAACACATATCCTATGTTATAGTGGAGACAGTTCTTGTGGAAAAATCACTGTCCTTCGGGGAAAACTCGATGGTCTCTGGTACTTTGTAAAATCCAGGCTAAAAGGCAAACATTTTTTCTTAAGTTCTCACGAGAGCTAAAAAATCTAAGGCCTGCTAACAAGCCGCCTTTTTTCCCTTGGATGGGATGCCCTAAAACCCATCTGAAAATTTCAGCTGGGACTTTACAAAATGCAAATCAACTGACTAGATTAACTGGTTTGTGTTGCTGTCTTTGTGGAGTACTCACAGGCTTAGCAGGGCTCAGCTTGAATCTGAGATGACAAGATCCAGGGATTTCTGATCTGTAAGAAAGTAATCAACCTGAATTTTGCATGATATAATGAAAATGTGCTTATGTACAAGAAACTCAAATATTAGCTCTGTATATCAATATTTTCAATGTTCTCATTGCTAAAGTCATACAGAACCTGCCATGGCACTATGATATGTGTTTTTTTTTCCATTTATTCAGTTACTTAATCTTAACAATAACACTGTAAAGAAGGTGCTACTACTATTCTCATTTTATACATGAGAAAACTGAAGTACAGAGCAGTAAATAACTTGCCCCATGATCACAGACTTTGTAAGTGACAGAACTGAGATTATGACGCAGGTCTGTCTGACTTTAAACATCACATTATTAAATACTATCCTATAATGGCTCTCAGGTAAGGCAAGGAGGAAGCGTTTAAGAAGGCTAGGTTTGATGGTTAATACTGAATGTCAACTTGATTGCATCAAAGGATGCAATCCAATTGGATTGATTGGATTGAAAGGCTGCCAGTTTCTGGTGGGGTCCAGAACAGGAGAAGGTTCTGCAACAGGTCCAGGCTGCTGTGCAAGCTGCTCTGCCACTTGGACCATATGACCCAGCAGATCCAATGGTGCTGGGGGTGTCAGTGGCAGATAGGGAGACTGTTTGGAGCCTTCGTCAGGCCCCCATAGATGAATCACAGCAGAGGCCTCTAGGATTTTGGAGCAAGGCCCTGTCATCTTCTGCAGGTAACTACTCTCTTTTTGAAAGACAGCTCTTGGCCTGTTACTGGGCTTTGGTGGAAACTGAACATTTGACTATGGGCCATCAAGTCACCAGGCAACCTGAACTGTCTATCATAAACTAGGTGCTTTCTGACCCAGCTAGCCATAAAGTGGGTCATGGGTCCAGCAGCATTCCATCATCAAATGGAAGTGGTATATATGTGATCAGCCTCGAGCAGGTCCTGAAGGCACAAGTAAGTTACACGAGGAAGCGGCTCAAATGCCCATGGTCTCCACTCTTGCCACTCTGCCTTCTCTTCCCCAGCCTGCAATGATGGCCTCATAGGGCATTCCCTATGGTCAGTTAACAGAGGAAGAGAAGACTAGGGCCTGGTTCACAGATGGTTCTGCATGACTTGCAGGGACCACCCGAAAATGGACAGCTGCAGCACTACAGCCCCTTTCTAGAACATCCCTGAAGGACAGCGGTGAAGGGAAATCTTCCCAGTTGGCAGAACTTCAAGCAGTGCACCTTGTTTTCCACTTTGCATGGAAGGAGAAATGGCCAGATGTACAATTATATACTGATTCATGGGCTGTAGCTAATGGTTTGGCTGAATGGTCAGAGACTTAGAAAAAGCATGATTGGAAAATTGGTGACAAAGAAATTTGAGGAAGAGGTATGTGGATGGACCTCTCTGAGTGGTCAAAAACTGTGAAGATATTTGTATCCTATGTGAGTGCTCACCAACTGATTACCTCAGCAGAGGAGGATTTTAATAATCAAGTGGATAGGATGACCCATTCTATGGAGACCACTCAGCCTCCTTCCCCAGTCATTCCTGTCATTGTTCAATAGGCCCATGAACAAAGTGGCCATGGTGACAAGACCGGAGGTTATGCATGGGCTCAGCAACATGGACTTCCACTCACCAAGGCTGACCTGGCTATGGCCACGCTGAGTGCCCAATTTGCCAGCAGCAGAGACCAACACTGAGCCCTTGATATGGCACCATTCCTCAAGGTGATCAGCCAGCTACCTGGTGGCAGGTTGATTATATTGGACCTCTTCTATCATGGAAAGGGCAGAGATTTGTCCTCACTGCAATATACACTTATTCCGGATATGGGTTTGCCTATCCTGCACACAATGCTTCTGCCATGACTCCTAACCATGGACTCATGGAATGCCTTATCCACTGTCATGGTATTCCATACATCATTGTCTCTGACCAAGGCACTCACTTTACAGCTATAGCAGTGCGGCAGTGGGCTCATGCTCATGGAATTAACTGGTCTTACCATGTTCCTCATCATCCTGAAGCAGCTGGATTGATAAAATGATAGAATGACCTTTTGAAGTAACAATTACAACTAGCTGACAATACTTTTCAGGGCTGGGGCAAAGTTCTCCAGAACACTGTGTATGCTCTGAATCAGCATCCAATATATAGTACTGTTTCTCCCATAGCCAGGATTCATGAGTCCAGGAATCAAGGCGGGGAAGTGGGAGTGGCACCACTCACCATCACCCCTAGTAATTCACTAGCAAAATTTTTGCTTCCTGTTCCCGCAGCATTATATTCTGCTGGCCTAAAGGTCTTAGTTTCAGAGGGAGGAATGCTGCCACCAGGAGACACAAAAATGATTCCGTTAAACTGGAAGTTAAAATTCCCACCTGGACACTCTGGGTTCCTCCTACCTTTAAGTCAACAGGTTAAGAAGGGAGTTACAGTATTGCCTGGGGGTAATTGACCCAGACTATTAAGATGAAATCAGTCTTCTACTCCACAATGGAGGTAAGGAAGAGTATGCGTGGAATACAGGAGATCCATTAGGGCATCTCTTAGTATTACTATGGCCTGTGATAAAGGTCAATGGGAAACTACAACAGCCCAATTCAGTCAGGACTACAAATGGTACAGACCCCTCAGGAATTAAGGTTTGGGTCACTCCACCAGGAAAAAAAAAAAAAAAGAAAGAAAAAAAAAAAAATACACGACCTGCAGAGGTGTTTGTTGAAGGCAGAGGGAATACAGAATGGGTAGTAGAAGAAGGTACTCATCAATACCAGCTACTACCACATGACCAGCTACAGAACCAAGGACTGTAACTGTCATGAGTATTTCCTCCTTCTTTTGTTAAAAACATGTTTGTGTATGTATACACTTGTACTGAGAAAATATCTGCATTTTATTTCCTTTTCCTTTATCACGTGACATAAGATTTATTTACTTCATATCAGCATTTAGGTACTGTTAACTTTATGTAATAGTACTTGGGTTGGGGATTGGTGTGTTTTTTATTGTATAAAGCATAGTTGTATTATGTTGGGTGTAATTATGACCTTATTATTGTCTTTATTTAAAGATGACATATGATCTCAGGAGATGTGTATGGGGTTCAAGTTGACAAGGGGTAGGCTTGTGATGGTTAATATTGAGTGTCAACTCGATTGGATTGAAGGATGCAAAGTATTGATCCTGGGTGTGTCTGTGAGGGTGTTGCCAAAGGAGATTAACATTTGAGTCAGTGGGCTGTGGAAGGCAGACCCACCCTTTATCTGGTGGGCACAATCTAATCAGCTTCCAGCGAGTATAAAGCAGGCAGAAAACGTGAAAAGGCGAGACTGGCCTAGCCTCCCAGCCTACATCTTTCTCTTATGCTGGATGCTTCCTACCCTCAAACATCGGGCTCCTAGTTCTTCAGTTTTGAGACTCAGACTGGCTCTCCTTGCTCCTCAAGCTTGTAGACTGCCTATTGTGCGACCTTGTGATCATGTAAGTTAATACTTAATAAACTCCCTTATGTATGTGTGTGTGTGTGTGTGTGTATATCCTATTATTTCTGTCCCTCTAGGGAACCCTGACTAATACACTAGGTAAAACTAAAATAGCATGAAATGATCATGGTTGGTTGTTTCAAGGATCCAGATATTCTAAGCTAGGTTTGAAAGAAAACTGAGAATTATCTTAATGTCTAGGAAAACATTTTTGGAAAAAGAATGCAGCTAGGGGGAGAATTTCTAGAATAGACAAATCTATAGAGACAGAAGTAGCTGCAGGGACAGAAAAATGGGGAGTGACTGCTAACATGTGTGCAGAGTTTCCTTTGAGATGACAAAAATGTTCTGATATATATATTAGTGATGGTTGCACAACTCTGTGAATAATAAAAACAACTGACTTTTACAGTTTTAAAGGGTGAATTTCATGGTATATGAATTACATTTCAATAAAGCTGTTATTTAAAACAAGAAGTGAGAATGAAATCTAGAAGATGTAAGAACACGTTCGTAGAAACTTGCCTCAGAATCAGAGATATTAAAGGGCCAAAGGCCCTTACCAAGGTGATTTGTGATCTACCTCTCTGAAGACACCAGGAGCTCTATTCCCAAGCTTCCTAGGACATTTAGAAGATAGCAGCGCTACCTGGCCACACTGTAGTATCTCCCCTGGGCATTTGTGTACGGTGGTGGGAATGGGTGTAGAAAATGATACACAGTTACACTGAACCTTCTCTTTTCAGGTGCATTTTGGTAAAGTGGATTGGTGCCCCAATCTAAAGGGTTACATTGTCACCAGCAGGAACCCAAGAAGCATGTTCTGTAAACTGATAACAAAGGTCTTAGAGTGTGGACAAAACAAAGTACAGTCCTTCAGTTGTGATACCACATTGGAGCTTGGCTGCATTCCACACCTGTAAGGTTCTTGAAACGGACCAAAAAACAGCCCTTTCTCCCAAGGACTTCGGAATGCAGTTGAACTACGCCCCTGAGGTCAGTCCCTGGTCTGAAAACAGGTTAGAGTATTTATATTTGTGTCTTTACATACATACCTAGAATTTCTAATAGTTTGACCTGTTTTTTAAGCAGTTTAAAAGGTTCCCTTATCTAGCTAGTGAGACAGATATTGAAGCTGACTTTCTTCCTTGATTAGAATGCCAGCTTAATTGAGGCCATAGATAGATAATAGCTACACTGACTTTTTCAGTCTCTCCAAATGGCTCTATCTATTGAATACTATCCTAGTTCCTGGAAACAATCTTAGAGAAGAGCTCAGGGATCTTATTTTGTGAATCAATTACTAAAACAATACAGATAAACTATGACTAGTCTGAGAACTTGGCCTTAGAACTACCCACTGTTACAGGGACATGATTCTGAAAGCAGAAAAAAAAATCTGAGTTTGAATAATGATGGTGAGGCTTCTTACATTAAACATGTCTTGTGAACGGGTTACTCCCAGGAGGACCTACTTCCCAGCACCGCAGAAGCCATCATCTGTGTAAACACCAGTGATTTATTAAGAAATGAGGAACATGAACATCTTCTCTACACAAACAATTATTTGCCAACCTTCTCCACTGAACTCCTTTTCAGCTAATAGCAATTTGAAGTCATAGCATCATCCATTAATCTCAAGGGTAATTTCCCCTGGCTTTGCAGGAGATGCTTTGATTAAACCTTTGGTCTCAATGCCACAAGTCCCTATTCTTAGCAAATTGAACAATGCACTGGTCTAATATCTATCAAAATGGGACATGTTCTCAGGCCATGCAACTCAATGGGGTCAATTTATGTAGGGTCTCCAGTGTCCATTACTACTGTTAAATATGTATTTAAAATGAGCATAAGCTAGAAGACTAGGGTCCAGTGTTGTGTGCAGTAGAGTCCTGTATTCCATTCTATTAAACCTCCAATCCAGTGGATCAAGCTGTGCTTTAGAGCCCCGGGATTCCATGGTGAGTCTTAGGGGCCTCTGGAGGAGTTTTAAAGAGAAAGACTGACTGGGCAGGCTCAGTATGCCACTCTATCTCCTGCTTCACCAGAGCAATTTTATTTTTATCTGTTTGATATATTGGGGTTCCACAGAAGATTTAATTTGAAAAACAAAACAATGCCACTAGAAAACAAAATTCATAAGCCATTACTGAAATCTATCTACACAGTTGACCATGAGCATGAACAGAATCTCTAAGTAGTGAAACTGGCATGTCAAAGAAAGCTTCCTGCTCAAAAATACATGGTTAAATTTGCCATCCATTAATTTATCACATCCATTTTGAAACAAATTTTTCAGCCTGAAACAAAGTTAAGTACTTTCAGGTAGTCATAAGTCCAAAGAAGAAAATAAAATAGGGTAATGGGATAGAGTGACCAGAGTAGCAGGTTTAAGGACTATTTTAGATAGGGTGTGGGTTGAAGAAAATCCCCCAGAAAGGTGGTGTTTGGGATGAAATGATATAGAGGGAAAAACAACGCAACTGGAACTCAGTAAGCCAGCGCAAGAAATGTAGACGAATGGAGTTAAGATAAGAGAAGTGGTTCATGCACCCACTAAATGAGTTTAAGCATGGATTGATTAATATTTGCAAAGGATTAGTCCTGGGGCTGGTTGTGGAAGAGGGCAAGAGAGGAATTGGGAAAAGCATTAAGAAGACTATTATAATAACTGAGGTGAGCAATGATGGTAACTTGAACTAGATTGGTAACAGGAGAGATAGAGAAAAGTAGACATGTGGGATACACCTTCAAAAGTAAAGTTGAGAGCATTTGATGATGGATTGCATGTGAATTGTGAGAGGAAAACAGAAATCAAGGATGATTCTTGGGTTTTAGTATTAAGAATCTGAATGCTTAGTAGTGCCATTAAGTGACATGACAAATATTGTGTAATGAAAAGATACATGTGACCAAGGCCAATGAGAAGAGTAGGGGTCAGAATCAACTGAATTATGTTTTGAGCATATGTGTTTGTGATACTTACTGGATACTCAAGACATGTCCAGAAACCAACTGGATAAAGGTATCTGGAGTACTAGAGAGGCATAAATTTGCAAATTATCAGCATAGAAATGATATAAAAGCCATAGAACAAAATGTGCAAAACGTGATCACCTACATAATGGGTGTAGAAGGAGAAGAGAAGGCAGGCCACAATTAAGCCCTGAGGAAGCCCAACTTTTAGAAGCCAGGGAAAGTGGAGATAACAAAGGAGCAGAGAGGAAATACTGTCAGATAGGAGGAAAACCAGGAGAGCATGGTGTCATGAAAGTCTACAGAGGAGAGTGTTTTGGGAAGGTGAGTGTGGTCACCTCTGTCAAAGTTTCTGAGAGATAGAGTAATATAAATACAGAAAAGTAATGCTGGCTTTTCAAGATTTGGCCAATGGATAGGAAGATTTGAGGAGGGGCAAGGAATTACAGTCTTTCCACTCTGTAAAATACTGTCACCTGGCTGGCCCCTTTGTTTTGAGATATAAGAACAGCCATGAGTAGTAGAGTACTGCATAAAAGAACTGGAGAGAAAGTTGTGAAGAGAAAGCAATGCAAATAAACATCTTTTTCCCAGTTGTTTAATATTGTCACTGGAGACGACGTCCAGCCCAGCAAAGTTTAAAAGATTGAGTCTTTGATTTCTGGGGAGCTAAAGACAATAACATCACCATAGATGTGCCTAGAGAAAAGCATACTTCCTCTACCACCTTAAGAGAAGAGCACAAGTCAATAAAAAGACATTCAAAATGTGCACAGGGAAAAGCCAGTATGACCTGTGTGCAAACATTTACATCATTTCAGCAGAAAGATGTGTAGGCAATTTAAAATCATGACCTATATTTAAGGAACATATCCTAAAAGCCCCAGTCCCTTATTAATATTACAACATATAATTATCCCTGATGCCCAGCCTATCTTGCTAGACCATGTTTAATCAGATCTTTTCTCATTGACTTGACTGTTTCCCCTGTATATATCCCCTAACACATGGTAGAGATAAGGCTTGTGATCTATACTAGGGAAAGAGATTTATGATTACCATTGGGCACTCTTTGTTGGCCAATTTAAAAATAAAGATTCTTTTTACAACTGTTGGTCTAAATTCCTCAATGGAGAGAGGTATGTGTATGTGTGCGTGTGTGTGCATGTGTGTGTGTGTGTGTGTACCTGCACATGTGTATCTGTGAACATACACTCTAAAATCCAGGCACACTGCACATTTGGGAAATGAGATATTCAGGATGATCAACCAAGCTGCATTTACCTCACTTAAAGACCAAAAATTGGATTCAAGCTTTGTTTTGTATAGGTATATTTATAAAATTATTTGATATATGCTTCCTTTTCTTAAGGTAAAATACATTTGTATAGCTTCCACATTTTTTCTTAGGCCTATTAAGAACCTCATTTTATGACCTAAGAGTCGTAAGACGTAAGTCGTAAGACGACGTAAGAGTCATCTTAGGTCGTAAAATGACATCTTATACAAGGTAAATCTTAATGACCTTGTATAAGAACCTTGATTATACAAGGATGTTTTGAGGGAGTATAATTTGCATGTCCCCTTGCCAAAGAGTCTCAGAGCTCTGTGCTTTTGGGGTTTTTGCATCTATCTAATAAAATTGTATCCATTGTACCCTCTTCCTCTAATGTCAGTATTACACTCCTGTAAGTGCATCTGCCTAAAGCAATCCCTCTCCCTCCTAATTATCTGCAAGTTTGGAAACAGGATTCAGAAGCTGTTGAAACTATAAGTGGAATAAAAGTAAACAGATATCAGCAAGATTGCAAAATAAAAGCTCAACACAGGAGAATCAATCACATTTTTTACATACAAACCATGAATATGTGGAAACTAATATTTTTTAAAAAGTTGTGGGTGCATATGTGTATATATTTATGGGGAAATGAGATGTTTCAATCCAGGCATGCAATGTAAAATAAGCACATCATTAAGAATGGGGTATTCATCCCCTCAAGCATTTATCCATTGAGTAGCAAACAACTCAATTATACTCTATAAGTTATTTTAAAACATACAGTTATTATTTACTATAGTCACTCTGTTGTGCTATCAAATAGTAGGTCTTATTCATTCTTTCTAACTATTTTTTTGTACCCATTAACCACCCTCACCTCCCCTGCAAACTCCCACTACCCTTCCCAGCCTCTGCTAACCATCGTTCTACTCTCTATGTCCATGAGTTCAATTGTTTTGATTTTTAGTTTCCAAAGATAAGTGAGAACATGAGATATTTGTCTTTCTGCACCTAGCTTATTTCACTTAACATAATGATCTCTGTTTCCATCTATGTTGTTGGATATGTCCAGATCTCATTCTGTTTTACGACTGAATAGTACTCCATTGTATAGAAGTACTACTTTTTCTTTATCCATTCACCTGGTGATGGACACTTAGGTTGCTTCCAAATCTTGGCTATTGTGAACCGTGCTGCAGCAAACATAGACATGCAGATATCTCTTCGATATACTGATTTCCTTTCTTTTGGGTATATAGTCAGCAATGAGATTGCTAGATCATATTGTAGTTCAATTTTAAATTTATTGAAGAACCTTCAAACTGATCTCCATAGTGGTTGTACATTCCCACCAACAGTGCACAAGCGTTCCCTTTTCTCCACATCCTTGCTAGCATTTGTTATTGCTTGTCTTTTGATATAAGGCATTTTAACTGGTGTGAGATGATATCTCATTGTAGTTTTGATCTGCATGTCTCTGATGATCAATGATGTTGAGCACCTCTTCATACGTCTTTTGGCATTTGGAAACTAAAATTTAAAATACAATGCCATATGCAATTGCTCCAACGACAATGAAATACTAAGATGTAGACCAAACAACATGTACAGCATTTCCATACTCAAAACTACAAAATGCTGGTGAAAGAAATCAGGGACCTCAATAATTGGAAAGACATATCACGTTTATGTATTGGGAGATTCAACTAGTGAAGATGTCAGTTTTCCCTGAATTGTTTTATTTTGTGTTTAAGCAATTATTATCAAAATCCTAGCAAAATTATTTTAGACATGGACAAGCTTATTCTAAAATGTATGTGGGAAGTCATAGGCCCCAGAATAGCTAAAACAACCTCAACAAAGAAGAATAAAGTGGGAGGAATCACTCTACTTGATATGAAGGCTTACTATATAGCTATATAGCTGATACAACCAAGACAGAGTTGTATCAGTGGAGGGATAGACACATAGATCAATGGAACAGAACAGAGAAGCCAGAAATGGACCCATACGAATATGCCCAACATATGAGAAAAAGGAAGAAAATTCAATCGATGAAGGAAAAGTAGTCTTTTTAACAAGTGGTGTTAGAACACTTGGACACTAGGGCATAAAAATGAACCTTGACCTAAACCTCACTACCTATACAGAAAGTATCTCCAAATGGATTACAGACTTAAATATAAAACTAAAAATGTAATTCTGAAGGATAAAAAGTAAGAGAAAATCTTCATACTCTAGGAATAGGCAAAGATGATTTAGCTTTGATAATCTACAAAAGTAATTCATAAAAGAAAAATTTGATAAACTAGACTTCATCAAAATTAAATACTTTTGCGCTGTGAAAGACCTTTTTAAGAGGATGCAAAGACAAATTACAGGTAGGGAGAAAATATTTGCAACCCCTATGTTCAACAAAGGACTAGTATTTAGAACTCTCAAAACTCAACAGTAATAATACAAACCATCCAACTAGAACATAGGCAAGAGATACGAAGAGACAGTTCTATGAAAAGGATATGCAGAGGATAAATAAGCACATGAAAAGATGTTTGACATTATTAATCAGCAGGAAAATGCAAATTAAAACAACAATGACAAAATGTTGACACCTATCAGAATGACAAAAATTAAAAATAGTGAAAACAGCATATACCACGGAAGATGCAGTAAAACTGGATCACTTATATATTGCCATTGAGATTTTAAATGTCACAATCACTCCGGAAAATAGTTTGGGAGTTTCTTATAAAACTAAACATGCTGAGGCAGGCAAATCACTTGAGGTCAGGAGTTCAAGACCAGCCTGGCCAACATGGTGAAACCCTGTTTCTACTAAAAATATAAAAATTAGCCAGGCATGGTGGCATGGGCCTATAGTCCCTGCTGCTTAGGAGGCTGAGATGGGAGAATCACTTGAATCCACGAGGCGGAGGTTGCAGTGAGCTGAGATCGCACCACTGCACTCCAGCCTGGGTGATAAAGTGAGGCTCTGTCTCATAATAATATTAATAACAATAATAATAATAATGAATAAAACTAAACATGCAACTACCATATGACTCAACAAGAGCACTCTTGGGCATTTATCTCAGATAACTAAAAATTCATGTGCACTTAAATACCTGTACAGATATCTGTACCAGCTTTATTTATAATAGCCACAAACCAGGAGTGAGACAGATGGTCTTGTGCAGGTAAAAGGTTATACAAACCATGTTATGTTTGCAAAGTAGACTATTACTCAAAAGTAAAAAGGAATGGCCTATTGATAGAAGCAACAACTTGGATGACTCTCCAGAGAATTATGATAGGTGAAAAAAAGCCAACCCCAAAAGGTAACCCACTGCATGATTTGAATAACTTTTTGAAATGACAAAATTACAGAAATGAAGCACATATTGGTGATTGACAGGGGTTGTGGAAAGGGTGAAGACTGTGAGAGCGAGTTGAGTTTGGTTATTAAAGGGCAACACAGAGGATCCTTGTAGTCATGGAACTGTACTGTATCTTGACTGTAGTGGTGATTACACAAATATGCTCATGTGATGAAACTCCATAGAAGTAAACACACACACACACACACACACATACACTATGGAGTCCAAGTAAAACTGAGGAAATCTAAATATAATAAGTGGGTTTTATCAACATTAATTTCCTGGTGTGATATGTGCTGTAGTTATGCAAGATGTCATTATTGGGGAAACTAGGTGGTGTACTTGGGATATCTCTGTATTATTTCTTACAACAGCATGTAGCTTCAATTATCCCCAAATAAAATGTTTTTAAATCAATGCATATTTAAAAACTAAATAGATAATGTAAAACCCAAGTCCTAAAACAAATGCATTTCTCACACAAAAGGAGGCTCTCCTGCAGGTTCTCATTTCAACCTATTTTGTTTTTTCAGAGGCTATTTTCTCCTTATTATCTGGTTCTCAACTGTGTTCCCAGTGGGTTAGGTACTTTTCGGTCCTCCTCTACTTCACTGTTTATTACTTGTATTTCTCTGGTCCTTGACATGTTTCAAGTGCACTATAACCACGAATGAAGGCACTTACTCTCTTAAAGATGACTTTGGGATACAGGTGAGTGGAAGAGAATTCCACTTGAGGGCTCTAAGACTGGATGCAAGTTATGTACGTCACTTACAACATACAACATATACATACAACAAAATACAAAGAGTAGAATGGTATAACAAGAAGGAGGTGTGATATGGTTAGGCTTTGTGTCCCCACCCAAATCTCACCTTGAATTGTAATCCCCATAATCCCCATGTGTCAAGGGAGAGACCAGGTGGAGGTAACTGAATCATGGGGGTGGTTCCCCCATTCTGTTCTCATGATAGTGAGTGAGTTCTTAAAAAACCTGATGGTTTTATAAGGGACTCTTCTCCCTTCCCTCAGCACGTCTTCTTGCCGCCTTGTGAAGAAGGTGCCTTGCTTCCCCTTCTGCCATGATTGTAAGTTTTCTGAGGTCTCCCCAGTAGTGCTGAACTGAGTCAATTAAACCTCTTTTCTTTTTAAATTACCCAATCTCAAGCAATTCTTTATAGCAGTATGAAAATGGACAAATACAAGGTAGGATTCAAATAGTGGTAATAGAAGAGATCCTTCCTCATTATTCCTTTCCCTCCTCTTGCTTTGTACACTCTCTGAATTCCAACTCTTTTGCTTTTCTATCCTGCCCCCGAAAAATACAAAAGCCTACCTTCACATGGGGCAGCAACACCAGGATTTCAAAGGGAGCATGTCGTCAAATCACTAGAGCTAATCCGAATGATTGAGGACTCATGGATAATAATGGTGTTTCCACCCTGACTTCTGGTTCCTTTTGGCTTTTACTCAGGATCACCTCACTAACTTTGGTGTTCAACCCCATTCAGGTTAGGATGCCCTGGGTAATTCACCCCATTATCTGAACCTGTCCTTCTCACCAATTCTTAATTCAATAACTGGATTCTGTTGTCTACTTGTCAACTCCTGGCATTTTTGACCCCTTCGTTAGTTTTTGGCCAGAATTCTACTTCTCCCAACTTCAAGCCATTTATTTCATACGTTCATTCAACAAATATTTATTGGGAGCCAACTATATGACAGACACAATTATAGGCTCTGGGGACACATGATAACAAATAAATTATGTATCTGATAAATAAATCAGACAAAAACCTCTGACTTCATAAAGCTTATATACTAGTGGGGGGAGAGAGAGACAGAATAAATCAGATGGGTAACTCTGATATGTGTTAGAAAGTAGAATATCCCAGGCTCTTTCCCCCTGTCACATTGCATGTTGAAACTGACAGTCTGTGTTGACTTAGGTTACAACAAAGCCAAGTAGTTTTAGGCCCAATTCCTGAAGTTAGACTACCTAAGTTTGAATTATGAGTTCCCTACTAACATCTGGGTGACCTTAAACAACAAACTTACTCCTTCCTCTAGGTTTCAGTTTCCTCAGCTATAAAATGGGGATGATCATGATTCCTACCTCTAGGTTGTGGTACGGATTTGACGAGTTATATAAAACACATAGAAGAGTGCCTGGCACATAACAAATAAAATATTGCATAGAACACCATTAATAATGTGCCCATCACATAGTAAATGCTCAATAAAATTTAACTATTATGACTACTATCATTACTAGTCTTTTTACAATTAAGAAAGGAAATTATTAAAATGTGAGGATTATCCAGAGCAGAACTTTGCTGTGCAATGTGACTAATAGCTCCTTTTGAAAAATATCTATCATTATTGAAAAAATGTTTGAGTAATTTTCCAGTACTGTTTAATGAGCTTGCGGGCCCCTTCTAGGAAGTGAGTTTCATCCAAATGGTCTTATGAGGAGTGACCTACACAGCAGTTAGTCTTGTGACAAATCTAATAACTTTTAACTAAATAATCCTTTCTTGAATCTAATCTAACAATGTCATCTACCACTCTTTCATTGTACACAAAGTCTCCAATAAAGACATACAAAAGCAGAAAGGGGAGATAGAATGAGGTTAATGGGGCCTCCTCCACCCACCATTCATTCATTCTTCCTCAAGTAGCTAAAAGGAAGGACAAGATGTGCCCATAGTTCGTTTCTTAGCACTCATTCAAGGCCTTACTGGTGCATTTCAGTCTCTTGAATCTTACCTCATACCACTCTGCCCTTAGCTGACTAAATCCCTCCAACACATCTTTCTTTCCCTTACACAGGTAAAGCACTTTTCTGCCACAGATCTTTATATCTGTTGTTACCTCTGCTTGTAATGTTCTACCCACTGCTGCAATTCCACTGCTCTCACCTAGTTAGCTCTTAATCTTCCTTCAAGTTGTGGCACAAAGAACAGTACCTAGCCCCTTAGCTTAGAGGTTATGTACAGTTATAAACTCCATGACACTCCATATTTCTCCATAGTAACAATCTGCACAATTTTCATCACATGCTCTATCTCTGATATAAATCCTTCTATGTCTTAAAGGCCTTGACACATAGTCACCATTCAAGAAATGTTGAATGGAGGGATAGATAGTTAAATAGATGGATGGGGAGATGGATGGATGGGTGACTGGAAGGGCAAATGAATGAGTAAATAAATAGATATTTTAGATAATTTATAGAAAGAGTATAAATATTCTTTGAACTATTGTAATAGAGGACAAAAGGACATGAATGATCTTTTACTGCAGTTCTCATCTTTTGTAACTTTAGAAACTGAGCCCAGAAAAAGGAATGTGGCCTGGTTAAGAACTCTAGCTAGTGGCAAAGTCAGGACGAGAATGCTAGTTCTTCCGGCTTCGAGCCATTTATTCATTCATACATTCATTCAACAAATGCTTACTGGGAGCCTACTATATGACACATACCATTCTAGGCTCTGGGGACGCATGATAATAAATAAATCATATATCTGATAACTAAATCAGAGAAAATCTCTGACTTCATGAAGCATATATACTAGTGGGGAGAGAGAGACAATAAACCAGATAGGTAACTCTGATATGTGTTAGAAAGTAGAATGCCCCAGTTTCTTTCCCACTGTCCCATTTATCTACACATGAAAGTATTTTCTTCAGAGCATGCTTCCCCCTGTGGGCAATACCAACCCCAGATCTCTTTAGTGCTCCATTTTCTGCTTAGTCACTTTTTTTTTTTTTTTTTGGTGAGTCCTAATCTCCCACCAGCTGCTCAGTATCAGACTCTCAGACAAGGCCTTCTGCTCTGAACTTATCTTCTTCTGTATCCCTGTACTATACAGAAAGGCAGTTAGACATTAGCTATTTATGAGGCTGTGAAGAAAAATGATCATAAAAATCACATCTACAGAAACTAATTTGGGACTTCTGTTTCCAGGAATATTCAGTAGATGTACTTTTCTCTATTTCCCCCACTAAGTACAACTACAATCCTGAAAAATACAAAAATACAAAGACAAACAAATGCAAAAATAAATAAAAAAACAAATATAAGAAAATTATGAAGGGTGGAGAGAAGAAAGCAGAGCAGTGAAACACCTTGGGACCCAAGCAATGACATGGAGGGGAGGGCACTTGGTTTTTGTTTTGCCTCATATACCCCGGACTTGTGGCTGAAAAACCCAGTAATGTCAATGGTGCAGACAAAAATAAAAAAGGCCCTCCAAAAGCTTTGTCTCTCTAACCAGTAAAGAAGCTTAGCAAGAGAAAAAACTTTTATACAATACTACTCTATTCCAGCCACACACCACAGAAAAAAATTGTGACCCCATGCCCCCACACCAGTAAAGGCTGCATAGACAGCTAGATTTCCATAATCACAAGGTTGTAATGAGGTGGCCCATCCGCCATGCTGAAGTTGTACCAGATAAGGCCAAGCAAGCAGCTGAGACTTTCATCACTGGGCAGCCAAAAATGAGCTGTCCCTCCACAGTGTCAGTGAAGACTAGATGGGGAACTTAGACTTCCACTCTACACTAGCATTAACAAGGACCTATTCCTCTCTTTACTCCACCTAACAAGTGCAGACTACATTAGTGATATTGAGCATTTTTTTCATATAACTGTTGACCATTTGTATGTCTTCTTTTGGGAATTGCCTAGTCAGGTCCTTTGCCCATTTAAAAAATTGATTATTTGTTTTCTTGCTATTGAGTTGTTGTTTTTTAAAAGGGCAAAGGACCTGACTAGGCAATTCCCCAAAGAAGACATACAAATGGCAAATAGTTGTATGAAAAAATGCTCAACATCACTAATCATCAGGGAAATGTGAATCAAAATTGCAATGAGATATCACCTCATTGCTGTTAGCATGGCCATTATCAAAAAGACAAAAGACAACTAGTGTTGGTGAGGATGTGAAGACTAGACTAGTGTCTGAAGTATATGAAGAAATTTTATAATTCAACGTTAAAAGAAACCTTAGAACAATCTGATTATAACATAGACAAAAGACATGAAGAGACATTCCACTAAAGAGTATACACAGATTAAAATTATTTCATGAAAAGATGTTTAATGTCATTAGTCATCAGGGAAATGCAAATTAAAACCACAATGAGATGTCACTACACACCCATAAAATTGACAATTAAAAATTGTGACAACATCAAATGTTGGCAAGGATGCAGAAAAACTGTACTCATACATTGCTGGCTAGACTATAAAATAGTACAGTCATTCTGGAAAACAGTTTAGCTATTTAAAAAAAAAACTAGTATGCAAATACAATATGATCCAGCAATTGCACTCCTGGGCATTTATCCCAGAGAAATGAAGACTTATGTTCACACAAAAACCTGTATATACATGCTCATAGCAGCTTTATTCATGATAGCTACAAACTATAAACAATCCAAATTCCCTTCAACAGGTAAATGGTTAAACAAACTATGTAACATTTATACCACATACTACTACACAGCAATAAGAAGGAACAAACTACTAATGCATGCAACAACTTAGAGGAATCTAGAAAATTACGTTGAGTGAAAAAAAATCCCAACGGTTACATACTGCATGACTTCCTTTATATAACATTCTTGAAATGACAAAATTATAGAAATAGAGAACAGATTAGTATATGCTAGGGATTAAGGTGGGGGTGGGGATGGGAGAAATGGGAGTGTCTATAAAAGAGCAACATGGGGGATTCTAGTGGCAATGGAAACATTATTTAACTTGACTGTATCACTATCAATATCCTGGTTGTGATTTCACACAATAGACTGCAAGATGTTACAATGGCAGAAAATGGGTAAAGAGTGCATTAGATCTCTCCCTACTGTTTCTGATAACCATATGTAAATCTATAATTATCTCAAAATAAAAAGTTTAGAAAATAAATTTGGGCCACTCAAAAAATTATTTGCTTTTTTCCCCTCAAAGCTGTGTTTCTATCACTTTTATCATTGTAAGTATTTACTGTCTTTCTATCATGTTTGTCTAATGAGGTACCAGAACTAAACACAAAATGCCAACAGACAAATCCTAGGAATCAGGACATTGTACACTGAAAGATACATACCAATTAATACAGTTACTGTGGGGCAATTTCTAGGCTCCATGAAGTAGAATCCTATGTGAAATACTCAAGCAAAATATAAATCTCATGCAGCAACCTCCGTACTACTTATCCCCCAATCGGCAGACCAGTACTTCACAGCCATAGTGTTTTGAGTTAGAGGGTCTGTTTCTTTAAATACCCAAGACTCCAAAGAGGATAACTTCATGCTCAACAAGCCTATAGCTTATTCACAATTAGGAATCAAGTGGGACTTTCCAACTTAATTGGTGATGGGGCACGACGGAGGAATGAGTTGATTGTTTAAATGAGTACACAGACGGGACACAGCAATAAATGAAATGACTCGAATGAAAGAGAATGTGACTAACTGAAATGTCTTCTATAATAATATGTTCCTAGTCCCAGACCTAAATTCACAGACCTGAACATTTATTTACTTCACTCTTTTAATTTTTCAAATAGCTTCCTGTCTCTATGCTTGAAGTGAATGATCATCTTCGCTAGGGAACATCATAGTCACCATGTCAACTCTTTTCTTCCACCAACTAAAACAACTGAAAAGGCTCTGTACTTCCTGCAGAACAAAGTTCACATGCTTCACATTTAGGAATCTCCACATTCTGCCTCAATCTTTCTTTTAAGCCTCATCTATTCTTATTACTCCTATGTTGACTATCTTGTCCAAATTGGTCTGTTCACTTTTCCTAAAAACAGAAATCTTGCATTATCCTATTTCCATGCCTTTTGCTCATGCCATTAACAGTGCCTGGCATGCTTTATCTTCCATCTAAACCTTACTTATTCTTCAAGCTCTGAATTAAATGGTGTATGCTCCATTAAGCTCTCTTTCCTCCAGAACCCCGTTGCTTATAGCTTTCATTTTAAACTTAGTATATTCCGCTTGGCATGTGAGTTAGTACTTCCCTAGTTATCATTTCCTGTGTTCACAACATTATATAAAAACAATGGGAAAGGCTATACAATAACTGTTATGATTTAATTAGCATATATCTTTCAGTGTGTGGTTCCTGTTCCCACTCTGCTCTAGAAGAGGGTTGGTCTGTTGATGTTCACTATTTGGCTCTAGTACATTTTCAGGTTAAGGTCAGAGTCATAATATTAGGAAAAGAAGATTAATTTGTCAGCTAGGGCTGCCATAACAAAATGCCATAGACTTGGTGGTTTAAACTACAGAAATTAATTCTCTCATAGTTCTAGAGGCTAGAAGCCCAAGATCAGGGTGCCAGCATAGTTGAGTTATGGTGAGGGCTCCCTTCATGGCTTGTGAATGGCTGCTTTCTCACTGTGTCTTCATATGGTACAGAGAGGGGAAGCAAACTCTCTGTTGTCTCTTCATAAAAGGGCATTATTCCCATCTTCAGCCCAATCCTCATGACCCCATCTAACCCTAATTACCACTCAAAGGCCTCATTTCTAAATACTATCACATTGGGGGTTAGGGCTTCAACATATGAATTTTGAGGGAACACAAATATTTAGTCTATAACAGAAGCATATAATGAAAGACCCAATAATTATAACTAAAGTAACTAAAATAATTACATCAAATTAAAGATAAACTATTAGTATGCAATAATCACTCACTGGAGAACAGAGAGCAAGCAGGCTACTCAGGTTGCACCTCCCAAAGTGCCCATCCTGAGTGGACCCTCACAGGATCAGTATCAGTCTGGATTCAACTTTGTGTGTTCAAGAGCTTGATTTTAACCATTTACCTCAGAGTATTCCAGCCATAGGGGACTAATTAAATACTGAGGAAGCTCATGAGACCCTGCTTTATAAACCAGAATGTGAATTTGTTTATATTCAGGATATTCTCAATGAGTGTCCTGCTTTTCCTTAAATATAGAAGAGGTTCTGAGTGTCTAACCATGAGAAGAGTTCAACAGCGTACGTCAGAAAGCATAAGAATGACTCAGACAACTTGAAGCTAGGTCAATTGAAATTATCCAATCGGAGGAACAGAAAGGCAATAATAGAGGAAAATAGACAAAGCCTCACAGACGTGGGATGCCATCAAGTATGCATAAAGGGAGTCTCAGAAGGAGGGAAATATGCAGAAAGAGTACTTGCAGAAACAATGGCCAAAAACTTCCAAAATTTGATGAAAGACATGAATGTATACATTTGAGAAGCTGAACCAAGTCCAAGAAGGATAAACTCAGGGATCTATATTTATATACTGTATAATAAACTGTTGAAAGCAAATACAAAGAGAAAATTTTGAAAGGAACAAGAGAGGAACTTATCACATGCAAAACATCAGAAAGGTAGTCAGAGGGAGGATAAATAGGGATTGGTTAAAGGGTCAAAATACAGTCAGATAGAAGAAATAAAATCTAGATTCAGTAGCAAAATAGGGTAACTATAATTAACAATAATTTATTGTATATTTCAAAATAACTAGAATAGTAGATTTGGAATATTCCCAACACAAAGAAATAATAAATGTTCGAGGTAATGAATAACCAATTACCCAGATTTGATCATTACATATTTTATGCATGTATCAAAATATCAAATGTACCCCATAAATATACACTACAATTATGTTATCCATAAAAATTAAAAATTAAAAATGTTTTAAAAGATTAGCAGCTGATTTCTCACCAGAAACCATAAAGGCCAAAAGGCAATGAGATGACATAATCAAAATACTGAAGAATAAAAACCTGTCAACCAATAATTTTATATATGGAAAAACTATCTTTCAAATAGGAAGTACAAATGAAAATACCCCCACATAAACAAGAGCAGAGAAAGTTCATTACTAGTCTACCTTCTCTACAAAGAAATACTAAAGGAGTTCCTTCAGGCTAAATGAAAGACACTAGCCAGTAACTTGAGTCCACATGAAGAAATAAAGAACTCATAATGGTAAACACATAGGTAAATACAAAAGATAATATCAATGTTTTTGTCGTTAGTAAATTCTTCCTTTTTTTCGTTAGTAAATTCTTCCTTTTTTTCTATATAGTTTAAGATATCTGCACAAAGCAATCATTATAAATCTCTGTTGATGGCCATACAATATATAAAGATGTCAATTGTGACAAAAACAGCATAATGGAAGGGAGAGAATGGAGCTATAGAGGAAAAAAAAATTTGTATATTATTAAAATTAATTTGGTATTAATCTGAAATGGATTGTTATAATTAAAGTGTTAATGATAATTCCTAAATTAACCACATAGAAAATAACACAAAAATATAAGAAAAACTACAAAGAAATTAAAATGATACACTGGAATATATTTACTTAACACAAGAAAAGGCAGTGCTGGATGAACTGAGGAACAAAAATGACATAAGACATAGAGAAAACAAATAGCAAAATATCAGACATAAAACACACAGTTGCCATCATACTTAATGGTGAAAGTCTAAAAGCTTTTCCCCTAAGATTGGAAATAAGACAAAGATATACAGTCTCATCATTTCTATTCAACATTGTACTGGAGGGTCTAGGTAGGACAATTAAGCAAGGAAAGAAATAGGACGTATGTAGATTGGAAAGGAAGAAGTAAAACTGTCTACTTAAAGATGACATAATCTTGCATATAGAAAATCCTAAAGAATCCACAAAAAACCTATTAAAGGTATTAAATGAATGCAGCATGTTTACAGGATACATGATCAACATACAAAAAAAAAAAAAAATACCCTAGTATTTCTCTGTACTAACAATAAAAACTCCGAAACTAAATTAAGAAAACAATTCCCTTTACAATAGCACCAAAAATAATGAAATACTTAGGAAGAAATTTAACTCAAGAAGTATAAGACTTGGACACAAAAAACTAAGAAATATTGTTGAAAGAAATTAAAGAAGATTGAAAAACATGTGAAAGACATTCCATGTTCATGGGTTGGAACACTTAATACTGTTAAGATGACAATCTTCTCACTGAGTATAACATGTATGAACTGGGGGTGAAGGTCACATTTGCAGGCCTACTCTTTCCATCAGTCTTTCTTTAACTACCTATGCCCTTTTTCTTTGGTGACAGGAGAAGATGACTAAAGTAGAGGAAAATCTTATAGTGGTGAGAAAGGAAATTAGTCTTACCAAAATGCAGTCAGAATTCCAGTATAATTTGTGCTTACGATACTTAACGCCTAAGCCCATGGTGACAATAAGCGTAAAATCAACAAAATTTCTAAAATTTTTTCAAGCAAACGAGTCTAGGCTTTTCTCTATGATAACCTAGGATACCAGCAAAGCCACAGATACAAAGAGTGGTGGTGGTGGGCAGTGGTAGAGAGCAGAAGGCAAGAAAAGGGCTTTCAGGAGCCATTTCATTTATAGTCTTTAAAGTTAATGAAGACTCTAGATATGACAAATTCAAGTTTGTTGTTCTGTCCATGGCACATGTATGCCTTCTAATGGGAATATGTCAGAAACTAGGACTTTTTTATGGGAGGAAAGTATCATGAAAGGACATATACAACCTTTCAAGAGAACAGGCCAGGATGGGGCACTTGGAGAAGAAGCAATGGTTATAAGGAGGCAGAAATGTCAAGTAAGAAAGCATGAAGGCCACGCTTGACATTTTTGCTATTTTGCCACTCACTAGCTCATTGTTATGTACCATCCCTACCTTCCAAGACACAATTCTGCCAAATCCAGTGACTGGGTATTACGGCATTTTGCCAGGCCTGCTCCAGAGAATTGTATTAGCCCATTATCAGAGTATGGGGAAAGGGATTTTTCTATTTGAGTGGAAGTCAAATTGTGACCCTCTAGCTCAGGAGTCTGGCCAGAAGATCAGTACATGGATACTATTGCCATAGCACCAAGTTACCCACCATCAATTACCATGTCAGTGACTAATCACAGGCAGGGAGCTGACCTCAAAAGGGGATGAGAGTTCCTTCCATCAGACAGCTATTTCATTTACAATGCCCCTGGCAGTGCTTCTAAACCACTCTCAGACTCCCTAGCCCCAGAAAGAAGGAAATCAAACTGATATTATATCTAATTATGGCTCCTGAGGAGAGAAGACAAACAAAAAAATTAGTGGAAAAGTGTTAATAACATTTATGAATTCTCCATGTGAAACGGCAAATTAGGAGCACCTCCTGTGACATAAAAACTGTAAGAATGAATCTCCAATGAGATTTTACCAACTCTTGGCTCTTCAGGAAAGAAACAGAGTCAGGCTCTGTTAGAAAGTTTGTGCTTTGAGAATCTTTTCTGAGAATTAGACGATGTCCTTTGGGGAGCCAGACCTCTTTGATAGGCCCTTTGCTAAGTGAAAAGATTCCCATGTGGCCTTTCTATTGGACCAAAATGAAATTAAAGTGGAAAAGATGGTTCCAAATGTAGCCAATGGCCCAAACCAGAAAGATATCTGCTTTGCTTCAATCATGCACGGTCAATTGAACAAAAAAAAGTTTAATAAATAAACATTTACTGAGAATCCACTGTATCCCAAGATCCTTTACGAATTTCATAGGTATACAAAAGAAGGAAGGAAGGAAGGAAGGAAGGAAGGAAGGAAGGAAGGAAGGAAGGAAGGAAGGAAGGAAGGAAGGAAGGAAGGAAGGAAAGAAAGAAAAAAGAAAGAAGGAAAGGGACAAGCTACTGTTTTAAGGAGAATTTTAGTACATTTTATGCATTTTTTTAATTTGACTCCACAAAGATGCATTATCGCATTACTGACTTTGTGTTTAAGCATTGTGCATGTATGTAAAAATGTTGAAAATTCCTCAATAAATGAAGAGAGAAGGCTTATCTTGTATATCTGCAATTCTGAAAAATAAAGTTTTTTGAGATAACTGAATTTCTCAAGATCTGTTTTGTTGTTGTTGTTGTTGTCATTATTGGGTGAGTCCATATACAGTGGTGACCCATTGAGGTTTTTGATCAGTCTCATTAAAAGGCTTATGTTGTTCATTACAGCATTTCAGATGACCACAGTTATAAAAGCTATTTCCTTTTTTTTTTTTGAAATGGAGTTTCACTCTTGTCGCTCAGCCTGGAGTGCAATGGCATGATCTCAGCTCACTTCAACCTCTGTCTCCTGGGTTCAAGTGATTCTCCTGCCTCAGCCTCCCCAGTGGCTGGGATTGCAGACATCTGCCACTATGCCTGGCTACTTTTTTGTACTTTTAGTACAGACGGGGTTTCACCATGTTAAGCAGGCTGGTCTCGAACTCCTGACCTCAGGTGATCTGCCTGCCTCGGCCTCCCAAAGCTATTTCTTTATTAATATAGTTCATCTGCTCATAACTGTTACACATGTGCAATTGTCATTAGTATAACTGAATGTTTATGCTTACAACAATATGTATGTTATTATTGCTTATTTTATTGTGTAATGTGGCCTGTGAAGTGTCATGTTTTTATGTTTTCCAAATAAATCGCCTTTTTAAAATGTAAATAAATTTTTTTTTTAAGAATTTTAAAATTATTTTTTCCAGAATTATATTTTAGGGATTTTGATCTTTCAGGATTTCTTTTTCTCTTTCCTTTTTTTTAAAAATTGAGATGGGGTCTTGCTATGTTGCCCAGGCTGGTCTCTAGCTCCTGGCTTTAAGCAATCTTCCTACCTTGACCTCCCAAACTGCTGGGATTTTAGGTGTGAGCCACCATGCTCAGCGTCAGGATTTCAACATTCAGGATTATGGCGTTTGGGATTGTGTCTTTCAAAATTATGATAGACTCTTTAGGAGTTTACACACTAGCTATAAAAATAAATCATAAATAAATGGTAAAAGGAATCAGGAAAGGACAATTGGTCTGGAGGCCGGGATACCTGGGCTCTAGTCCTGGCTCTAACAGGTTGCTGTGTGACTGTGGACAAGCCCTTTCTTCTCTATTGGCCCCACTTTTCCCATTTGTAAGCTGAGAAGTTTAAACTAGATCCTGAAATGCTTTCCCAACTCCGACATTACTTAAAGTAATGAGTATAGGAAAATGGGAGCGAGGCGGGGGGGATAGTTGAGCTTCCCATGCTAAAGAGGATTTAGGTTTTTTTTTTTTTTTTTTTTTTGAGGGTGAGTGTTTGTTTGTTTGTTTGTTTTCTATTCCAAGGACACAAGGTGTCTTCCCAACGCTTTGGAGTCACTGAAAGTGTAAGGCCGTAAAAGCCTAATGCCAGAACTAGGGAACATTTTCTCTTCAAGGATCAGTAAAATGCAGTCAGGAAAGTTGGTGACTCATTCTAAGTAAGACCTCCTCAGGGAAATTCTGGAGGGCAACTCCAAAGTCAACTTGAAAGTTTCCAGACTCTCCTTTTTTATCATTTGCTGTCCAAATGCAGAAGGATTAGAGTAAGATTTCTATCAGACCCATTACTTTGGCAGAGAGCCCAGTATCTGCCTGGGGATGGAGGCAGTGTTTGGTGCTCATGAATAAGGCTTGTAAATTGCTATTCTTTGTAACATTGCTGAGGAGGCAATGCCACATTCAAGACAAAAGACCATCAGTAGACTGGAGATGAAGAGAAAGTAGTGGAATAATGGAGATGGTCTTTTATGGAGATTATGAGCAAAGGGTTTGGAGTCATTCAGTCCTAGGCTCAATTCCAGCACCAGCACCTTGAGCATAAGTGTTTAAACATTTTTCGAGCCTCAGTTATTTCATGTGCAAAATGAAGATAATAATAATACTGATTCTACAATGATTATTGTAAAGATTAAATAAAATATTGTGTGTAAGGAGTGGGCACATGTGTCTGGCGCCTAGTAGATGCTCAGTAAATGGTAACTGCTAACATTAATTAACATAGCCATGATCATCCTTATCATCATCATCATCATCATCATTGATTTCTCTCCATACTGGCAGTAAAGACATTCCTAAATAATGAAGATAACAAATGACTCACCAAAGATCATTGATATTAAATGCTCAGAAATCATCAACCGCTGTTAATTTTCTATGGTTTCAAATCCAAACTCCTTTGTTTGGCACTTGATGTCCTCCACAATTAGCCTCATCCAGTCTCTTCCATATCATTAATTTTGGAGGTTATTCACCTGCACTTCACTCCCAGGCCTGCTCAATTACAATACAAATTCTAACCACGGCTGCAGGATATATTGGGAGCTTTATATCCTTCCGTGGGTAGGTTTGGCCTTAGTTACTATGCCCATGAATGGTATTCAGAGAGCCTGGAGTAGTCCCTGGACTTATATCCCTGTAGTATATCGGGTCCTAAACCATGGTAATTTGATTCAATCTAGATAATTGAGTTTTGTCTTAGCTTCCCTAGAATGAAGGCTTATCTTGTCTGCCTGCCTAGATCTAACCAGTTCCTTCACGGAATGTTCGGTTCTGTACCATGGTGCCCCCAGCTATACCTGGGGTACTTAATACAAGACTGATGATTGAGAACCAGGATACCAAGACACAACGAATTCTGAATGTTGTCTGTCACCTAGATCTTCTTGCTTTCATGTCTCACAAATCCCAAAACATCCCTTTGAGAACTGTATTGGATCAATAATATTTTACTCCAGGCCATGAAAGGAAACAGAAGGCTCACTCAAAGAGAGTAACTAGGGAAAGTTTAATGAAAGAGCTATTTAAATAATTTGAGAAGGGTTAAAATAAACCAACAAAGGATGATGAAGCACCCCAAAGTTAGCAATACCAGCAGAGCCTTTATCATTCCTAGCCCTAAACAGATAAATGGAGGGAGTAGTTACTGGATCCCAGAGGGAAAAAGATCCATAGCTGTGGCTGGAATAGATGACACTCCCTACTGAACAAATGTGTCTTTGGGGGAGGAATTCAGCCACTGACAACTAACATCAACCTGGGAGAAAAAATATCCTGACTTCTCTCTCCTCTCATTCACTACCACTGTCTCCAATTGGCTGTATCCAACGGATAAGTCAAAAGGCAAAATAACTCAGTTGATACATCCATAAAGGTCAGCCTCCTGGGACAAAGAGAAGAATGTAGAAAGGTAAGGGTTAGATGTAAAGGGACAAATGGAAAATATTCAGTAAAGGCAGGTATTCTGTTGGAGACTACCCCAAGAGTTCGACCAGTTCTACAATCACAGCTCATATCCTGCTCAAACTTTCTTGGTGCTACTGAGGTTTCTGACACCCCAACATCCAATTTCCCAGTCCTCAACTGCAAATTACGCCAGAGACTAGATCTTATACATCCGTCTATATTCCCCCGTAACATCATAAAAACTTACTGATGCACTGTTTTGCAAATGTTACAGTTTTTCCAGTTTCTCTTCTTTCTGTCTGTCTCTCTCCTCATTCAACAATATTTCATAAGCTCCACCATACATCAGCAACTGTGTTAGATGGTGGGGATATAATGGTACATAAAAACATATACATTCTCTCCTCTCATGGCACTTACAATCTAGCAGAAAAGAAAAACACGAATCCAAAAACACATTAGCAAGCAGACATTAAAAGAGCTAATATTGCCGGCTGCGGTGGCTCACACCTGTAATCCCAGCACTTTGGGAGGGCGAGGCGGGCGGATCACGAGGTCAGGAGATCGAGACCATCCTGGCTAAGACGGTGAAACCCCGTTTCTACTAAAAATACAAAAAAATTAGCCGGGTGTGGTGGCAGGCGCCTGTAGTCCCAGCTACTCTGGAGGCTGAGGCAGGAGAATGGCGTGAACCCGGGAGGCGGAGCTTGTAGTGAGCTCAGAAAGTGCCACTGCACTCCAGCTTGGGGGACAGAGCGAGACTCTGTCTCAAAGAAAAAAAAAAAAAGAAAGAAAAAGAGCTAATATTTACTGAGTGCTTCTAGTATGCTACTGTGGTGACTTTGTGTCTAACTGGTTATAATCTGGAGCTATACTTCCCGAAATTACTTTCCCTATATGATACCAAGTTAGAATTGGTCCCGAGACATATGCACAAGATTTGAAAGGCAAAAGTGAAGGTGCAGCCATTTGTAATACACTGAAGGTCATTGTGGTAGCAGGTGCTGTTTCAGTTTATGAACATGGCCGCGAATCTGCTGGCATGAAGCAGGAGTGCTGAAGGGTGCCAGCTTCTCCTGCAGGTCACCTACATCATCAAGAATGGAGGTGGTGAAAGGTAAGCATGGGTTTCAGATATCCTCATGGGATCCAGTTTGTCTTGCTAGGTTCCAATTTGTCTTTGTTATCCCCCACTTCCCCTTGTGACCTTAAGCTCAACACCAAATGCTGAAATTAACCTTACGGAAACTAATTAGCTCCCACAATTGCATAATGTCAATTCCTAAAATAAAATCCCTTACTATCTATAACCTATAGTGGTTCTGCTTCTTTGATCAAACTTTAATTGAGACTAGACAGGTACCATTACTATCTCTATATTAAAGATGATACTAAGGCACAGAGAGATTAAGCAACTTGCCCAATGTCAAACAATTAATAAATAGAGAAAGCTGAGTTTTGAATCCAAACAGTTGAGCATAAGAGAGAAAGTGTGTGTGTGTGTGTGTGTGTGTGTGTGTGTGTGTGTGTGTGTGTGAGAGAGAGAGAGAGAGAGAGAGAGAGAGAGAGAGAGGGAAAGAGAGAGATTAACTACCATCCTATTACTATCTATCTTTCAAACCTGTTTGTAATTATGCACAGGTAATTATGCAGAAGTAGATAAACACTATGAGGAAAGAAGCACAATTCTATGACAGCACAGCATATAACAAAGTATCTTGTATTAGATTATCTACCTCTCTGCCTACTTATCAGTCCCATCTATCTACCTACGTATATATATATATATATATATATATTTTTTTTTTTTTTTAATAAAATAGCTGATGCATGAAGAAAAGCCTAACCTCTGTAAATTTGGACAAAAGTGAAGAAAAAGCAGGAATCCTTCCCTTCCCCTGACACCACAATTTGGACAAAGTGTTGTCTATTCCATAACAGGGAAACTACCCTACTGAGAGCATAATTATGCCGAAATTGTTCGCAGTGCTAAACATTGATGAGGGGATAGTATAAAGTACACTAAATTGGGAATCAAGAAACTTGTCTTCTAATTCTAGCTCTGCCACTGCTTGCTGGGTAACTCTGGGCATGTGATTTCCGTTCTGTGGAGTGTCCATTTCCTCTCCCTAAGACGATATGATTGAAATCTACAATCTCTAAGACTCCTTCTAATCTGCTAGGAGACTATAACCATTGGCCTGTGAAATTATGGTCTATCCAAGTTTTCAGATAATTCAAGAAAGCAGTGGGATAATAAACCTGGGATTCCTGGGTGATTATTTGCAGTTCCAAAAGAAAACAATTTTGTTGGAACTCCTGAAGAGAAAGAAGGGATGGTAGAGCCGCTTTACCTAGTCATAAATCAGTCTGGCAATCACTGTAGGCTATACACCATTTTTCTTACCAAGATCTCTGATGAATTCTTGTGTTGCAATAAAAAAAGATTAACACATTCATTTTGAAGAGATGATCTCTTCATCCCAAAAGTCCCCAGGGGAACTTTTACCAAATAGCAGAATGTGGAAGCACAGCATGATTCAAGGAAGCCACATGACCTTCTATCCAGAGAATGATGAATACTTTTTACCTTGGCTAGGAAGGAAACGTGGACTAGAATTGATTTCCTCTCTTCTCTTGGGAGAAAGTGGGAGTAAGGGCATTAGAACTCCCATTTTGAGAAGTTTGCATTAAAATCTTTGTGTTTTATAGATATGTGAGAGTATCACACATCGGGGCCTATCATGGGGAGGGGGGAGGGGGGAGGGATTGCATTGGGGGTTATACCTGATATAAATGACGAATTGATGGGTGCTGATGAGTTGATGGGTGCAGCACACCAACACAGCACAAGTATACATATGTAACAAACCTGCACGTTATGCACATGTACCCTAGAACTTAAAGTATAATAAAAAAAAAAAGAGAGAGAGAAATAAAATACTTGTCCTGTTCAATGTCTGTTGTTTTGCAGCTTGAATTGAATACACTTATTTTCTAATTAAATTTTTTATTATACTTTAAGTTCTGGGATACATGTGCAGAACGTGCAGGTTTGTTACATGGGTATACACGTGCCATGGTGGTTTACTGCACCCATTAACCCATCTACATTTGTTTAAGTTCCTTGAAGATTCTGGATATTAGCCCTTTGTCAGATGGATAGATTGCAAAATTTTTCTCCCATTCTGTAGGTTGCCTGTTCACTCTGATGATAGTTTCTTTTGCTGTGCAGAAGCCTTTTAGTTTGATTAGATCCCATTTGTTAATTTTGGCTTTTGTTGCCATTGCTTTTGGTGTTTCAGTCATGAAGTATTTGCCCATGCCTATGTCCTGAATAGGACTGCCTAGGTTTTCCTCTAGGGGTTTAATAGTTTTTAGGTCTTATGTTTCATCTTTAATCCATCTTGAGTTAATTTTTGTATAAGGTGTAAGGAAGAGGTCCAGTTTCAGTTTTCCACATATGGCTAGCCAGTTTTCCCAACACCATTTATTAAAGAGGGAATCCTTTCCCCATTGCTTGTTTTTGTCAGGTTTGTTAAAGACCAGATGGTTGTAGATGTGTGGCATTATTTCTGAGGCCTCTGTTCTGTTCCATTGGTCTATATATCTGTTTTGGTACCAGTACCATGCTGTTTTGGTTACTGTTGCCTTGTAGTATAGTTTGAAGTCAAGTAGCATTATGCCTCCAGCTTTGTTCTTTTTGCTTAGGATTGTCTTGGCTGCACAGGGTCTTTGTTGGTTCCATATGAAATTTAAAGTAGTCTTTTTCTAATTCTGTGATGAAAGTCAATGGTAGCGTGATAGGAATAGCATTGAATCTATAAACTACATTGGGTAGTAGGGCCATTTTCACGACATTGATTCTTCCTATCCATGAATATGGAATGTTATTCCATTTGTTCATGTTCTTTTTTATTTCCTTGAGCAGTGGTTTGTAGTTCTCCTTGAAGAGGTACTTCACATCCCTTGTAAGTTGTATTCCTAGGTATTTTATTCTCTTTGTAGCAATTGTAAATAAGATTTCACTCATGATTTGACTCTCTGTCAATTATTGGTGTATAGGAATGCTTGTGATTTTTGAACATTGATTTTGTATCCAGAGACTTTACTAAAGTTGATTATCAGCTTAAGGAGATTTTGGGCTGAGACAATGGGGTTTTCTAAATATAGAATCATATCATCTACAAACAGAGACAATTTGACTTCCTCTCTTCCTATTTGAATACCCTTTATTTCTTTCTCTTGCCTGATTGCCCTGGCTGGAACTTCCAACACTATATTGAATAGGAGTGGTGAGAGACGGCATCCTTGTCTTGTGCCGATTTTCAAAGGGAAGGCATCCAGTTTTTGCCCATTCAGTATGATATTGACTGTAGGTTTGTCATGAATAGCTCTTATTTTGAGATATGTTCCATCAGTATCTAGTTTATTGAGAGTTTTTAGCATGAAGGGACGCTGAATTTTGTTGAAGGCCTTTTCTGCATCTATGGAGATAATCATGTGGTTTTTGTCATTGGTTCTGTTTATGCAACGGATTATGCTTATTGATTTGCATATGTTAAAGCAACCTTGCATCCAAGGGATGAAGGCAACTTGATCGTGGTGGATAAGCTTTTTGAAGGGCTGCTGGATTTGGTTTGCCAGTATTTTATTGAGGATTTTCGCATTGATGTTCATCAGTGATATTGGCCTGAATTTTTTTTTTTAATCTCTGCTCGGTTTTGGTATCATGATAATGCTGTCCTCATAAAATGAGTTAGGGAAAAGTCCTTCCTTTTCAATTGTTTGGAATAGTTTCAGAAGAAATGATACCAGCTCCTCTACATACCTCTGGTAGAATTCAGCTGAAAATTGATCTGGTCCTGGGCTCTTTTTGGCTGGTAGGCTATTCATTACTGCCTTAAGTTCAGAACTTGTTATTGGTCTATTCAGGGATTCAACTTCTTCCTGGTTTAGTCTTGGGAGGGTATATGTGTCCAGGAACTTATCCATTTCTTCTAGATTTTCCAGTTTATTTGAGTAGAGGTGTTTATAGTATTCTCTGATGGTAATTTGTAATTCTGTGGTCTCAGTGGTGATATCCCCTTTATCATTTTTTATTGTGTCCCTTTGATTCTTCTCTCTTTTCTTCTTTATTAGTCTGGCTAGCTCTCAATCTATTTTGTCAATCTTTTCATAAAACCAGTTGCTGGATTCATTGATTTTTTTGAAGAGTTTTTTCATTCACTTCTGCTCTGATCTTAGTTATTTCTTGTCTCCTGCTAGCTTTTGAATTTATTTGCTCTTGCTTCTCTAGTTCTTTTAATTGTCATGTTAGGGTGTCGATTTTAGATCTTTCCTGCTTTCTCTTGTGGGCATTTAGTGCTATAAATTTCCCTCTACACACTGCTTTAAATGTGTCCCAGAGATTCTGGTATGTTATGTCTTTGTTCTCATTGGTTTCCAAGAACTTATTTATTTCTACCTTAATTTCGTTATTTACCCAGTAGTCATTCAGGAGCAGGTTTTTCAGTTTCCATGTAATTGTGTGGTTTTGAGTGAATTTCTTAATTCTGAATTGTAATTTGATTGCAGTGTGATCTGAGAGCTATTTTTATGATTTCAGTTCGTTTGCATTTGCTGAGGAGTGTTTTACTTCCAATTATGTGGTCGGTTTTAGGAGAAATGTGATGTGGTGAGGGGAAGAATGTATATTCTATTGATTTATGGTGGAAAGTTCTATAGATGACTATTAGGTCCACTTGGTCCAGAGCTGAGTTCAAGTCCTGAATATCTGTCTTGTTGATCTGCCTTATATTGACAGTGGGCTATTAAAGTCTCCCACTATTATTGTGTGGGAGTCTAAGTTTCTTTGCAGGTCTCTAAAAACTTGCTTTATGAGTCTGGGTGCTCCTGTATTGGGTGCATATAGATTTAGGATAGTTAGCTAGTTAGCTCTTCTTTTTGCCTTGATCTTTTTACTAATATGTAATGACCTTCTTTGTCTTTTTTGATCTTTGTTGGTTTAAAGTCTGTTTTATCAGAGACTAGGATTGCAACCCCTGCTTTTTTTTTTTTATTTGCTTTCCATTTGTTTGGTAAATATTCTTCCATCCCTTTATTTTGAGCCTATGTATGTCTTTGCATGAGATGGGTCTCCTGAATACAGCACACCAATTGATCTTGGCTCTTTATCCAATTTGCAAGTCTGTGTCTTTTAATTGGGGCATTTAGCCCATTTATATTTAAGGATAATATTGTTATGTGTGAATTTCATCCTGTCATTATGATGCTACCTGGTTATTTTGCCCATTAGTTGATGCAGTTTCTTCATAGTGTCAATAGTCTTTACAATTTGGTATGTTTTTACAGTGGCTGGAACCGGTTTTTCCTTTCCACATTCAGTGCTTCCTTCAGGAGCTCTTGTAAGGCAGGCCTGATGGTGACAAAATCTCTCAGCATTTGCTTGTCTGTAAAGGATTTTATTTCTCCTTCGCTGGTGAAGCTTAGTTTGGCTGGATATGAAATTGTGGGTTGAAAATCATTTTCTTTAAGAATGTTGAATATTGGCTCCCAGTCTCTTCTGGCTTGCAGGGTTTCTGCAGAGAGATCTACTATTAGTCTGATGGGCTTCCCTTTGTGGGTAACCCAACCTTTCTCTCTAGCTGCCCTTAACATTTTTTCCTTCATTTCAACCTTGATGAATCTGACAATTATGTGCCTTGGGGTTGCTGTTCTCCAGGAATATCTTTGTGGTGTTCTCTCTGTTTCCTGAATTTGAATATTGGCCTGTCTTGCTAGGTTGAGAAAGTTCTCCTGGATAATATCCTGAAGAGTGTTTTCCAACTTGATTCCATTCTCCCTGTCACTCTCAGGTATACCAATCAAACGTAGGTTTGGTCTTTTCACATAGTCCCATATTTCCTGGAGGCTTTGTTTGTTTCTTTTCATTCTTTTTTTCTCTAGTCTTGTCTTCACACTTTAATTAAGTTGATCTTCAATCTCCAATATCCTTTCCTCCACTTGATTGATTTGGGTTCATGAAGTTCTCGTGCTGTGTTGTTCAGCTCTATCAAGTAATTTATGTTCTTCTCTAAACTAGTTAGCAATTCCTATAATATTTTTTCAAGGTTCTTAGCTTCCTTGCATTGGGTTAGAACATGCTCCTTTAGCTAGGAGGAGTTTGTTATTACCCACCTTCTGAAGACTACTTCTGTCAATTCGTCAAACTCATTCTCCATCCAGTTTTGTTCCCTTGCTTGCAAGGAGGTATGATCCTTTGAAGGAGAAGGGGTGTTCTGGTTTTTGGAATTGTCAACCTTTTTGCACTGGTTTTTCCTCATCTTCTTGGATTTATCTACCTTTGGTCTTTGATGTTGGTGACCTTCGGATGGGGTTTCTGTGTGGATGTCCTTTTCGTTGATGTTGATGCTATTCCTTTCTGTTTGTTAGTTTTCCTTCTAACACTCAGGCCCTTCTGCTGCAGGTCTGCTGGAGTTTGCTGGAGGTCCACCCCAGACCCTGTTTTCCTGGGTATCACCAGCGGGGGTTGTAGAACAGCAAAGATTCCTGCCTGTTCCTTCCTCTGGAAGCTTCATCCCAGAGGGGCACCTGCCAGATGCCAGCTACAGCTCTCCTGTATGAGGTGTCTGTCGACCCCTGCTGCGAGATGTCTCCCAATCAGGAGGCACGGAGGTCACGTACCCACTTGAGGAGGCAGTCTATCCCTTAGCAGAGCTCGAGCACTTTGCTGGGAAATCTGCTGCTCTCTTCAGAGCCACCAGGCAGGAACTTTTAAGTCTTCTGAAGCTGCGCCCACAGCCACCCCTTTTCCCAGGTACTCTGTCACAGAGATGTGGGAGTTTTCTCTATAAGCCCCTGACTGGGGCTGCTGCCTTTCTTTCAGAGATGCCCTGCCCAGAGAAGAAGAATCTAGAGACGCAGTCTGGCTACAGCAGCTTTGCTGTGCTGCAGTGGGCTCTGCCCAGTTTGAACTTCCTGGAGGCTTTGTTTACACTCTGAGGGGAAAACCACCTCTGAGGGGAAAACTACCTCTCACTAATGGCGGATGCCCTTCCCCCCACCAAGCTTGATTGTCCCAGGTTGACTTCAGACTGCTGTGCTGGCAGTGAGAATTTTAAGCCAGTGGATCTTAGCTTGCTGGGCTCTGTGAGGGTGGGATCCACTGAGCTAGACCGCTTGACTCCCTGGCTTCAGCCCCCTTTCCAGGGGAGTGAACAATTCTGTCTCGGTGGCATTCCAGGTGCCACTAGGGTATGGAAAAAACTCCTGCAGCGTGAGCTGAGATCTGGCCACTGCACTCCAGCCTGGGTGACAGTGAGACTCCGTCTCAAAAAAAAAAAAAACTCTTGCAGCTAGCTCGATGTGTGCCCAAATGGCCACCCAGTTCTGTGCTTGAAAACCAGGGCTCTGGTGTTGTAGGTATCCGAGTAAATCTCCTGGTCTGCAGGTTGCAAAGACCATTGGAAAAGCATAGTATCTGGGCAGGAATGCACTGTTCCTCACAGCACAGTCCCTCACGGCTTCCCTTGGCTAGGGGAGGGAGTTCCCTGACCCCTTGCACTTCCCAGGTGAGACAATGCCCCACCCTGCTTCTGCTCACCCTCCGTGGGCTACACCCACTGTCTAACCAGTACCAATGAGATGAGCCAGCTATCTCAGTTGGAAACGCAGAAATCACCTGCCTTCTGTGTTGATCTCACTGGGAGCTGCAGACCGGAGCTGTTCCAATTTGGTCATCTTGCCAGCCATCCTAATTACATTTTTGATAGAGTTTTAAAGCAAGTGAGAAGTTCATGTAGCATGGCTAAGGTTATAATTTGGGCAGCCATCTCTTAAATGAAGAAAAATAATAACTTCAGATTTAGTCTGATATCCTGAAGCATCTGAATCAGATAACTGTAAAACTGGGGGGGAAAGGTATTCCTCTTATCTTTAAAGAGAATGAGACAATTTAAAGAGATTGCTCTTAGTTCCATGAAGACTAAGGTCCTCCAAGTATAAGGATGGAATGAGATCACATTTCTTTGACCTACATCAATAAGACACATTAACTAGTTATTTAAATGAACCAACCCCATTTAACAAGCTTGAGGTTGTTTCTAATAGAAAAAGAAAGGCTTAATTAACCCCTTGTAAGTGTCCTTATTTCAAAAAATGCAAAATCCACAGTGAGAATTTGTGTTTAGAGAAAAAGTCATATCACAGAATGCCATATTTATCTCCTTTTCAGTTCTAGTTGCTCCTTTTATTGTAGCATTTGTTCATTCAAATATCTATTATGTATGGGTTTTACATCAGGTACTGTGCTAAGTATTGGCTTACCTCTTTGACTCTTGGATTTTTACAAGCTGCATTTAGATGTTGAGCCTCCAGAGCTGGGACTTCAATGTCAATTTTAAGATTTTTTCCTTTGCTTGGAAATTTTCTCCCTTTCTGATTTTCCTACAACAAATCCCTTTTATTCACACACAGGCTATCAGAAAAGTGGAAGGGGGGCTGTGTCATACAAGATATCATAAGTGTAAACCTCAGTTGGCATATAAAGGAATGCTTCCAAATGTCAAGACATTTTAGTGACCATATACAGCACTGTATCTCCCCATCAATCAGAGGCAAAATATGCCCAGGTTCGTCAGACTCCTTTAGGACTCTGATCAATACCTGTGAATTCAAGTCTGCCACATCCAACAAAGAATAAACCACAGTGGGCAGCGATCGCTTCTACCCTAGAGCTAGCATTTGTCTTCAGCATCTCTTGCCCATTGGTGCTAGTTTGCTGCTGTATTGGACTTTTCAGTCTCTATCTATTCCCTTTCCTTGATTTTTAAATGTCATATCCCTTATCACTTCCTAATATATTATATTTGAAATATTATATATGCTGTTTGTAATCTGTTGAAGCCCCATGAAGACAGGGAAGTTTGTTTGTTTTGTTCACTCAATGCCTAGAATAGCACCTGGCTCATAGTTAAGCCCTCAAAAATGTGATGAATAAATGAATGAATGAGTGATACCTGTTTGTTCCTTTTTGCCTTAGTTGACTCTTTGGGCGTCAAGCCCGCATTTGTCTAAGATCTACAGCAAAAACCTGATCCTACTATTCCTCTGGCATCAATCCTTCAGGCTTGTCCTACCTGACATACCAGATTCTTCTTGGTGAACTGACCTAACATACAACCCAGAGAGGAATATATTCAAGTCAAAGCATTTTTGCATACGCAAGGACCCACACACAAAACTACTTGTTTTTTTCATTTGTCCTTAAAGCTGTTTTTTTTTTTAATGTCCCTCTATATGTGAGTACGTAAAATGGTTTTGCCTTCAATATATGGAACAGAAACATCACTACCTACCTCAGATCCCCTCTAGACCCCCACCCTTCATTCAGGCTGTTTAGCCTTACTTGATTTATTCTCCCTCCTTGGTATCAGCATTTTAATATTCCCTAGGCCTAACTTACAGGAATGAAAAACTATGGGCCACATTAATTAGGGGGCAACAAAAACCAGGGGCCTTTTAACCTACAGTAACGTCACTCTGTCTGGCCCCTTCTTCCACAGCCACATTGGATAGGCCACGCTTGACAAAGAGTTTAGAAAACATTGAATTCAAAGAATCTGTTCCTCAAGGAGAGTTCAATTCAACCAATCACATTTTTCTTTGCCAACTAACTACCTTAGCTATGTCTGTTAGACCAGAAACCCAAGAGGACTCTTTATTTTTAATTGACAATTCAAGAGACTCTTCACACTCTTTTTGCTCCCTCTGTGTGTCGTGGATTTATTTTCTAAGAGGTGTGTGGTCAAAGGGGAGACATAGAATGAGCAATGAGTTTCTTTCTGCTTTGGAAGTGTCCCTGGCATATATGATGTGATTCTAGGGAAGCAATGTAGGAGTTGGGGTTGAGGTAAGATAATCATAAATGAGGTATCTGTGATATCTGACAATAAAACAGGAGGGATGAGGAGGGGAGATCAGTTAGGCAAACAATTTTTTAAAAACTATGTATTTTAGAATAATTTTTAATTTACTGAAAAGTTGTAAAGATATTACAGACTGTTCCCAAACACCCTTCACTCAGTTTCCCCAGTGTTCACAGCTTACATAATCATGGTACAGTTGTCAGAGGCAAGAAATTAACACTGATATGTTCCTGTTACTAAACTACTAGATTTCACTCATTTTTCCACTAAAATCCTTTTACTGTTTCAAGGTCTAATTCAGGATTCCACATTGCATTTAACGGACAATTTTTGGCATAATGTGAGAAGATCTACTCAAGAAGCCAAGCCTAGGCCCATCGGGGAAAGCTGCTCACATTGGGCTGGGCTCTTTTTTTCCTGACTACAAGTCCTGGTTAATCTGCACTATATGGTGTAGCCAAGGGGAACTTGGCTAAACAGCAGGGGTATGCTCAGGCATCAAAAGGGGAGTACTGCTACATTGAATGGATTTCCTACCTTCAGCGCTATTAAGAATGACAAATCTGTATTATGAAACAGACATGTTAGAGTCACTATATTAAATATGTCAAACACATGGGACAGTCTAGACTGGGGGTTGACAAACTGCAGCCTTACAGGCCAAACTTTGTGTGTTGACTGTTTTTGTTTGTTTCTTTTTAACGAAGCTATTTATTGGAATACTTAGGCACTCCTGTTTGATTATGTATTGTCTATGGCTGCATTTGCACCACAAAGACAGAGTAGAATAGTTGAGACAGAGACTGTATGGCCCACAAAGTCTAAAATATTCACCATCTGGCTCTTTGTGGAAATAGTTATCTAAATGTGATTAACAGGTAGAGAAATAAGAACCTGGATGGTCTGTACGTAGTAGAAGTTGCAAAACTGTTAGACAAAATGTACAGCCTATGTCAGAAGGCTGGGACATGGGATTATATCAAGCTAACAACCTTCTGCACAACAAAGGAAACAATTAATAAAGTGAAGAGACAGCCCACAGAATGGCAGAAAATATTTGCAAACTACCCATCCAACAAGGGATTAATAACCAGAGTACATAAAAAGCTCAAACTACTCAATAGCAAAAACAATCCCAAATAATCTAATTTAAAATGGGCAAAAGACTTGAATAGACATTCCCCAAAAGAAGACATATGAATTGCCAAGTATATGAAAAAATGCTCAATGTCACAAATCATCAGGAAAATGCAAATTAAAATCACTATGGGGTATGACCTCACCCCAGTACGAATGGGTATTACCAAAAAGACAAAAAAATAACAAATGCTGGAAAGGATGCAGAGAAAAGGGAACACTTATATACTGTTGGTGGGCATGTAAATTAGTACAAACTCTATGGAGGTTTCTCAAAGACCTAAAAAATAGAACTACCATATGATCCAGCAATGCCACTGCTGGGTATGTACCCAAAGAAAATAAAATGAATATATGAAAGAGATATCTGTACTCCCATGTTTATTGCAGAACTATTCATAATGGAAAAGACTGGAATCAACCTAAATGTCCATCAACAGATGAATGGATAAAAGAAAACACAGTGTATATACACAATGGAACACAGCCACAAAGAAATAAAATCCTTGCACTTGCTGTAACATGGATCAAACTGGATGTCATTATGTTAAGCGAAGTAAGCCAGGCACAGAACAACAAATACTTCATGTGCTCACTCTATATGGGAGCTAAAAAAGTGGATCTCATGGAGGTAGCAAGTAGAATGGTAGTTACCAGAGGCTGAAAAGGGAAGTGGGGAGGGGGGATGAACAGAAGTTGGATAATGAGTAAAAAAATATAGTTAAATACAAGTAATACATTTTAGTATTCAATAGTACAATAGGAAAATTATAGTTATCAATCATTTATCTTATATTTCAAAATAGCTTGAAGAACTGTAATGGTCCCAATGCAAAGATAAATGTTTGAGGTTATGGATATCCCAATTACCCTGATTAAGTCATTACGTACTGTACACATGCATCAGGATATCACATATACCTCAAAAATATGTTATGTCAATTTAAAAAAAAAGAAGTCTAGTGCATGGCCATTGACACACCCAGTAATGAGTGAGGCTTCCTTGGAGATTCTGTGAACATCACATTGCTGAACTTGGCTTCTACCCCAGGCCCAGCTCCTGAAATTTCTAATTAAGGGGAGATCACTAAACCTTGGAAAGGCTAGATGGTTGTGGGGGGGGGGGGGGAATCACTTCTTACCAATGCTCTGAGAGTTCTTGGTTGTAAGTTAATACTGAGAAATGAAAATAAGAAAACCCATGGGTATAATCTATTTAGATATTTTCATACTTTCCTTTGACAAGATTGTATATTTAGGATGACTTTAAATTATTAGATTACCATAAGACAAGAGAATATTTTTATTACTCAAGTCACTATTGAATACTTAGTATATCTATGGCCCTGTGGGATTACAAAGAGGAGATAAGCCCAGTCTATGTATTATGATTCTAGTGAGAAAGAAAACACATGCACTTAACCACTTATTATAAAAGTACAATAAAGTATCAAAACATCTAAATGTCTCCATTTAGTCTCAATCTTTTCTCACTCCTAGGATGCCTCAGTCCTTCCTTTTCCTACAGCATCCTTCCAAATTTTGTTACTATGCCCTCTCAAGACAACACTATTTCAAGGTAAGCAAACTCCCTGACATGCTTCACCTCCTCACATAACAACTCTTTTTTTAACTGAAATCTGGCCCTATCACAAGAACCCTGCATCCCCTTGAGCTCTCTCAAGAGTAGGGTGTTTATTCCCACATACTTCAGAAATCTTATGGCCACAATTGCTTTTATTGTCCCCATTTTAGTAATGAGAAAACTGAGGCTTAGAGAGGCCAAGTAAATTTCCCAAGGCCACACAGCCAGGAAGTGGCAGAGCTGGGATTAGGACCCAGATGAGAATGATGGAAGCATCATGCTCTTTACAACCACACTAGAGAGTCTTGCAGATCCTCTACAATCCTCCATCATCACTTGATGTTAAATGTGAAACATCTAAGAAACAACAGAATTTTTTAAAAATCTAGGATCACGTACTTTCTTTTTTTCCCAGTATTACCCTGCACTTATTTATTTATTTGTTTTTTCTTGAGAACTTGGTCTTTATATGTTTTTTTAAATCAACTTTTATCTTAAGTTTCAGGATACATGTGCAGAATGTGCAGATTTGTTACATAGGTAAACGTGTGCCTTAGTGGTTTGCTGCACTAGTCAACCTATCACTTAGGTATGAAGCCCAGCATCCATCAGCTATTCTTCCTGATGATCTCCCTCCCGTGACCCCCCAACAGGCCCCAGTGTGTGTTGTTCCTCCGCCATGTGTCCATGTGTTCTCTTTGCTCAGTTCCTACTTATAAGTGAGAATATGTAGTGTTTGATTTTCTGTTCCTGTGTTAGTTTGCTGAGGATAACGGCTTCCAACTCTATCCATGTCCCTGCAAATGACATGATCTCTTTTTATGGCTGCATAGTATTTCATGGAGTATATGTACCACATTTTCTTTATCCAGTCTATCATTGATGGGCATATGGGTTGATTTCATGTCTTTGCTATTGTGAGTAGTGCTGCAATGAACATAACATATCTTTATAATACAGTGACTTATATTTCTTTGGGTCTATATCCAGTAATGGAATTGCTGGGCCAAATAGTATTTCTGTTTCTAGATCTTTGAGGAACTGCCACACTGTCTTCCAACATGGTTGAACCATTAATAATTTACATTCCCACCAACAGTGTAAAAGCGTTCTTTTTTCTCCACAAGCTCACCAGCATCTGTTGCTTCTTGACTTTAGTAATCACCATTCTGAGTGACGTCAGATGGTATCTCATTGTGGTTTTCATTTGCATTTCTCTAATGATCAGTAACATTGAGGGTTTTTTTCATTTGTTTGCTGGCTTTGTGAATGTCTTCTACTCAGAAGTGTCTGTTCATGGCCTTTTCCTACTTTTTTATTTTTCTTAACAGAGTCTCGCTCTGTCTCCCAGGCTGGAGTGCAGTGGCAGGATCTCTGCTCACTGCACCCTCTGCCTCCTATGTTCAAGTAATTATCCTGCCTCAGCCTCCCTAGTAGCTGGGATTACAGGTGCCCACTGCTACACCCAGCCAATTTTTGTATTTTTAGTAGAGATGAGTTTTCACCATGTTGACCAGGCTGGATTTGAACTCCTCAATTGATCCACCTGCCTCAGCCTCCCAAAGTGCTGAGATTACAGGTGTGAGTCACCACACTCATCCTCTTTGCTCACTTTTTAATGGAGTTTTTTTTTTTTTTTTTTTCCTTGTAAATTTGTTTAAGTTCCTTCTACACTCTGGAGATCAGACCTTTGTCAGATGGATAAATTGAAAAAGTTCTCTCTCATTCTATAGGTTGTCTGTTCACTCTGATGATAGTTTATTCTGTGCAGAAGCTCTTTAATTTAATTAGATCACATTTGTCAAATTTTTCTGTTGTTGCAATTGCTTTTAGCATTTTCATCATGAAATCTTTGTCCATGCCTAGGTCCTGAATGGTATTGCTTAGATTTTCTTTTGGGGTTTTTATTTGTTTTAGGTTTTGTATTTAAGTCTTCAATCTATCTTGAGTTAATTTTTATACAAGGTGTAAGGAATAGACAGACCACTAGCTAGACTAATAAATAAGAAAAGAGAGAAGAACCAAATAGACACAATCAGAAATGATAAGGGGGATATCACCACTGACCCCACAGATATACAAACAATCAGAGAATACTATAAACAGTTTGGTGCATATAAACTAGAAAATCTAGAAACAATGGATAAATTACTAGACACATACACTCTCCCAAGACTGAACCAGGAAAAAATTGAATCCCCAAATAGACCAATAAAGAGTTCTAAAATTGAGGCAATAATAAGCTGCCTACCAACCAAAAAAAGCCCGGGACCAGATGGACTTATAGCTGTATTCATTCAGAAGTACAAAGGATCTGGTACCATTTCTACTGAAACTATTCCAAACAATTGAAAAGGAGGGACTTATCCCTAAGTCATTTTATGAGGCCAATATCATCCTGCTACCAAAACCTGGAAGAGACACAACAACAACCAAAAAAAGAAAACTTCAGGCCAATCTCCCTGATGAACATCGATGCAAAAAACTTCAGTAAAATACTGGAAAACTAAATCCAGCATCACATCAAAGAGCTTATCCACCATGATCAAGTTGGCTTCATCCCTGGGATGCAAGACTGGTTCAACATATGCAAATCAATAAATGTAATTAATTACATAAACAGAACCAAAGACAAAAACCACGTAATTATCTCAATAGACACAGAAGTGGCCTTCTATAAAATTCAACATCTCTTCATGTTAAAAACTCTCAATAAACTAGGTATAGAAGGAACATATATCAAAATAATGAAAGCCATGTATGACAAACCCACAGCCAACATCATACACAATGGGCAAAACCTGGAAGCATTCGCCTTGAATACCAGCACAAGACAAGGATGCCCTCTCTCACTACTCGTATTCAACATAGTATTGGAAGTCCTGGCCAGGATAATCAGGCAAGAGAAAGAAACAAAGGGTATTCAGACAGGAAAAGAGGAAGTCAAGCTGTCGCTGTTTGCAAATGACATGATCCTGTATCAAGAAAACCCCATAATCTCAGCTTCTTAAGCTTCTTAAGCTGATAAGCAACTTCAGCAAAGTGTCAAGATACAAAATCAATATGCAAAAGTGCTAGCATTCCTGTAAACCAACAACAGGCATGCAGAGAGCCAAATTATGAATGAACTCCCATTCACAATTGCTACAAATAGAATAAAATACCTAGGAATACAACTAACAAGGGAAGTGAAGGACCTCTTCAAGGAGAACTACAAACTACTGCTCAAGGAAATCAGAGAGGACACAAACAAGTGGCAAAACCTTCCATAATCATGGATAGGAAGAATCAATCTTGTGGAAAATGCCCAAAGTAATTTACGGATTCAGTGTTATTCCCATTAAACTACCATTGACATTTCACAGATTTAGAAAAAAACTACTTTACAATTCATATGAAATTAAAAAGGAGGCCATATAGCCAAGACAATCTTAAAATGAACAAAGCTGGATACATCATGCTACCTGACTTCAAGCTATACTACAAGGCTACAGGAACCAAAACAACATAGTATTGGTACAAAAACAGACACAAAGACCAATGGAATAAAGAATTCAGAAATAATACCACACACCTACAACCATCTGATCTTCAACAAATCTGACAAAAACAAACAATGGGGAAAGGACACTCTATTTAATAAATGGTGCTGGGAGAACTGGCTAGCCATATGCAGTAATGTGAAACTGAATCGTGCACTTTCTTACAGTACCTAATGCAAATTCCTGATGTGTCTGTAGGGGCAGGAAGGATTTCACAGGCTTATTTGATATTCTGGCAGTGGTGTCACCCACTCACTCCTCTTTTTTGGAGTCAAGACATTGTCATCAGCAATGTAATTACAGTCCTTAGGCCAATTCTCATCTGATAGAACATCTATCAGGAAGCTATATGGAAGTTGAAACCAGGAGAGGTCAAAAGAAATATAACCAGGAGAACTAGATGAGGTGTGTCTAGGAAGATGTTGTTAAACAGCAGTGCTTCCGAATAAGTCTGCCCCAGTGCTTGGAGTTATAAGTTTGCCAATAGATTAATGACATTGATCCCTCAGCCCAAGGTCCCTTATTAACTCTGGTGCCACACGTCTCGTTTTTTTGTTGTTGTTTTTTTTTCCACCAAGGTTCTATAGAACTATTTTCTACTCATACCAGCATGGTAGTTTTATCAGAAAGTGGTCTTGATTCAGACCCCAAGAGAGGGTTCTTGATCTCATGCAAGAAATAATTCAAGAGCCGGGACTGGTGGCTCATGCCTGTAATCCCAGCACTTTGGGAGGCCGAAGCGGGCAGATCACCTGAGGTCGGGAGTTCAAGACCAGCCTGACCAACGTGGAGAAACCCGGTCTCTACTAAAAATAAAAAATTAGCCAGGCATGGTGGCATATGCCTGTAATCCCAGGTAGCAGGGAGGCTGAGGCAGGAGAATCACTTGAACGTGGGAGACGGAGGTTGCAGTGAGCCGAGATAGCGCAATTGTACACTCCAGCCTGGGCAACAAGAGCGAAACTGTCTCAAAAGAAAAAAGAAAGAAAGAAAATAAGAAAGAAAGAATTCAAGGCAAATCCATAGGGTACAGTGAAAGTAAGTTTAATAAGAAAGTAAAGGAATGCAAGAATGGCTACTCCATAGGAAAAGCAGAAGCATGGGCTCCTCCGCTGCTTATACTTATTGTTACTTCTCAATTGTATGCTCAACACAGGGTGGATTATTCATGAGTTTTCCAGGAAAGGGGTGGCCAATTCCCGGAACTGAGAGTTCCTCCACTTTTTAGACCATATAGGGTAACTTTCTGATGTTTCTGTGGCATTTGTGAACTGTCAGGGAGCTGATGGGAGTGTCTTTCAGCATGCTAATGTGTTATAATTAGCGTATAATGAACAGTGAGGATGACCAGAGGTCACTTTCATCACCATCTTGGTTTTGGTGGATTTGGGCCTGTTTCTTTACTGCATCCTTTTATCCTATCTCATCATGTGACTAAGACTACTTTCACCTCCTGGGAATGCAGCCTAGTAGGTCTCAGCCTTATTATACCCAGCCCCTAGTCAAGATGGAGTTGCTCTGGTTCAAATGCCTGTGAAAGCAGTGCACAGGTTTGGGAAACAGTGTTGTTGAAGATGGCTAAGGAGATATCCTGTCCACCAAAAATTTCATGCCTTATACACAATCTGTAACCTCTTTTTTCCTCTGGTCTGCTGGGATGTCAGAGGCTCAGGGTGCCTTTCAGAGGGTTTGAGTAAGGTACGGGAGGAAGTATGGAAGAGAAGCAGAGTACACCCAGAATTAGGAAAACTGATGACACACAAAGTGAAGTGGTACTTGGCCTTATAGAACAATTCCAGCTCTCTTGACAGATCCTTTGCTTAGCTTGCATATTAGAGGCACAAGAAGAAATGAGCCTATCAGCAAATAGGTGAACCTTTGCTGCAATATTTGTCAGTCAGATCAGCCATAATAGACACGGACTGATATCTTGAGATCACCCAAATACAAATGAAGTGATAAAGAAATAAATATAAAGATAGGTAAAATAAAACTGTGTTGGAACGCTATATACTAAAATGTTGACAGTGTTTTTTTTTTTTTTTTTTTTTGGCCCTTCTGTGTCACCTCATTAATTTTGACACTGGGTATGCATTTGTCCTATAAAAAAAATGACATCAATAAAGCTATTTTCATTTTGGAAGATACCACCACAACAAAATTAAGTAATACTTGACCTTGGACATTTCAGTAACTCATTTATACAGTATGAGTAGGATTGAAAAAGAAAAGAAAAACAAACAAAAAAAAAACACCTCACTTAAACTTGGTTTCCCATCTATAAAACAGAGATAGTATCAGTGCCTGAACAGGTTGCTATGAAGATCAAAAGAAAGCGTAGCAGGCACATAGCAGAAACTCAATAAGCATTTCTTTCAAAAACAAGAAAGCCTTCTGAAAGGAGTTTCAGTGATGTAAATATGAGGTGGTTTCTGCAAAAAGTAAAACAAGAGAAGCCCTTGAATTCAGGGTCAGAGTATTTAGCTTCCTGTGCCTCTAGAGGTCAGGAAAAAGCAACAGAAAAAACAAGTCAAGTAGAATGCGGAACCTTTTGCCCAAGGGGGAAACTTACCCAAGTTCTACTAACACAATTTGCTTGGCCATTACTTATTCCCATCTTGTTTTTACCCCTCTATTTCTCCTTTCCCAGATCATATGAAAGAATTAGTAAACCTAACAGTGTCTGCAAGTATGTCACTGAAAGATCCATTTAACAATCTGAGAATCTTAAATGGACAAGGAATTTGTTTTGGGCCAACTCGATCCTTTGCACATGCAAACTCATAGTCCATTTTTTGTTCTAAGAGGGTTTTTGTCTCATCTCATTCTTCCTGTCAGGTACACAAAGATAGATGCTTTCAGTGTGTTTACCTTTAAATATAAGAAATCACTTAAGAGAGCAGAATAGGGAATGCCTGCCAAGCCCACAGCAGAAGATAGGCAGCTACAATAGAAAGAGAATGAACTTAGAAAGTCATCTTAGTTCAAAAAACATAATCAAAATTACTTATGTAGTAGTTAATGTATGTTAGGCCCTATTCTTAATACTTGGTGTACATCAACTCATTTAGTCTTCACATAACCTCATGCAGTGGGTACTTTCATTATTCTGTTTTGCAGATAAAGAAACTGAGGCACAGACATACTCAGATAATTCAGCTAGTAAGTGGTAAAACCAGGCAGTCTGATTCTATGGTCTCTGCTCATAAATACTACACGTCGCCTCTCTAGGAAACAAAGTACTTTCAAGCACAGGCTGCAGTTAACCTGAGTAAAAGCGAAACCCCTTAAGCATTCCTTCTGTTTTTTCCAGGCAGTTTTTCTTTCCAAACATCCATTTTTACCCCTGCTTTCTCACTTCCTCTAGCCTGCAGTTATTCTCACCTGCATTCACTGATAGTTGAAATCTCCACAAAGAACTTTCAACAGGGCATTGTCTCCAGCAAGTCCTAAAAATTAATCCTTTACCTCTTTCCTGTTTTTTTCATTCATCTGAGCTCACTGACTCTTGTCCCCTTGCTAGTTGCCAACATACAAAAAGTGTTTCTGTCTCCTGCAGATCTACTACTCTTCTTCCTCTTGCCCATTTAAAAGTATGGTATTTCTAGGAAATGAAAAAAGGAACCAAAATAATTAAAGAACACCCAAAGAATGCACTGCATCCTATCTTTACATTCCCAATTAGTGGACTCAGAGTCTACACTGGCACTTGGAGTGTTTTCACTGGACGGGGTCTCTGAAAGACATTGCTGAATAACATGGATTCTCATGCCATTACTAATCAGCACCTTTGTAAAGAGCACCATCAATTACTCAGTTGGGCTTCTAAGAAAGGACTGATCCTTTGGATGGAGGAGGTTTCAACAAGTCAATTATTTCTCGGGTTGCAAATCTCCTTCCTCTTTAAGAGTGCTGTATTTTTCTCTATGAATTGATTTTAATGAACACATGTTCCATTTCTAATGATTACATTCTCCATTAATGGCATTTGAATGAAAGGCAAAGTGCCACAATACTGCCACTCCTTGACAGGAAACAAAACTTAGAAGGCTCCTAACAATACACCTTCAGGACCCACCTATCTTGGGGCTAGAAGAGCATATAAAGGCAGAGGAAGAAAATATTTACAGTAACTGCTCATTCACAATGTTCCCAAAAGGTCTCTTTTGGCTGTTACCTGCTGGTCCAGGAGGGGTGATGCGAATAAAATGCCAAAGTAATAAAAAGTACGGGAAATAGAGTCAAAAATATTAAAAATAAGGGGAGGTCAACAGGGGAAAGAGAGAGATTTAAGTCAGCGGACTCTGTCTGCAGGGGATAAGATTTCATATGGGGTCTTGGCCCAGCAGGAAATAGGTGATTCAAGCTGATTGGAGTCAATTATTCCAATTCCCCAGGGATTTGTTGAGGCCCTACTATGTGCCTGGAGTGGGAGGGTGGAGTGGTGGTGAAACCTGAAAAGAGGATTAAAAAGTAAAAAGAAATAAGGAAAAAAAAAAAAAATGCTTCCCTTCTGCAGATAGACCACTTAGCTCTGGAGACAAGACACACTGACAAGAGACAGAGGGCGGTTCAATCTATAATCAAGTGTTGGATAGGATGGTACAGTCTATTGTTTTTTCTCAAGACTAAGACCAATGTATTTCTTTTGGCATTTTACTGCTTCTGAAAATAAAGGGTTACAGTTGTTGTATGCATTGTATGTAGTGCTTCAGTCTTTTGCTTTATTTTCTGAAAAGTTGCTTTTGAAATCAATGGTGCATCGTAGAAGGATGGAAATATGCTATATGGATTCTGAGTCTCTGAAATGGGAACAATCTCTGTAATCTCAGTATGAAGGATAGCCATGACGCGTGAGGCAGTATCTGATCAGGGACTCAAACGATGAGTGCAATAGGATTTCATTGGCGAAGAAGAGGAGACACCCCTGGTGTGGGGGATAGGAAAGGACAGAGAAATGGCACAAATAAGGTCAGGTACAGGAATGAATGTGGCCTGCTAATTGGCAGGGAAACCTGGCTGGAGATGAAGTTGTTTACAGAACTAGTAGGAGATCCGGCAGGAGAAATAGGTAGGCCTTGCTCTTTCCCGGAGGTCTACAATATGATGTGTCCTATATCCAAATACTCTTGGGCAGGAAGTGAGCTTATTGAGGGAGGCACCCAGAGGTAATTCTTTTAAGAGAGTGAGCCTTTGAGACTCCTATGCAGCTGTAAGGAAACAGATGGGAAGCCAGGAAATATGCCAGAATCAGAGTTCAGGGATTATAAACCAACAGGAAAGAGTAGGCTGGAAGCATATTATAGACAGGTTCTTGAATCTTGATAGGTAGAATAAGGAAGTGAGAGAGACAGTGACACTCAGCCTCCTCAGGCAACAGCCTTAGCCAGCAGCACTACCACAGTGGCATGCCTGCCAGGGCTATCTGTGAGCAGTCAAAGCCTAACAAGTGTGAAGGAAAGTCAGAGAGAAACCAGACCTACCTATTCCATCTCCGCATGGTCTTAGCAGCTGACTAAGGTACAGATATTTGACTTACCTAATACTTTCTTCCAGAAAAATGAAACAAAAGTGGTTTTCCTAACCCACAAGTTCTGCAGTCACTGGGAACTTCAGCAGGATGACTGTGGAGGGAAGGACAGCTAAGGTGAAACTACCATTTTTAAGAATCACTCTTAGTAGATGACACACCTGGAGGCCAGAGGCTGGGATAACTGTGGAAAGGGTCTACCATGTACCCTTCTCCCCATCAGCTGCCAACAGAAGCAGTATCATAAAACTCTACCTACATGAGGTTGTTTTGAGCCAGTGGAAATCGTACAGGCTTTGGGGTTAGACTGCCTGGGCTTAATTCCAGCTCTACCACTTACTAATTGATTCACTATGAACAAATCACTTTAGACCTCTGGATTTGAGTTTTCTTCGCTATAAAATTAACAGCACTTTACTGACGAAATAGTTAAATTGCAAAGGGATGCATGTCATGTTTTTTTATCTGTCACTAAACTATCTCCCCATGACTGCAGAGAAAGACAACTACTTGCCCCATTCCCAGAGGCTCATGCAATTCCTGCCAGCCTTAAAAGAACAGATTAAAGCCTCAGAATGGGAGAGCATTGTGAACACCCACCCCACTCTCCTGTTTTCAAAGGAATTACCATTTAGTGACAACCTAGCCTCTGCTAGGTACTTTGCATACTTCATCTCATTCAAACCTCCTCAAAACTCTATGCAGGTAGGTATTATTCCTCATCTCTATTTTATAATTGAGGAAATTAAAGCTCAGAGAGGTTACGTGTCTTTGCTAAGATCACAAAGCTGGTATCTGAAGATGTCTGACTCCAAAGTTTATACACAGAATTTTCACTCCAAATGTGACCACCATAAAGCAGAGTTTCTGGTTATGCAACAAAAGACTTTATCCTCAAGAAAAACACATGTAGGCATCAAGGATTCCACGGTAGAAGTACTTTGTGAAGCAAATAGGATGTTCCCCACTATCCCTCTGGTAAGGGCTGTCTTTTGCCTGCAGCATGCAGAGATGAGATTGGACTCAGAACACAATCCCTTGACCAGATGTGAATACCACAATTTGCAGAATTTTAGGCCAAGCAATAATGCCTTAGAACTTCCCATCAACAACCAAAGGTACATAGGACTGCTATTATTACTCCCATTTTACAGAGCTAAGGATAGTAAGTGTTAGGAAACGAAATAATTTGCCAAGGTCACAAAGTCAAGAGCTTGACAGAGCCAACATTCAAATACAGGTTTTCTGGCTGAATTCTACACACTTGGGCTCTTTGTATAACTCCATGCTGTGCTTTGTACATTTCCACACATGGTATGAATGATCGACAAATAATCAGTGACATCTACTGCCTGGCTCCCAACCAAGAGGAGAACACAGTGAAAATGTGATCCATGCATCTTAAAGCACTGAAATATGAAGAATGGATAAATGAGGAGAACTGAACACTGTGTGCCAGGTGCTTGGTATTCATCATTTAGCATCAGCAGCAGGCATCAATATTGAGGCAATTCTATTTTCAGATGCTACTAAATAAATTCATTTCCTTTCTCTGGTATGACAGTAATAGTAATAAATTATCCTGACTTTTCAAGACAAGACTACCCCCTTAGGATCCTCTGGAGCAGAAAATACTGAACAAAATTGGAGAAAAAAATCCACAGTAGGAATTCCTGAATAAACTATACTTAGGGGAAACTCGTCTGTTGTAGATGGCAAAGGGCATGAAGTGAATCCACAAATTTCTGTGATAGAGTTAATAATAATTAACTAGTAACTGATTGCTAAAATCACATTTTGCCCTTAGTCTTATCCTCCCCCATATGATTTTATCTAAAGAACTATTTCCATTTAATGGGGGCAGGTCAGGCCTAGTAGGAAATATAGTATACTGGAAAGTACTGTAGACAGCAGATTCTAAACCAAACCCTGTCACTAACACTGTCAGGCAAATCATTTCTCCTTTCATTAATGGGGATGTGTGCAAGGCTAATGTCCTCTCAACTGAAAAAGAATATCTGACAGCTTTTATTGATTTTATATCCAATCATGTAAACACTGTCCCTACCACATTCATACCAGAAAATAATGTACCAATGAGAAGAGTGAGAAAAAACAAAAAGAAGAGTTTTCCTAGTAGTTAGGAGCAGAAAACCTGAGTCCTTGGAGAGCCATTTGTGTTGCGTTGGAAAGGTTTCCTTCAGGCACGGTTGGTTCATAGTGAAACAAATGTTTCCTACAGCTTTATGGTTTTGTTGTTGTTGTTGTTGTTGTTGTTGTTATTGTCATTAAACTAGGTTTAGTTTTCCACAGATCATATACCAATTCTTCTCATAATACAACTATCTACAATTTCTCTCCAAAACTTTCCTTTGTAAATAGCAAATGTAATGGTGTTTAACTGGAAGAAATAAGTTATTTCTAAAAAATCTAGCCTGTTGAAGCAAATTATAAAAGTTGCTGGTTATTAGGGCATTATTGTGTGAAGTCCTTGTTTACATGTGGAAGAAGATATTGATGTGGAATGGGAGGGGATATTAGAACAGATTTTTCCTCAAAGTAAAAAAGAAGAAAGAAAGAAAGAAAGAAAGAAAGAAAGAAAGAAAGAAAGAAAGAAAGAAAGAAAGAAAGGAAGGAAGGAAGGAAGGAAGGAAGGAAGGAAGGAAGGAAGGAAGGAAGGAAGGAAGGAAGGAAGGAAGGAAGGAAGGAAGGAAGGAAGGAAGGAAGGAAGGGAGAGAAAGGAAAGGAAAGGAAGGGAGGAAGGGAAGAAAGAGAAAGAAAGAAGGAAAGAAAAGCAACCTGGCAAGCCCAAGGCGTAATAGAGTGTCATTTTTAAAAGACAAATAATATATTCTTAGCATAGTTCATGACACATAATAGGTGATCGACAAATCAGTGGTGTTGTCTCTGTTAAACGTGTTTGAGCTGTTGTCTGTCTGCTTCTGCTTCAGTGCAGAGACAGCTCTATGTTCTCTGTCCTCCAAGGTTCTCTCCCCTCATGCTGTCCTCTGCATTCCTCAAGATAAAGCGAAACTAAATTCATTCATTCTGAAGGATGAGGGGTTGATGTGTTTACTGTCACAGAGATATTTGCATTTTGAAGGGAGGATGGCCAGGAAGGGGGAATGATTTTGCCAAAGGAATGAATCCTTTATGGGGACATATTAACAGCTGATATACTGAACAACTGAGAAGAGATTTTTGATCTGAGAATAGGGACTGAGTGTTTTCCACTTTAGCAACAACAAGGACAATGTAATTGCAAGACTTTAGAGTTCAGCAAGCTCCTTTACATACACCACTACCACATAGGCATCTATAAGAACAGCCTAAACATTTAAATTTATTGAAAGGAACATGATTTTTCAAAAAACTTATTAATATTATTTTTGATTGACAAAGCATAATTGTATATATTTATGAAGTACAATGTAATGTTTTGAGGTATGTATACAATGCAGCATGATTAAATCAAGCTAATTAACATATCCATCACCTAGCTTGCCTATCATTTTTATTGTGAGACATTTAAAATCTACTCTCTTAGTTATTTTGAAATATATATTGTTGACTGTAGTCACCCTGCTCGGGGGTGGGGGAGCGGCATGCTTCATTATTCATTCCTATTTATCATTTCCTTTCTGTTTCCACACAGTTAACATTCTAAACCCTTATGCCTTTCCCTAAATTCCTTAACATGGCATTCAAGACCCTTTGCAATCCATTTCTAGCCTAACTAACTCTCAGAGCTCTCCTTCCACTCTCTCACACTCTCCCAATATATAAAACACACATAGATACACACTCCCTCAGTTCCTGTAACATTTTGAAAAGTTATACCTTCTTTCTCCCTTCACCTTCCAATTCAGTAACAAACTTGTCCAGTCTAAATGCCCACCTTCTGCAAAGTCCTGTCTCCATGACTCATACCACTCAAGGTGAAAGCATCTACATAGTACTTGTCACCTAGTAAGCCCTTAAGTGTGGCTCACCCTCCCTTCCCCATGGCATTTTTTATGTACTTTTACTATAGCACTTATCATATTATATCATAAATAGCTGCACATATATATGGTTTTGGCAAGCAGAGCCTGATTTATCTCATACATCTCTGTATTCCCAATGCTAAGCGCATTGCTTGACACATAAGAAGTTTAGATAAAGCTTGTGGAATGAATACATAAGATGATTATATGACTTTCCCAAGGTACACTATTAAGTTACTTGCAGAGACAAGTCTAAAACCTAAATCTACCTCCCCCTGTGGACTATGAGTTCCTTGAAGGCTCAAACCTCTTAACATATCTAGCAAAGTAGAGACACACAGTAAGTGTTTAGTATGTATTTCAGTGAAATCGTCAACTCCACAAATACCAATAAACAGCTACCAATTTATAAGCCTCTGCTCCAGGTTAACTCATACTGATAGGGAAGATGTATTCAGATTCTGCCCCAACACTAATCCCTGTATAACTCCAAACTACTAATACTTATCCTATGCTTCGGGGACATAAGACAAACAACATGCAGCCCTAAGAGACAGGACAACACACAACAAAGCAACAGTTGGTAATTAGGCTTTAAGACGTAGGTGTGAGGAGGAAAGGATCTATGAAAGCTGAGGCAGGGAGACTCCATGGAAGTGGCCCTCTCCGTGGACCCTGGAGGACAGGAAGTATTTATGTAAGCATGAGAAAGAGGAGGGGAAAGAGCGTTGCAAGTGTGGAGAAAAACAGGTGTAGGGACCGCTGCAGAGAATGGCACACATGGGATCCCTGAGAAGACCAATCTGAATGGAATGCATTTGGAAGGGTGGGGAGAAGGGCATGGAGCTGTGTGGAAGCAGATTAAGGGTCTTCATTGCTAAGGGGGGAATCTTGAACTTGATTGGAGACAATGAAGAACCACCAGAGGTTTGTGTAAAGAAGAATAAAGTAATAAAATAAGGCGAATAAAATGATCAAGTGTTTACCTTACCTTGGTCAGTCAATTATTAAATACCGTATGTATAACTGAGCTTCTGGGTTTACTTGAATCTAAATATGCTGGCATCAAGAAAGAGGTATTTTTGCTATTTCCCCTCTGCATGTCTTTGGTACATGAGATTGGTACCATAAAATGACAATATTTGGGAAGATGGATGTCACATCTCAGATCAGCCACTGAACTTCACAGTGATGCTGGGTAAGCCACTGAACCTCTCTGGGACTTATTTTTATGCTCTCAAACATGCTATCCTGCCTCTGGGCTCGAGTTCTGACTTACAGTGATGCTGAAATAATAAATGTGCAAAAGACTCTACTCCTGCCTATAACTGAAATTGCCTAGGACAGTTGTAGTGAAGCCACTTTAGACCTCTGTTTTCAAAATCTCATTAGAAGATACTGCAACAATGTGACAGAGGCAAACACACTAATGGAGAAATGGGCAGAAAAACACAAAACGGCAATTCATAGAAAAAGAAATACAAGTGGCCAATAAATATATGGCGAAATTAAAAACCTCAATGGTAATCAAAGAATGCAAATTAAAGCAAGAATGAAATTGCAATTTTTTTCTAACAGGCTGGTCCAATTTTAAAAGATACGCAATATTCAGGATGTCAAGAGTTCCCCCAAAACAGCCTTTCTCCGATATGCTGGTTAGAGTGTATATCTGTGTAAACCTTTTGAAAGTCAGTCTGGCTATACATTTCAATGGCCTTCAAAATATGCATATTCTTTAATCCAGTGTACTTGCTTCTAGGAATTGATCCTCAGAAAATTATTAGAGAATGATACAAAGATTTAGCCAGAGGGAGATTAATTCCATAATTATTTATAATAGCAAAAAAACTGCAATTTACATATTCAACAATAAAAGTGTGGTTAAATTATATCTTCATATGTTGAGAGTAGAATACTATGCAGCTATTAAAATGTTATAGAAGCATGTATAATGACATGGAAAGATGGACATCATATATCATAATTGAGTATGATGTTTGGGAAAATATTATATACAAGCCAATCCTGTTTGGTAAAAAAATTTGTAATTCTATGTGTATATGTATGTGCACATATGTATATATACATACATATATATGATGACCTTCATATATATATGTATTATGTATGTATATATGAAGAGAGAGAGAGAAGACCAAAACATATGTACCTGGATAGCAGTCATCTCTCAGTGAAATAGTATTGCAAGGACTTTTTATTATTTTCTTTTCGCTACTATGTATTCTACATTTTACGCAATAAAAACTTCTATTACATTTTTAAAAGACTATTTTAAAATCATATTAGGTGCCTTTTAAATATTCATTAAAGTGGCTGTTGTTTGGAAAGATATTAGCCCTTTTAGAAGACTTTCTGCTTTAGGCTGAGATTATATGACTCCTTGTTTTTATCAAAGGCAGGCAGCTTCCCTTCATCATTAGAGGCTGGAACCAAATGAGAGTCAATTTTCCTTTCTACACAGCCACCTAGGAAGCAGTGGGACATGGCAGGTTGGGCCAGGCCAGTGTGGTAAAAGCAAGCGAGATCCCAAGAACTGTATGACCTCAGGGAGCCAGGGACAGGGGCCAGAGCAGTCAAAAGTAGTGCCCCATAGATCCAGAGGGAACAGGCTAAAAGCAAGATCTCAGCACGGGAGACTGGCAAAGGTGAATTTTTAAACAGCCAGACTGGACTAAACTATAAAGGCAGGAGCAGAGTCTGCATTTAAAGGAAGGTCCAGGGTCAAGGCTTCAGATCAAGCAAGAAAGAATAGCTGAAGAACAGAGACTAGTCAGACTGAACAGGGACAGCAGCTCAGGAAGCAGCAAAGGAGGATGTGAGTGTTGAGGCTTTCTGTGCCAGGTTTGAGTAACACACTGCTTGCTCCCTGCTGTGTATAAACATAAAACTGCTGCCAGATGTGTGTTACCTATCTGAATGCAGTGCTCACTAGGATATGTATGAGAGGTAGTTGTGAAAACAAATGCATGACACCTTTCTATCATAAACCACCTGTACTAGACCAGCTAAGCTATTGACCAAACTAAAGATGGTAAGGAGAGAAGAAACAAGAGTAGAAGAGCTGAGAAGCTTAGGGTGGCGTAGGGGAGATCACAGGTTTTTACAAAGTTCATAGGCCTTAGGCTGCTGCTACATAACTTCTCTTTCTTTCAGCTTCTGCCCTGTGGAAAACATCCTAATCTCACAAAACATCGGAGCTAGAACTATACTTAGGGATCATTTAGGCCAAACATCCTAGATTTATACATGAGAATATTCAGGCCCTAAGAAATAAAGGGACATAATTAAGGCTTCACTTAAAAAAATAGGGGAGGAAATAATCACGTTTGTTCAACAGCCCCATGTCCTGCATTCAGTGGTAAAACATAGTTTTAAATATTTACAGTGAAAAATTGAGGTCAATATATTAAAGCTGATATTCTGGGTATCTTTTCAGGTATTGAATCGCTAAAACATAGAAACACACACACACAAACAGTATAACAGACAACCATGTACCCAACACTCACATATAACAAATTTTAATACCCTGTCAGCTTTGCTTTTTTGAATGTTAGTTTGCAGTCTCAATTTAAATTGGAGCAATCAATTTGTTTTCTTTTATCAAACCTCTCCTTAGTAAGTTTGTAGTTGCTTCTACTCACTTACACCCCAGTCTCCACCCTCCAGTCCATAACCCGGTGGCTTAAGCCTCCTGTCTTGATGTGATATTGGTTGTATTACAGATATAATTATTGAGCCATCCAGGGATTTAGTCTGAGTCACTAGGCTGTGTCTGCTTCTTCCCATTTCCTTGGTATACAGCTTTATACAACTCATAATGACAAGCAGTGGTGAAGCTGTTTTTAACTTTTTTCTAATGCAGGAAAGACTAACCAACTCCCACCCACTCCAGCCTTTGCTTCTGAGCAGCAAGCCTAACTTTAGTCTTTCATCCTATCAAGCACTTTTAGTGTTTGCTATTCCAAAAGTCAACCACTTAACCACCTCTGCCTAAACCTGGACCAGGAGTACTATGGCCCTGTGTTATCAACCTTGCTTTCAGTTTCCTGTGCTTCTGTCCAGATTTTCCACCATGGAGATACATATCTTTTTAGAGTACAGTTACGTCTTCTAAATTTCCTCTGTCTAAATTTTATCCAGCATCGATATATGTTAGCAGAAGGATTCTCCAAATATGAAATAACGATGCCATTTTGAATGCCTCCTGAAGTGTCTTTCATTTACTTTTATTTCTGTTACTTGATTTTCAAATAAGTTAGCTTTTTGACTTGCAACTCATTGGTAACATTTAAAATAACTGAAAGAAAAATTCCTTCTGGAGTTTGTGTCTGAAGTGAGGACATTGCTGTCTCTCTCTTCAGGAATAGTGAAACGGATTGAAAAGGACCACTCAGAAAAAGAAGGTGAAAACACTATGGAATTCTTTCAGAACAGGCTTTGAAGGAGGATAATATCCTCAATGATCCAACAATGATTCCTTGGACTGACACACAATGGCCAATAGCCATTAAATACTCTAAGTACAATTTGATGCTGAGCTGCTAGAAACTTGGCCTAAAACTACCAGAGCCATCCAGAATAAGCCAAAATAAGCATTTCCTTGAAGTCTAAAGTTAAACCATGACACATTAATCAATATTAATAACCAGATTAGTAATACCTAGGGGATACCTAGGGGAATGACTGTTGGCAATAATGTGAAATAAGGATATCCAAAAAGCCACTCCTCCATAAAAGCAATAAGAACACTGGAAAAAATGGAAAAATCAATTTTTCTAGAACTCTGGAAATTAACCATAGGCTCGCAACAGTCTAAGAAGCATTTATTCAAGAAAAGTGGCTGAATCTTAGTTAAACACTGTGAGGTTTGTGGCATTTAAACTTGCCTTGTTCACAGTCCCACCCCATTCCCAGCTCCACAGTAAACTTGAAAACCAAAAGCTCATAATCATGATGAAAATCAGCAGGCTAGTGGCCACTGGAAGGGGAAGAATGAGTATAGAACCTCCCAAAACAACTATTCTTAGAACTGTCATTATTTGACCTGTATGGCATTTCCACTAAAATCCCAATTCACAGGGCTTATCTTTATTTTACCTAACTCAGACCTTGCTCAGTGCAAATAGCCTTTTCCTTAGAGTACTGAAAACAATCAGTGGCAATTGTTTAACACTGAAATTGCCTAAGACAGCAATAAAACTTGGGGCAATTAAGAAGCTGATTAAAAAATTTAAAAAGAAATGCCAGGGAACAAGATGTGCACAGGAAGCTTTGAAAAGCTTCAACATTTTCCTAGTTACCTAGAAGGCCATTTTCTTTCTTTCTTTTTTTTTTTTTTTTTTTTTTTTATCATGTGGCCCTTTTTTTTTATCTATTTATTTTATTTTATTTATTTATTTTTTTTATTATACTTTAAGTTCTAGGGTACATGTGCATAACATGCAGGTTTGTTACATATGTATACTTATGCCATGTTGGTGTGCTGCACCCATCAACCCGTCAGCACCCATCAATTCATCATTTATATCATGTATAACTCCCCAAGGCAATCCCTCCCCCCTCCCCCCTCCCCATGATAGGCCCCAGTGTGTGATGTTCCCCTTTCCGAGTCCAAGTGATCTCATTGTTCAGTTCCCACCTATGAGTGAGAACATGTGGTGTTTGGTTTTCTGTTCTTGTGATAGTTTGCTAAGAATGATGGTTTCCAGCTGCATCCATGTCCCTACAAAGGACGCAAACTCATCCTTTTTTATGGCTGCATAGTATTCCATGGTGTACATGTGCCACATTTTCTTAATCCAGTCTGTCACAGATGGACATTTGGGTTGATTCCAAGTCTTTGCTATTGTGAATAGTGCCGCAATAAACATACGTGTGCATGTGTCTTTGTAGTAGAATAATTTATAATCCTTTGGGTATATACCCAGTAGTGGGATGGCTGGGTCATATGCTACATCTAGTTCTAGATCCTTGAGGAATCGCCATACTGTTTTCCATAATGGTTGAACTAGTTTACAATCCCACCAACAGTGTAAAAGTGTTCCTATTTCTCCACATCCTCTCCAACACCTGTTGTTTCCTGACTTTTTGATGATTGCCATTCTAACTGATGTGAGATGGTATCTCATTGTGGTTTTGATTTGCATTTCTCTGATGGCGAGTGATGATGAGCATTTTTTCATGTGTCTGTTGGCTGTATGGATGTCTTCTTTTGAGAAATGTCTGTTCATATCCTTTGCCCACTTTTTGATGGGGTTGTTTGTTTTTTTCTTGTATATTTGTTTGAGTTCTTTGTAGATTCTGGATATTAGCCCTTTGTCAGATGAGTAGATTGCAAAAATTTTCTCCCATTCTGTAGGTTGCCTGTTCACTCCGATGGTAGTTTCTTATGCTGTGCAGAAGCTCTTTAGTTTAATTAGATCCCATTTGTCAATTTTGGCTTTTGCTGCCATTGCTTTTGGTGTTTTAGACATGAAGTCCTTGCCCATGCCTATGTCCTGAATGGTACTACCTAGATTTTCTTCTAGGGTTTTTATAGTATTAGGTCTAACATTTAAGTCTCTAATCCATCTTGAATTAATCTTCATATAAGGAGTAAGGAAAGAATCCAGTTTCAGCTTTCTACTTATGGCTAGCCAATTTTCCCAGCACCATTTATTCAATAGGGAATCCTTTCCCCATTTCTTGTTTCTCTCAGGTTTCTCAAAGATCAGATGGCTGTAGATGTGCGGTATTATTTCTGAGGACTCTGTTCTGTTCCATTGGTCTATATCTCTGTTTTGGTACCAGTACCATGCTGTTTTGGTTACTGTAGCCTTGTAGCATAGTTTGAAGTCAGGTAGCGTGATGCCTCCAGCTGTGTTGTTTTGACTTAGGATTGTCTTGGCAATGCGGGCTCTTTTTTGGTTCCATATGAACTTTAAAGCAGTTTTTTCCAATTCTGTGAAGAAACTCATTGGTAGCTTGATGGGGATGGCATTGAATCTGTAAATAACCTTGGGCAGTATGGCCATTTTCACGATATTGATTCTTCCTATCCATGAGCATGGTATGTTCTTCCATTTGTTTGTGTCCTCTTTGATTTCACTGAGCAGTGGTTTGTAGTTCTCCTTGAAGAGGTCCTTGACATCCCTTGTAAGTTGGATTCCTAGGTATTTTATTCTCTTTGAAGCAATTGTGAATGGAAGTTCATTCATGATTTGGCTCTCTATTTGTCTGTTACTGGTGTATAAGAATGCTTGTGATTTTTGCACATTAATTTTGTATCCTGAGACTTTGCTGAAGTTGCTTATCAGCTTAAGGAGATTTTGGGCTGAGACAGTGGGGTTTTCTAAATATACAATCATGTCATCTGCAAACAGGGACGATTTGACTTCTTCTTTTCCTAACTGAATACCCTTGATTTCTTTCTCTTGCCTGATTGCCCTAGCCAGAACTTCCAACACTATGTTGAATAGGAGTGGTGAGAGAGGGCATCCCTGTCTTGTGCCAGTTTTCAAAGGGATTTTTCCACTTTTTGCCCATTCAGTATGATGTTGGCTGTGGGTTTGTCATAAATAGCTCTTATTATCTTGAGGTACGTTCCATCAATACCGAATTTATTGAGCGTTTTTAGCATGAAGGGCTGTTGAATTTTGTCAAAAGCCTTTTCTGCATCTATTGAGATAATCATGTGGTTCTTGTCTTTGGTTCTGTTTATATGCTGGATTACGTTTATTGATTTGCGAATGTTGAACCAGCCTTGCATCCCAGGGATGAAGCCCACTTGATCATGGTGGATAAGCTTTTGGATGTGCTGCTGAATCCGGTTTGCCACTATTTTATTGAGGATTTTTGCATCGATGTTCATCAGGGATATTGGTCTAAAATTCTCTTTTTTTGTTATGTCTCTGGCAGGCTTTGGTATCAGGATGATGTTGGCCTCATAAAATGAGTTAGGGAGGATTCCCTCTTTTTCTATTGATTGGAATAGTTTCAGAAGGAATGGTACCAGCTTCTCCTTGTACCTCTGGTAGAATTCAGCTGTGAATCCATCTGGTCCTGGACTTTTTTTGGTTGGTAGGCTATTAATTATTGCCTCAATTTCAGAGCCTGCTATTGGTCTATTCAGGGATTCAACTTCTTCCTGGTTTAGTCTTGGGAGAGTGTAAGTGTCCAGGAAATTATCCATTTCTTCTAGATTTTCTAGTTGATTTGCGTAGAGGTGTTTATAGTATTCTCTGATGGTAGTTTGTATTTCTGTGGGGTCGGTGGTGATATCCCCTTTATCATTTTTTATTGCATCTATTTGATTCCTCTCTCTTTTCTTCTTTATTAGTCTTGCTAGCGGTCTGTCAATTTTGTTGATCTCTTCAAAAAACCAACTCCTGGATTCATTGATTTTTTGGAGGGTTTTTTGTGTCTCTATCTCCTTCAGTTCTGCTCTGATCTTAGTTATTTCTTGCCTAGAAGGCCATTTTCATAGTCCCCTTGTGCTGCTATAATAAAATATCTGAGACTGGGTAATTTACAGAAAAGAGAAATTTATTTCTCCGTTCTGAAGGCTAGGAAGTCTAAGATTGAGGCACCAACAGATTTGGTGTCTGGTGAGGGTCTGCTCCACTGATGACATCTTCTTGAAGAGGCATCCTCATGGCAGGAGGTGGAGGGTCAAATGAATGAATGTTATGTCCTCATATGTCAGAAAAACATAAAGGGCTGAATGCTGTGTGAAGCCTCTTTTATAAGGGTCTAAATCCCACTAATGATGGCCCCGCATTTTAATACTATCATATTGGCGATTAAATTTCAATACATGAATTTTGGAGGACATTCACACCATAGCAGTCATGCAGATGGTTAGGACTGTGTGCTTGCCCAAAAAAAGACCTAATAAGGTCCTAATCTCTCTCATCTTTGCTGATCTTGAGGTTCTTCATTTGAAAGCAGGAGGTAAAGGCTAAGGAAGAGTTGTAAATTGCTGAATGGCTGAAGGGATGTCCCAACAATCTTACAAAGCCCCTCTGCAAAGGCTGAGACAATTTTTGGTACCGGATATTTAAGGAAATCCTTGTTTCATCATTAGCTGACCACTAGAATAACTGAGCAGAGACTTTAGTGATCACACATGACACAAAATACATGCTCTATGAAATTAGTCCAGGAAAGTCATTACATAAACAGCAGTATTAACAAAAATAAATGGCAATGACAACAAATCCTGGGTGGGGTCTGATTTCCAGACTTGCCACATTGCATTATTTTAGATGTTAGGTTTTCAACAGAAGTTTATAGTACATGCAAAGAAATAAGAAACTATGGTTTATACATATGAAAGAAGGAATCAGTAGAAATTGTCCCTGAGGAAGCTCAAATGTTGGCTTTATTAGACAAAAAAAAAATTTAAATCAACTACTTTAAATATATTTAAAATCTAAAGAAAATCAGGTATAGAGAACTAAAGGAAAGTATGAAAATGATTCCATACCAGAGAATATCAATAAAGAGTTAAAAAGTATAAAAGGAACCAAATAGAAATTCTGGACTTGAAAAATGCAGTAAATAAAAGAAGAAATTCACTACAAGGGCTCATCATCAGATTTGAAAAGGTGGAAGAAAGAATCAGCAAACTTGAAGATAGGTCCATTGAGATTATCCACTCTAAGGAACACAAAGAAAATAAAAATGAAAAATGAACAGAGACTAACAGGCCTGTGGACACTACCAAGTATATCAACATATACATAATGGGGGTTCCAGAAGAACAGGAGAAAGAAAAGGGGACAGAAAGAATATTTGGAGAAATAACGACTGAAATCTTCCCTAATCTGATGAAAAATTTTAACTTACACATCTAAAAAGCTCAATTAACTCCAGGTAGGATAAACTCAAAGACATCCATACCTATACACACCACAATCGAATGGTACAAAAAGAAAATCTAGAAATTATGGTACCTAGATTCCTCTACCTATTTTTTTGTGTAAAAATGTATACTTTAGGATTATCTAGGTCATTCTATACTAAAACAGCCAAACACACGCTTGAAAGAAGTCTCACTTTTCTGAAAATGAATACTCATATGGGAAATTGTACTTATTTTCCTGTTATTATATTAGCTTACAGAAAGCCTAAATGTTTGGATCGTGGATGCATAGTCAAAATTCTTGCAGACAGCAAATTATCTCAGAGGGAAATAAAAGAACCTTAAATATTCAGTAAATAAAAATATAAAAACTATGACAAAAATATCTCAACAATCAACTTTCATTTATTCAGTATGATTGGGAAATGGGATATTTCTTAATTGATCACTCTGGGCAGCTAAAAGTTATCAGCTCTTTCTACTTTAAATAAATTGAAATTTGTCAAATAATCAGGAAATAACAATTACATGGAAAACAGAAAATCTACTATGAATGACTATTTTTTCTTCAGTGATTGGTTTCTGTTTATGGCTTTAATGTTCCCATGGAGAACAAAATTTCTCATCATCCAGTACTTGAGATACAACCAATTTTAGAAACTTGGACAGAATATGCACTAAGTCCCAAGTCCTGGATATTGGTTTCAAAGAAAATCAATTGTGATGTCAGGTTGTTTACTCTTTCTCATCAAAATAGAGGGCAGAAAATGCCAAAAAATTATTTATTATTATTATTTATTTGACCTTTTCATGGTTTGGACTTCAGATACATAAACAATTGTTGTACCTGGCTATAAATTAAGCACTCTAGAATGCTTTTAGGGCAGTGTTTATAGGCTTTTGCTTAGGATCTTCAAGGACCTGTGAACACATGAGGGACATGAGTAAGTTCATCTAACTTCCTAACGCAGGCATCTTCCTTAAAGCTAGCAAGACTTTGATGTAACAGAAAAAACCTATCTCAAATGGTTTGAAAGAACTGAACTTTATTGAGAAAACAAATGCAATAAAGACCCAAAGCCTTAAGTTTATTAAGCCTAACTCTCTAGTGGAGAAAAGGGTAGTATAAACTTGTTGGGAAAATATGTCAGAAAGTTTATAGGACAAGAAGCAGGCAGAGGCCAATTCTTCCAAACTTCTTTAACAGGACTACTACCTAGTTGTGTTTATCTAGAGAGCAATAGTTTCCTTCCCTAAATGTGTGACTGAGCAGGAGAGCAGACAAGGTCAAGTTGCTATCAGGGCAGTAAGTCATTAATTTATCTAATAATTATATAATAGAAAGCTATGATGGGCCAGGCACTATAACTAAGTCTTATGGATGCATTGGTGAGCATAAACAGACACATGTCTACCATTATAGAGGTTACAGTCTAGTGAGGAATAATTATTATTCTACAAGCTCCCAATTATACAAACTTCCATCGAGTTTCTGAAATGCCTTTCAAAGTCCACTTGAAATCTATGTTAGCCACTGACCACTGAAATCTGGAGTCAAGAATGAAATGATTTCTTGGCACATTTCAAGTCATAGAATATTGTGCAAAAATTAGAAACTTACACTCCTACCTCAGCCCCATTTATGCCCTGAAGATCGTAGTACTGTATCCTGCAAAGCTGTTAGGGGTAAGCATGGCTGCTTTGCTCATTCCTCCTAGGCCTACCCTGAAGGTAGCCCTCTCATTTCAATTACAGAAGAAAGTGCCCCGGTCAAGTTATCATAATGTTATCCTGTTGTTATTTCTGACTGGTCCTTGGAAGCCTAGAAATCTGACAGATAGAACCGCCCCGCTCCCAAATGGTATTTTATTTTATGAATTGAATCAGACTCTCAATGACCACATGAACAACTGTGTTGTCCCACAGGGGCTACTTCTCATTCCTTTGTTTCCCTGTAGCATTCTATTTGTAAACATGCACGACTGTCAACATGAAAACTTTGTGATCAAAGGAGCTATGGGATCAGGGCTTGAAACAGAATTGCTGAAAAATAGTTAGATTAGTCATTGCTTTGAACAGATTAAAGCAGCATGAACACCTGCCATGCTGAGGGGACAAAAGGTAAGACTGTAGGAATAAACTAAACTCACCTTACTTCCAGGGGAACATATAGGGCAAACTGAACTGTTTCTTCCTCTTCTGAGAGACTAATGAATGGAAATAGTGAAAAGACATTCAGCACTGACATGAAATCATTAGACTTCTAGCTAACTTCATTGCTAGAGGAGTAGCACAAATGTTTTTGTTACTGATATTTCTCTACATAACATTGACATGATAAAGGCAGAGTTTGGTAATGAGCCAATATAAACTGAATGGTTAGTGCACACCAGGTTGTGGGCTGGAGTTGGGGAGAGGAGTGGAAAGACAAGGAAAATAAGCATTTCCAAATAATTACCACTTGTCAGTCTCCAACTCTATAAGTGCTTCATAATTGCCTTTGGCTCGGCCTTGAGCTTTTTCCATTGAATATTTGCTGAGGGGATTAAATATCATGCACAAAAAAGGAAGCTTCTAGCCAAAAAATAAAATGTATCCCCAACGTGAGACCATGCTCTGTGAGACCATGCACTGATATCAGCATTCACAGTCAGTCTGAAACTGTCTTGTGTGCCTGAACCTGGTTGAGAATGATATCCCTCCATTTGGAAAAGTTACAAAAGAAGGAGATTTAAATCCTTTGACATACTGTGATCACTCCTCTGTTTCTTGACTTTATTTCAAACAGTGTGGCCAGATCTCTTTTCCATGGGAAGGAGAGAAAGCAGAGGGATCCTCAGAAGCCCCTGCTTGATCTCCCTCTACAAGTCCCTTGTGTAAACCAGATGGTCAGTGCCGAGAAAAGCAGAAACAAACAGTGCTTTTCTGAGTCCAGAAAAACTGGATAGGTGGGAAAATAACTTCAATTAATGCTAACAGAGTAGTGGTTCTCTACTGTTTCCTCTCATAGTTCTCCATGTCCTACATTCGCGTCTATTAAAGCAAAAACCCTGGATGATCTCTTTGCACAGTTATTTAACCTGAATTCCATCCATGGATGGGCTATGGGTACTGAGGGTGGTGTATGAATCTATGCAAATACTAAGCAACAATTCACATGCATATGCCCATAGGTGCTTTTCTAAACACAGAGATTTCATAGCTTGTATCAGATTTTCAATGGGATTTTTTACTCTGAAAATTTTAAAAAACATAATCTTAGATGCCACCATTACTGAACATTTGTATGTTTTTCCTCTTGAATTTCAGCAGATTTAAAGGGAAGGGGGAGAAAAGAAAAGAAAAGGAAAGAAAAGAAAAGAAAAGAAAAGAAAAAAAGAAAAAAGAAAGTGGGAACTCCCAATGGTTGTGTCTCGACAGTTGAGAGGGCAATTCATCTCAGTCGGAACCAATTGGTTGGGATAATTAAAAAGAGATCGATCCACTGCCTAGGTCTCTGCCATATTTTTTAATCTCTTTAAGATTCCTGTCTTCTCCATTCCCTCTGTTCCTTCCAGAGGGAAAGAAATCTCCAACTCCAATACAGACAAGCATTTTCTTAGAGGATCACTATCATTTATTTCAGCAGATAAATAAAAAGCCAAACTCCTTACAATGACTACAAGGTTTACATGCTAGCATTCCCATTCCACACACTATTTTTCCGAGCTTACCTTCTGCCATCCTCCACCTGGCTCATGCTGCTCCCACCACACTGGCCTCCTTACTGTTCTTAAAACACACAAGCACGTTCCAGCCTAATATCCTTTATATTGGTCATTGGTTGCTCCCTCTATCTAGAAATAATCTTCCACCAGAAATCCCCAAAGCTGGCTCTCTTGCTTTCTTCAGTTCTTTACTTAAATATTACCTTCTCAGAAAGGCCTTTTCTATCCACCTTACTTAAAATAGTGACTAACCCCCACCCCAGATTTCCCTTTCCCCCTTGCCTTGCTTCATTTTTCTTTTTAGCATGTCTCACCACCTGAAATGTAATTATTCTTTTCTCCTCCCACCAGACTGACTGTAAACTCCATATGAAGGTAGAAACACCATGTGCCTTATTCATTGCACCTTATGCCAGTACCTAGCACAATGCCTAGCACATAGTGGGTACCTGATAAATAGTTGCTGAATGAACAAGAGCAGGAAATTATGAGCAAAGGGTTCAATATCAAAGCTCCCAAACTGAGTTTCTCATTGTCAATTTAGGGTAAAAGAGATAAATCTATATTAACCATGCACTTTGTTTCAATTACAAAGCCAGATGAAACCTTGAAGTATAAGTTCCATTGCCAAGCACCCCAATCTAGATTAAAACTCTCATTATTCTTTGTCAAAGCCTCCTCCCTTTTTCTTTCATAGCACTATTCAAAATGTGTTATTATTATGTGTGTATTTATTTGCATAAAACATGTTTAACGTCTGCTTCCTCTCATTAGAATGTAAGTTTATAAGGGGAGGGACTTGGTCCACCTTGTTGACTGCTCGTATTGCCAGCACCTAATGCACTAATGGGGACCAGGTAGACTCTCAACAAATATAAGTTGCACGAGTAAATGAACTCATGAAAGACCTTTATAGAAACAAATATTCTTTTTCCTTAGCTACACTGTCCCAATATCAAGACAAGTGTACACAGTTTAAAAAACAGGTAATCCCCTCAAAATCACCATTTGAGGATTTAGAGTAAAGGTGGGAGGTATATAGGAATGTAAATTCCCGATTAACATGAATATTTTACTTTCCATTTACGACATTGTGTGGACATTGTTATGACTCCACTATCCATGTGGAGTCTGGCTATAACTTTAAGAAAACTGGTCCACAAAAGGAAGTGAAAGAAGATTCTCATATTTGATTTGATAGATGAGGAAAATAACTTAACATCGACAACTGCTAACATTCTGTTCTCTAGGTCCATGAAAGACACAGACATGATGGCCGGGCGCGGTGGCTCACGCCTGTAATCCCAGCACTTTGGGAGGCCGAGACGGGCGGATCACGAGGTCAGGAGATCGAGACCATCTTGGCTAACACAGTGAAACCCCGTCTCTACTAAAAGACTAGCCGGGCGAGGTGGCGGGCGCCTGTAGTCCCAGCTACTCGGGAGGCTGAGGCAGGAGAATGGCGTAAACCCAGGAGGCGGAGCTTGCAGTGAGCTGAGATCCGGCCACTGCACTCCAGCCTGGGCGACAGAGCGAGACTCCGTCTCAAAAAAAAAAAAAAAAAAAGACACAGACATGAAATCCAGCTGCAAATGTGTTGTTCTGGATTTGACAATTTTTGTTGACTGACTTGACTGTTCAAATCACTCAAAGTTGGTTGAAAGTTGTTTTGCTTTCATATATAAAACAAAAGCATAAGACTTGCTCTCGTTTTCTTTGGAGATACTGTCAAATAAAATGAAATCTTGTATATGTAAAGCTCCTCACAGTTTAACATTTTTACCTATACTGTTTCTTTCATTTAATACTCACTATCCTGAGAGACAGGTACTATCAACATTCCCATTTTCCAGATGAGAAAGTTGTGACCAAGAGAGGAACAATGACATTACTCAGGTTAAACAGTTGGTAGAAGACAGAGTCCAGATTTTAAACTAGATTTTTAGCTCCAAGTCTAGTATTCCTTGCATGACATCTTTTTGATTCTAGATTTTTCCCCCAGGGAAGTTTGGTTGTCTAGGCTGACTGGCTTGTCCCAGTTTGCTGGATCTTCCCTGGTTTTAGCACTGAAAATCCTATGTTCCAGGAACCCTCTCAGTCCCAGGCAAAATGGAATGGTTCATCACCCTAGTTGTCACTCAGACCATACATACAACCATACTCACCTTTATTTCCACTTTAAGTACCCATATTTCAACCCAAATTCAATGTCACTGAATTTGATACTCCTATGTTCCTATTTATCATATGTATATGCTGTGCATACAGAAAACAAAGATTTAGAGAGAACCAGTCTATGTACATTTTGTCTATCCCTAATATAGTGTCTAGTACAAATAGGCACTTAATAAAGACTGTTTAATAATTTTGTGATAGGCAATGTGATTCATGTCCAGGAAGAAGCAATGAATTTGGAATTAAAAGACTAGATTCAAGGCAGGGGTCTGCCACTCTTTTAGCTACAGGAAAGACCCTTTCGTTCTTCTAACCCTCAATTTCCTCATGTGAAATAGGCATAATAATTCCTGCTTTGTTCATCCTATAACGAGATATGTGTGAAAATAACCTGAAATGGGCTGGGCACATCAGCAGTTTTATATTAGAAAGGCGTGAAGCTGAGGATGAGCCTAGCATCATGGGTAGTGTGAGGTAGAACAGCCTAGTTCATGTCAGCTGTTTCTGCACTCATCATGGCCCGGGAAGACAAGCAGTGGATCATTAAAGCAGTGGAAATTAACAGATTAGCTCCATCACAATCACATCATTCAGTCTGCACAGACACAACTTTAACTTTACCCTCATTATAGCCACCTCGTGGCTAAGAACACAGCACATTTTCATCCTTCTTGGAGACTATTTTCTTATTTACTAAATTTGCCAAATGTATTTCCCTGCCTCTGGGTGCAATTGGCAACGGGCAGGATGTGACATGCTGCCATTAGTACCTAGACCACTTCTCAGATGACAGGAAACCCAGAAATAGCCCCATGCTCATACTTCTAGATAGCCAGAGCAAATGCAATTTAAGAAAACTAACAATATTCAAGCCTTGAACCTTAGAAAGCTTGTAACCCATAATTTCCTCATCCAGAGAGAAAATGACATATATAACAAACTCATCTCTCAGACACCCATTTTACACTAAGTAACCTGGTGATGAGTTTATAACAAAAGCCAAAGATTAAATCTGAGAAAAAAAAAATCATGAAAAAGAGCAGAAGCATTTGCAGTTTTGCATTTCACCATGATCTGAGAACTTTTTCTAGAGTCAGAGTGGGACCCACAGTGATACTATTGTCACAGTGACCATGACAGCTGAGCTAAGGCAATGGTTTGAGTCTGAGTTTGGTGAAATCCCCCCACCAACTGCCAGGAAAAAAGTGACAACAGCAAAAGTATTAAATCAGTCATTGATACACCTCTACCTTCTTTTTTTTTTTCTTTTGAGACAGAGTCTCGCTCTTGTCGCCCAGGCTGGAGTGCAATGACACAATCTCAGCTCACTGCAACCTCTGCCTCCTGGGTTCAAGCAATTCTCCTGCCTCAGCCTCCCAAGTAGCAGGGATTACAGGCACCCATGACGACACCCTGCTATTTCTCTGTATTTTCAGTAGAGACATGGTTTTGCCGTGTTGGCCAGGCTGGTCTCAAATTCCTGACCTCAGGTGATCCACCTACCTCGGCCTCCCAAAGTGCTGGGATTACAGACGTGAGTCACTGTGCCTGGCCTCTACCCTCCTTTTTATGCTCCCTTGCTATACCCTTAACCAGTGATTGTATCCTGTCAAGACAACTTTTCTTCTACTACCTTCTTTGCTAATGACACTGAGTAAAATGGGCAATAACCTCCCAAATTAGAATCCTGCCCCTATTCTTGCCCCTCTGACATCTAAACTTCATACAACAGCCAAGGAGATCTTTCTAAATTCTCCATAGCTCCCTATGTCATACTGTGTAAATGGCAAAGTCGTGACTATGACCCACAAGGCCCTCACCATCTCTCCTTCGACTCCCCAGTTAGCTCTCTGGCCTAATTTCCTACTACTGTTTCTGTGGTTTACTTAATTTCTGCCATGCTGGTCCATTTGCTACCCTGTACATGCACCAGTCATTTTCCTGCTTGAGGGCCTTTGTGCTTGTCCTGTACCCTCTGCCTACAATGTTCTTCCCCAGATATTTCTCTGTCCTTCAGCCTTTTACTCAAATCTCACCTTCTCAGTGATCCCTTCTCTGGTCTATCTAAAACTGTAACTTTGTCACTTAAGATACTTCTGATATACTTCCTATCACCTCTTCCTGCTTTATTTTCCTAGCACTTATCATGTCACATATAATAATATATTTTACTTAACATTTTTATTGTCTATTTCCCTCAAAAAGACTGTCAGCTGCAGGAAAGTGAGAACTGTTGTCTCTCTTCTATCCCTAGTGCCTCGAAAAAGGTCTCACTCATAGCAGGCACCTATTAAATATCTGCTAAAGGAAGTAACAAGAAAACAAGTAAATGATTCATCCTATACAGTAAGCTAAAGTAATAATCAGCTGGGTTTTTTTTTTCTTTCCAGGAGAAAAAAATGACTAAATTGTTTAACCAGTGAAAATACATATACTTCCATATACAGACAGATACAGGAGATTCTAAGATACTTGAGGGACAGGAGACTGCCTTCCCCCCTTGTCCTTAGAGGCACCATTATCACCCACTCCCTGTACCTGAGATCCTTAGTGGAAAAGACATATCAATGTGATGAGATGAAAGGACTGCTTCTGGTGCAGGTAAAACAAGTTTAATTATTTTATGCTATCACGAATTGAGAAGTTACTATGTGCCAGGCACGCAAAATTCTCACACTAACTTATCAAGATAGATATTTTTATTCTCATTTTATAGAAGAGGAAAGTAACACTCAGAGAAATCGAGTAACTATCAAAAACTCTCATGCCTAGAACTATTCCGAACTGGGTTTCAATCCCAGGTCAAAAGTATACAGAGACTCTGTTCTCTCTGCTCTACTGTGCTGCTGCAGGTGAAGGGAGGTTATGTATCTTTATCTGAGGTTTCCATTCTGACCAGTAGGTCAAACTCCTCAGACTTGACATTACTTGGCATTTTCAGTGAGCATTTTCAGTTTCCAACTACAGAAGGCCTCTGAACTGTCAGGAATTAAATTGTGGCCCTGCTCCACCCCCTGAAGCATATCATAACAAATATCAGTGTTCTCCCTTGCAGGCTATTGCCTGTATTTCATTCCATTAGCATAATTGGAGCTCTAAGACCAAACCCAGATTTTTTTTTTGCACTCGGTCACACGGCAGTTAAATCACATTGTGAGAACAGGAACATGTATTTCTGCTTGGTTGTGGCATTTTTTTTTTTTTTTTTTTTTTTTTTTTTTTTGAGAGGGAGTCTCGCTCTGTCGCCCGGGCTGGAGTGCAGTGGCCGGATCTCAGCTCACTGCAAGCTCCGCCTCCCGGGTTTACGCCATTCTCCTGCCTCAGCCTCCCGAGTAGCTGGGACTACAGGCGCCAGCCACCTCTCCCAGCTAGCTTTTTGTATTTTTTAGTAGAGACGGGGTTTCACCGTGTTAGCCAGGATGGTCTCGAACTCCTGACCTCGTGATCCGCCCATCTCGGCCTCCCAAAGTGCTGGGATTACAGGCTTGAGCCACTGTGCCCGGCCGGTTGTGGCATGTTAATAGGCTTTAAGGAATCCCAAGTTCACATCACTGTACATAACAAGTTTCCAGAGACAAAATATTTCACTGAACAACAAATGAGCAGGAGGCACCAAGATCCTGTGATGTCTGTCAAATAATGCTCTTCCCGTTCTTACAAGTACCTTCTCCCCAAAAGGAGAGTGTGTTATTCATTCAATGTATGTTGGTTGACCAGGTCCTGTGCTAGGTGAATGTGACAGAAAGGTGAATGTAATTCTGTCTAGTGGAGAAAATAGACATGTATTCAGATGATGAATTACCACACAATGTGGCAAAGACTATGGTGGGGTTAGGAAGAGAGTTTAGGGAACACATAGAGAGGGGGAGGTCTGACTTTTACAGGCTACATAAAGAAAGGTTTCCCTAAAGAGATGATGAAGAGCCTGCCTCAGTCTCCCAAATAACTGAGATTACAGGTGTGCCCCACCAGACCTGGCTAATTTTTTGTATTTTTTAATAGAGAAGAGTTTTCACCATGTTGGACAGGCTAGTCTTGAACTCTGGACATCAAGCAATCCACCCACCTTGGCCTCCGAAAGTGCTAGGATTACAGGTGTGAGCCACAGCACCCAGGCCAGAGTCATTCGATTCTTTTTTTATCAGTCAAATAAACCCAATTTGTTTTAAGGTATGGTATTGGGCTATATTCATCCAGAGGTTTACTTCAAAATGGGGGCAGTGAGGAGCTTACATTGTGACCAGTTCACTGAAGTGCAGTGGCCACAACTCTGTCCCATATGGACTAGTGGCTCTGTGGCCTGTTGTCCAGAGCCACAGAATTTCCTAACACTGACCAACCGCCCTGTAATTTCAGCACGCGGTCACAAGGGGGAGGGGGTAGCTGAGAATCTGAATTCTAGGACTCTAAAAGCTGAAAGTCACATAGAATCCATCCAGTTGAGTGCTTTGCAAGCCACGGGGCAGAGAAGGGGAAGAGGGGTCCAGTTCGGTAGATAGGACTACAGATCCTACACTCAAGCTTGAAACAGTGCAACCCTGCTGTATTATGTACTGAGTTTCTGTATCTACTTTTGTTTGAGATGAGAGGGTATCATTGCTGAAAAAAAAAGTAAAGTAATTCACTTGCTCATTTTAGAGACAAGAGACATTCCCTCAAAGAAGGGAAATAATTTGCCCCAGATCACACGGTGTGACTTTGGAGCAAGTGACTGTACATATGCAAGCCTCACTCAGCTCCCCCATCTCTGAAATGAGAATAATGTGTACCTCATCTGGATATTAGGAGGATTCATTGAAATAATGCAGGCAAACACTTAGCACAATGCTTAAAACATACTAGATATGGACAAATATTGCTTACTATTACCATTTTGATGATGATGATGATAGTGATAATAATGATGATGATTATACAGTAGTTCAGTTAGTCCTTAAAACTGAAGTTCTCTGCGTTGCAAGCCAGCATTCTGTTCCATACATCACACTTGCTCAGCACAAGTCTTTCAGCAGAACTTGTCTGCATGACCTGACACAATTGACTATCCCCTTCTCCTGGATTAACTTGATTCATTAATATTTCAGGGAAACACACTCACTGATTTGTACTCCTACCTCACTGACCCTGCTGCTTCCTCCTCATTTCCCTGACTATTAGCCTTTGGATTGCCTCAGAGCTCAGGCTTCAGATCTCTCTTCCATTTTCTATGCTAACTGTCTAACTCACTCAGATTTTAAATTATTTCTATATGCTCAAAAATCACAACTGTGTATCTCCAGCCCAAAAGCTCTTTCCTGGGCTCCAGAATTGTGATGCCAACTCAGCATCTTTACTATGTTCAACAGGCCTATCTCAAAGTAAATACGATCATAATAGAGTTTCTGATTTCCCTCCCAAATTTGCTCCTTTCCCTATTGTTCCTCATTTCAGTAAATGCCCCCAACTTCCCCCCAGTTATTCAAACCAAAAACCCAGGCAACTTTCTCTCTTCCTTTCATCCCATCTCCAATTGATCAGCATGTCTTGTTATGCCTCTAAAATTTGCAATCTTCACAAATTTGCCTAATTATCACCCCCTGCATTGCTAAAATCTTAGGCTAAGCTACCATTATCTTTGGCCTAAATTACAACAGCCTCCAATCTGATCTCCCTGAATTCACTCTTGCCACCATTTCTATAGACCATTCTTCATGCAGCAGCCAGAGTGATCGTTTTAAAATCAATAGTCAAGTAATCTGATTCCTCTGCTTAAAACATCCCACAGTGCCTTCTCATTGAACTTGTAATAAAATTCAAACTGTTTAGCACAGCCTACAAGCCCATATGTGATTTGGCTTGAGACTGGTCTCTCCTTTGCTTGTTGGCTTTTTTTGAGGGTATGTCCCTTGAATTTACACTTGTTTCTTCTGCTGGGATTCCTTCTTTCTCATCATTCAGGTCTCAGTTCAGATGTCACTTTCACAGAGTTTCTTTTTCCCTAGGTAAAGTAACATGTGCCTGTCCCCATTCCCAGTGTATTCTATATCCCATTGCCCCACTTCTTTTCTTCATAGCACTCATCACAACTAAAAATTATATAGACACTTTTTTTACTTGTTTACATTTTTAATATAACCAATAGAATGTCATTGCCATAAAGGCAGAAACTTTACCTAGTCCACTACTGTATCCCCAGCACCTAAAACAGTGCCTGCACAGTAGACCCTCTGCAAATATTTGTTGAATACAAAAATGATAAAAGAAACTCAGAGACTCGACTCCTTCTCAACATCCCCCTTTACTGCGTCTGTGAAGTCCCCTTTCCAAATGAACTTTCATTCTAGATTAGTCCAGAGAAAGTCAGGGAAGAACTTATTCTCCATCCCACGCACACTCTGACATTAATTCACTCTGGTGAATTAATCATCGATAGAGCTCTCTGAAAATATTCTTTTCATGGCAAAACTGATTTTTGCAGTCTACAAAACAGAGTAACTAAGAAGGATCCATCATGATCAAAAAGTATTGTTCCTAACTGTGGTCATAATGAATGTACCATAATTAAGGTATTCCAACTAGTGTTATTTGCTTCACACACTCCAGTTAAGTAGGATGCTATAAATAAAGAGGTTCAAAACATCACCTGTTGCAAACATTCTAAAGGAAAAGAGCTCCTCAACAGAACCCTTCAGGATAATAGGTCTGATGATGAATGGCTTATTGCTACAGGGAAAAAAAGGACTTGTAGAACCACAGATACAGAGAAGGAGGGGAAGAGCATGCTGATGCACAATGTGACCCTGAGCCAGCATCAGGAGCCCTGAAAATAGGTCATATTTGGGATTAGAAATCAAGATTGGCCCTAAGCAATATAGTTAAATGAGGGAAGTTGGCCAAGGGAGGAAGTAATGACTGCAGGGGTTTTTCACCTTTGCCATTTGTTATTCAGCTACATGGGAGACATGTGGAGGAATAGAGGAGCATTTGGCCTGGAGCTTCTAGCAAAGTGGGATTAACATTGGATTCACATTAGAATCACCTGGGGATATTAAAAGACACTCATACCTAGGCTTCACTTTCAGTTACTCTGATTTAATTAATCTGGAGCAAGTACCAGGCACTAGTATGTTGTTTAAGCTTCCCAGGTGATTTCAGTATGCAGTCAGGTTTGAGAGCCATTTTTAGCTGGTCCAAATCTTAGGCAGGCAATCTACGTTTGTTCCTTTGAGAACTCAGTGGTTCTCAAAGTACGATCCCCATACCTGCAGTAACATTACTCAGGAACCTATCAGAAATGCAAATTCTACTGAATCAGAAACTCTGGGGACAGGGCTCAGCAACTGGTGCTTTAACAAGCCTTCCAGGTGAAAATGATAAAACCACTGCTTTAACTAGCAGTAACAGATTAAATAAATATACCCACTCTGACTGTAATGGAGTTAAACAGCTGGAGCTAAAAGGAGCAACTAGAGGCAATTTGACTCCAAACTGAACTGAAGTACTGCAGCCAGAGCTGTTTTTTTAGGAACCCCACCCCAAGAGAAGATGTTAGTAAATTAAATGAGCACTGAACTAAAATGCAACTCTAAGGTTAAATCCAAGGTTAGAAGATGATATACCTGGAAATATTTAAGATTAACAAAAAAGGCACTTATTTGTACACAGAAGATTCTTTTCTTTATAAAAAATAGTTCTATGTGAGGTGATGAATATGTTAATTTTCTTGATTTAATCGTTTCACAACGTATGCATTATCAAAACATGTTTAATGTTGCAGATATGTACAATTTCTATTTATCAGTTATGCCTTAATAAAGCTGGGAGGAAATCTTAAAAACTAATTCTAAAGATGTGCTTTAAGAGAATTGTTAGCTTGCAACAGATCTATGGTCAGTGTGTTAAAAATGTAGATTCCTGGGACCTATACCCAGAAATTCTGATTCTGCAGGTCTGGAGTGGAGCCTAGAAATTTACATTAATAAATTTTTTAGGTGATTCTATAGTAGGTGGACCTCTTACCAAACTTTAAGAAACGCTGTTCTATATGAACTTCATCTGCTTTATTAATGACTGATCAAAAAAATTCTGATTGAAAACTAATGTCAGAGGGGGCGGAGCAAGATGGCCGAATAGGAACAGCTCCAGTCTCCAACTCCCAGTGCCAGCGACACAGAAGACCGGTGATTTCTGCATCTACAACTGAGGTACTGGGGTCATCTCACTAGGGAGTGCCGGACAATCGGTGCTGGTCGGTTCCTGCAGCCTGACCAGCGAGAGCTGAAGCAGGGCGAGGCATCGCCACACCTGGGAAGCGCAAGGGGGAAGGGTATCCCTTTTCCTAGCCAGGGGAACTGAGACACACAACACCTGGAAAATCGGATAACTCCCACCTCAATACCACGCTCTAAGCAAATGGGCATACCAGAAGAATATATCCCTCACCTGGCCGGGAGAGTCCCACGCCCACGAAGCCTCCCTCATTGTTAACACAGCAGTCTGCCGCAATCTAACCAAGAGGCAGCAGCAAGGCTGGGGGAGGGGCGCCCGCCATTGCTGAGGCTTAAGTAGGTAAACAAAGCCTCTGGGAAGCTCGAACTGGGTGGAGCTCACAGCAGCTCAAGGAAACCTGCCTGTCTCTATAGACTCCACCTCTGGGGGCAGTGCTCAGCTAAAAAAACAACAGGGGAAGCAGGAGAGACCTGAGCAGACGCGAACGACTCTGTCTGACAGCTTCGAAGAGAGCAGTGGATCTCCCAACACGGAGGTTGAGATCTGAGAACGGACAGACTGCCTGCTCAAGTGGGTCACTGACCCCTGAGGAGCCTAGCTGGGAGACATCCCCCACTAGGGGCAGTCTGACACCAAACACCTCACAGGGTGGAGTACACCCCTGAGAGGAAGCTTCCAAAGTAAGAATCAGACAGGTACACTCGCTGTTCAGCAATATTCTATCTTCGGCAACCTCTGCTGCTGATACCCAGGCAAACAGGGTCTGGAGTGGACCTCAAGCAATCTCCAACAGACCTATAGCTGAGGGTCCTGACTGTCAGAAGGAAAACTATCAAACAGGAAGGACACCTATACCAAAACCCCATCAGTACGTCACCATCACCAAAGACCAGAGACAGATAAAACCACAAAGATGGGGAAAAAGCAGGGCAGAAAAGCTGGAAATTCAAAAAATAAGAGCGCATCTCCCCCTGCAAAGGAGCGCAGCCCGTCGCCAGCAATGGATCGAAGCTGGTCAGAGAATGACTTTGACGAGATGAGAGAAGAAGGCTTCAGTCCATCAAACTTCTCAGAGCTAAAGGAGGAATTACGTACCCAGCGGAAAGAAACTAAAAATCTTGAAAAAAGAGTGGAAGAATTGACAGCTAGACTAATTAATGCAGAGAAGGTCATAAACGAAATGACAGAGATGAAAAACATGACACGAGAAATACATGACAAATGCACAAGCTTCAGTAACCGACTCGATCAACTGGAAGAAAGAGTATCAGCGATTGAGGATCAAATGAATGAAATGAAGCGAGAAGAGAAACCAAAAGAAAAAAGAAGAAAAAGAAATGAACAAAGCCTACAAGAAGTATGGGATTATGTAAAAAGACCAAATCTACATCTGATTGGGGTGCCTGAAAGTGAGGGGGAAAATGGAACCAAGTTGGAAAACACTCTTCAGGATATCATCCAGGAGAACTTCCCCAACCTAGTAGGGCAGGCCAACATTCAAATTCAGGAAATACAGAGAACGCCACAAAGATACTCCTCCAGAAGAGCAACTCCAAGACACATAATTGCCAGATTCACCAAAGTTGAAATGAAAGAAAAAATCGTAAGGGCAGCCAGAGAGAAAGGTCTTACCCACAAAGGGAAGCCCATCAGACTAACAGCAGATCTCTCGGCAGAAACTCTACAAGCCAGAAGAGAGTGGGGGCCAATATTCAACATTCTTAAAGAAAAGAATTTTCAACCCAGAATTTCATATCCAGCCAAACTAAGTTTCATCAGTGAAGGAGAAATAAAATCCTTTACAGATAAGCAAATGCTTAGAGATTTTGTCACCACCAGGCCTGCCTTACAAGAGACCCTGAAGGAAGCCCTAAACATGGAAAGGAACAACCGGTACCAGCCATTGCAAAAACATGCCAAAATGTAAAGACCATCGAGGCTAGGAAGAAACTGCATCAACTAACGAGCAAAATAACCAGTTAATATCATAATGGCAGGATCAAGTTCACACATAACAATATTAACCTTAAATGTAAATGGACTAAATGTTCCAATTAAAAGACACAGACTGGCAAACTGGATAAAGAGTCAAGACCCATCAGTCTGCTGTATTCAGGAGACCCATCTCACATGCAGAGACATACATAGGCTCAAAATAAAGGGATGGAGGAAGATCTACCAAGCAAATGGAGAACAAAAAAAAGCAGGGGTTGCAATCCTAGTCTCTGATAAAACAGACTTTAAACCATCAAAGATCAAAAGAGACGAAGAAGGCCATTACATAATGGTAAAGGGATCAATTCAACAGGAAGAGCTAACCATCCTAAATATATATGCACCTAATACAGGAGCACCCAGATTCATAAAGCAAGTCCTTAGAGACTTACAAAGAGACTTAGACTCCCATACAATAATAATGGGAGACGTCAACACTCCACTGTCAACATTAGACAGATCAACGAGACAGAAAGTTAACAAGGATATCCAGGAATTGAACTCATCTCTGCACCTAATAGACATCTATAGAACTCTCCACCCCAAATCAACAGAATATATATTCTTCTCAGCACCACATCGCACTTATTCCAAAATTGACCACATAATTGGAAGTAAAGCACTCCTCAGCAAATGTACAAGAACAGAAATTATAACAAACTGTCTCTCAGACCACAGTGCAATCAAACTAGAACTCAGGACTAAGAAACACAATCAAAACCGCTCAACTACATGGAAACTGAACAACCTGCTCCTGAATGACTACTGGGTACATAACGAAATGAAGGCAGAAATAAAGATGTTCTTTGAAACCAATGAGAACAAAGATACAACATACCAGAATCTCTGGGACACATTGAAAGCAGTGTGTAGAGGGAAATTTATAGCACTAAATGCCCACAAGAGAAAGCAGGAAAGATCTAAAATGGACACTCTAACATCACAATTAAAAGAACTAGAGAGGCAAGAGCAAACACATTCAAAAGCTAGCAGAAGGCAAGAAATAACTAAGATCAGAGCAGAACTGAAGGAGATAGAGACACAAAAAACCCTCCAAAAAATCAATGAATCCAGGAGTTGGTTTTTTGAAAAGATCAAAAAAATTGACAGACCGCTAGCAAGACTAATAAAGAAGAAAAGAGAGAGGAATCAAATAGATGCAATAAAAAATGATAAAGGGGATATCACCAGCGACCCCACAGAAATACAAACTACCATCAGAGAATATTATAAACACCTCTACGCAAATCAACTAGAAAATCTAGAAGAAATGGGTAATTTCCTGGACACTTACACTCTCCCAAGACTAAACCAGGAAGAAGTTGAATCCCTGAATAGACCAATAGTAGGCTCTGAAATTGAGGCAACAATTAATAGCCTACCCACCAAAAAAAGTCCAGGACCAGATGGATTCACAGCTGAATTCTACCAGAGGTACAAGGAGGAGCTGGTACCATTCCTTCTGAAACTATTCCAATCAATAGAAAAAGAGGGAATCCTCCCTAACTCATTTTATGAGGCCAACATCATCGTGATACCAAAGCCTGGCAGAGACACAACAAAAAAAGAGAATTTTAGACCAATATCCCTGATGAACATCGATGCAAAAATCCTCAATAAAATAGTGGCAAACCGGATTCAGCAGCACATCCAAAAGCTTATCCACCATGATCAAGTGGGCTTCACCCCTGGGATGCAAGGCTGGTTCAACATTCGCAAATCAATAAACGTAATCCAGCATATAAACAGAACCAAAGACAAGAACCACATGATTATCTCAATAGATGCAGAAAAGGCTTTTGACAAAATTCAACAGCCCTTCATGCTAAAAACGCTCCATACATTCGGTATTGATGGAACGTACCTCAAAATAATAAGAGCTATTTATGACAAACCCACAGCTAATATCATACTGAATGGGCAAAAACTGGAAAAATTCCCTTTGAAAACTGGCACAAGACAGGGATGCCCTCTCTCACCACTCCTATTCAACATAGTGTTGGAAGTTCTGGCTAGGGCAATCAGGCAAGAGAAAGAAATCAAGGGTATTCAGTTAGGAAACGAAGAAGTCAAATCGTCCCTGTTTGCAGATGACATGATTGTATATTTAGAAAACCCCATCGTCTCAGTCCAAAATCTCCTTAAGCTGATAAGCAACTTCAGCAAAGTCTCAGGATACAAAATTAATGTGCAAAAATCACAAGCATTCTTATACACCAGTAACAGACAAATAGAGAGCCAAATCATGAATGAACTTCCATTCACAATTGCTTCAAAGAGAATAAAATACCTAGGAATCCAACTTACAAGGGATGTAAAGGACCTCTTCAAGGAGAACTACAAACCACTGCTCAGTGAAATCAAAGAGGACACAAACAAATGGAAGAACATACCATGCTCATGGATAGGAAGAATCAATATCGTGAAAATGGCCATACTGCCCAAGGTTATTTACAGATTCAATGCCATCCCCATCAAGCTACCAATGAGTTTCTTCACAGAATTGGAAAAAACTGCTTTAAAGTTCATATGGAACCAAAAAAGAGCCCGCATTGCCAAGACAATCCTAAGTCAAAAGGACAAAGCTGGAGGCGTCACGCTACCTGACTTCAAACTATACTACAAGGCTACAGTAACCAAAACAGCATGGTACTGGTACCAAAACAGAGATATAGACCAATGGAACAGAACAGAATCCTCAGAAATAATACCACACATCTACAGCCATCTGATCTTTGAGAAACCCGAGAGAAACAAGAAATGGGGAAAGGATTCCCTATTGAATAAATGGTGCTGGGAAAATTGGCTAGCCATAAGTAGAAAGCTGAAACTGGATCCTTTCCTTACTCCTTATACGAAGATTAATTCAAGATGGATTAGAGACTTAAATGTTAGACCTAATACCATAAAACCCTAGAAGAAAATCTAGGTAGTACCATTCAGGACATAGGCATGGGCAAGGACTTCATGTCTAAAACACCAAAAGCAATGGCAACAAAAGCCAAAATTGACAAATGGGATCTAATTAAACTAAAGAGCTTCTGCACAGCAAAAGAAACTACCATCAGAGTGAAAAGGCCACCTACAGAATGGGAGAAAATGTTTGCAATCTACTCATCTGACAAAGGGCTAATATCCAGAATCTACAAAGAACTCAAACAAATATACAAGAAAAAACCAACAACCCCATCAAAAAGTGGGCAAAGGATATGAACAGACATTTCTCAAAAGAAGACATTCATACAGCCAACAGACACATGAAAAAATGCTCATCATCACTCGCCATCAGAGAAATGCAAATCAAAACCACAATGAGATACCATCTCACACCAGTTAGAATGGCAATCATTAAAAAATCAGGAAACAACAGTTGTTGGAGAGGATGTGGAGAAATAGGAACACTTTTACACTGTTGGTGGGATTGTAAACTAGTTCAACCATTATGGAAAACAGTATGGCAATTCCTCAAGGATCTAGAACTAGATGTACCATATGACCCAGCCATCCCACTACTGGGTATATACCCAAAGGATTATAAATTATTCTACTACAAAGACACATGCACACGTATGTTTATTGCGGCACTATTCACAATAGCAAAGACTTGGAATCAACCCAAATGTCCATCTGTGACAGACTGGATTAAGAAAATGTGGCACATATACACCATGGAATACTATGCAGCCATAAAAAAGGATGAGTTTGCGTCCTTTGTAGGGACATGGATGCAGCTGGATACCATCATTCTTAGCAAACTGTCACAAGAAGAGAAAACCACCCACCGCATGTTCTCACTCATAGGTGGGAACTGAACAATGAGATCACTTGGACTCGGGAAGGGGAACATCACACACTGGGGCCTATCATGGGGAGGGGGGAGGGGGGAGGGATTGCATTGGGGAGTTATACATGGTATAAATGATGAATTGATGGGTGCTGACGAGTTGATGGGTGCAGCACACCAACATGGCACAAATATACATATGTAACAAACCTGCACGTTATGCACATGTACCCTAGAACTTAAAGTATAATAAAATAAAAAAAAAAAGAAAGAAAGAAAAATAGTATTGTACCAATGTTAATTTCTAAATTTTGGTCACTATACCATGGTTATGTAAGATGTTAATACTAGGAGAACTTCGGCAAAGTGTTGATAGAAATATTCTGCACGATTTTTGGAACATTTTTCTTGAATGTTATGCTTTAATAATTAAAAAGATTTAATTACAAGATTTATTGTATATAAGGCTAATCCTAAAATTTGACAACCTGATTCTAAAATTTATTTGCAAATGCAAATGACCTGAAATAGTTAAAACAACTTTGGGAAATAAGAGCGAAGTTGGAGGATAAACACTATGTAATTTCAAGACTTAAAAAAACACTTTATTGAGGTATGACTGATATTTTAAAAAACCATCAATCAGATATTTACAGATTTAATGTATGTAACTAGATGAGTTCCTAGATAAGTATACTCTAGTGAAACCATCATTACAATCTATTGCATAAATATGTCTATCACCTCCAAAACTTTTCTCACTGTCTTTATTATCATTTTATAAGAACATTAATGTAAGATTTACCTTCTTACCCAATTTTGAAGTGTGTAAAACAATATTGCTAACTATAAGTCACTATGCTATACAGTAGATCTCTAGGAATTATCCAGCTTTCATAACTGAAATTTTATACCCTTGGACAAATACCTCCCTGTTTCCCTCTTCATCCATCCCCTGGCTACCACCATTCTAATCTCTGCTTCTATGAGTCTGACTATTTTAAAAAGCAGTATCATATAAGTGGTATGATGTAGTATTTCTCCTTCTGTATATGGCTTATTTCACTTAGCATAATGTCCTACAGGTTCATCCATGTTGTTGCAAAAGGCAGGATTTTCTTCTTTCTTAAGGCTGAATAGTAAGTATTGCATTGTATGTATAAACTGCATTTTTTAAATCCATCTGTCAGTGGACATTTAGATTGCTTCCACGTCTTGGCTATTGTGAACAATGCTGCAATGAACATGGCTATGCAGATATCTCTTTGGGATTTTGATATTAATTCCTTTGGGTATATACCGCGAAGTAAGATTGCTAGATCAAATGGTGGTTCTATTTTTAATGTTTTGAGAAACCTCCATACTGTTTTCAATATTGGCTACAACAATTTACATTTCCACCAGCAATGTACAAGATTACCCCTTTCTCCACATTCTTGCTAACATTTGTTATCTTTTTAATATATAATAGCCATCTGATATGCTTTGGCTCTGTGTCCCCACCCAAATCGCATCTCGAATTGTAATCCCCATGTGTGGAGGGAGGGACCTGTAATCCCCACTTGTGGAGCAAGAGAGGTGATTGGATCATGGGGGCGGTTTCTCCTATGCTGTTCTCATGATAGTCAGTGAGTTCTCACAAGATGTGTGGTGTTTGACAGTTCCTCCTTCACACACTCACTCTCCTGACACCTTGTGAAGGATGTGCCTGCTTCCCCTTCCTCCGTAACTGCAAGTTTCCTGCGGCCCCCTGAGCCATGCAGAACTGTGAGTCAGTTAACCTCTTTCCTTCATAAATTACCTCGTCTTTGATAACAATGTGAAACGGACTAACACACTATCCTTACTGGTACAAGGCGATTATCTCATTGTGGTTTTTATTTCAATTTCCTTGATGATCAGTGATGTTGAGCACCTTTTCATATACCTGTTGGCCATTTGTATGTCTTCCTTGGAGAAATGCATCTGCAGTTTTTTGCCCACTTCAATACAATTATTTGTGGGTTTTTTTTTTTACTATTGCATTCTAGGAATTCCTATATATTTATCAGGTAGATGGGTTGAAAATACTTTTCCCCATTCTGGAGTTTGCCTTTACATTTTATTAATTGTTTCCTTTGTTGTACAGAGCATTTTAGTTTGATGTAATTTCACATGTCTATTTTTGCTTTTGTTACCTATGCTTTTAGTGTCATATTGAAGAAATCACTGCTAAGGCCAATGTCAAGATTTGCCTTATGCTTTCTTCTAGAACTTTTACAGTTTCAGGTCTTCATTTTGTTCCATTGGTCTATATGTCTGTTTTTATGCCAATGCCATACTGGTATAAAACTGGCATAAAAACAGTTTTAGTTACTATAGCTTTGCAATATATTTTGAAATCAGGAAATACAATGTCTCTAGCTTTGTTATTCTTCCTCCAATCTGCTTTGAGTAGGTGGGATCTTTGTTGATTCCATTTGAATTTTTGGACAGTTTTTTCCAGTTCTGTAAAAAATGCTACTGGGATTTTGATAGGAATTGCATTTAATCTGTAGATCACTTTGGGTAGTGTGGACATTTTTTTTTTTTTTTTTTTTTTTACGCCATTCTCCTGCCTCAGCCTCTGGAGTAGCTGGGACTACAGGGGCCCGCCACCTTGCCCGGCTAGTTTTTTTTTTTTTTTTTTTTTTTGTAATTTTTAGTAGAGATGGGGTTTCACTGTGTTAGCCAGGATGGTCTCGATCTCCTGACCTCGTGATCTGCCCGTCTCGGCCTCCCAAAGTGCTGGGATTACAGGCTTGAGCCACCGTGCCTGGCCTAGTGTGGACATTTTAATGAGATTACTTTTCCAATCCACAAATATGGGATGTTTTTCCATTTATTTGTGTCTGCTTTAGTTTTTTCCATACATGTTTTTACAGTTTTCAATGTACAAGTCTTTCATTTCCTTGGTTAAGTTTATGAAAACACTGCAGCTAACATCATACTCAATGGTGAAAAATTGAAAGCTTTTACTGTATGATCTGGAACAAGGCACAGATACCCACTCTCACCACTGCTATTCCACATAGTACTGGAAGTCCTAGTCAAAGCAATCAGGTAAGAAAAATAAATAAAATACATTCAAATTAGAAAGAAAAAAGTATAATTATCTCTGTTCATAGATGAAATAATCTTATATGTAGAAAACCCTAATGATACCACAAAATTGTTGTAACAAATAAAAAAAATCAATAAAGTTGCAAGATACAAGATCAACACACAAAAATAAATTGTGCTTCTATACACTAACAACAAACTATCTAAAATGGAGATGAAGAAAATAATCCCATTTACAATAGTATCAAAAAGAATAAAATACTTAGGAATAAACTTAACCAAAGTGATAAAATACTTGTACAATGAGAACTATGAAACACTCAAGACCCTTTACAAAGCTAAAATAATCAAGTCAGTGTGATATTCATGTCAGAATGAATAAATGGGTCAATGGAGCCCAAAAGAGAGCCAAGATATACACATATATGTATGTATTATATGTATGTGTGCATATATATACATATATAAATATATGTATATAAATATATTTGCCAAAAATTAATTATATATCCAATTAATTTTTGGCAAAGAGTCAAAAGATATTCAGTGGGAAAATGTATTTCCAGTAAGTGGTGCCCTAAAACTTGAATATGCATATGCAAAAAAATAACTTCAACCCATATCTCACATGATATACAAAAATTAACTCAAAATGGATCATAGATGTGAATGTAAACCTAAAACTTTAAAACTTCTAGAAGAAAATATAGGAAAACATTTTTAGGCAAAGATTTCTTAGGTACATTATAAACCGTAAAACCCATACAAAACAACTGATAAATCGGATTTTATCAAAATTACAACTCCTTCTCTGAAAGAGGCTGATAAGAGAATGAAAAGACAAGCTATAGAATGGGAGAAAATCATTAGGAAGTATATCTAATGAATGAACCACAAAACTCAATATAAGGAAAACAATTGCCCATATTTTTAAATTGACAAAAAAATTTGAATAGTCACTTCAACAATTAAAGCGTACAGATGACCAATAAGCACATGAAAGGATGCTTAACATCATTAGTCATTAAGGATATACAGATTCAAATCATAATGAAATATCACTACACAACTATTAGAATGCCTAAAATTAAAAAGGTTGACCTTACGAAGTGTTGGTAAGGATGCAAAGCAATTAGAAATCTCATAAAACGCTGTTGGAAATGTAAAGTGGTGCAGTAACTTTGGTAAATAATTTGGCAACTTCTTAAAATGTTAAAAGTTAAACATACACATACGATATGATTTAGTCATTCTATTCCTACATGTTTATCTAAGAGAAAGGAGAGTATGTCTTTACAAACATTCGCATATGAATGTTCGTAACAACTTTATTTGTAATACTTAGATATTGGAAACAACTCAACTGCCCATCTATATGCTAATAGACAATGTGGTGTATCCATACAATAAAATACTGCTCATCTATGAAAAGGAATAAGTTGTTGATACACACTACAACATAGATGTACTTCAAAATAATTACATTGAGTTAAGAAACCAGACCAAAAAAAGTACATATAATAAGATTCCACTTCTATAAAAATCTAGGAAGTATAAACTAGTTTATAATGACCAAAAGCCATTCAGCAGTTTCTGAGGGCTAGGAGGAAAATCCAAAGGAGCTTGCTTAAACTCTGAGGGGTGATGGATATATTTCATTATCCTTACGGCAATAACAGTTTCAGTGGGTGTACACATATGCAATTATGTGTCTAATTGTACAGTTTAGATTTTACAGTTGATACTGTATCAATTATGCCTCTATAAAGCTATTAAAAAAAAAGTACTATGGGAGGTCAGTGGAAGTAGACTCTAGATGGATCACAGCAGTAGGACATGGAGGCCTACCTTTCCTTTCCAGGGGTGTAAGAATGATCTATAGGAGTGAGATGTCCGTTTCTACAATTTGCACTTTTCTAAAAATCATGGGAGTAAGGAAAATCCCAAACTGTATGTCCAAGTCTGAAATAATTTAGTCCCACAGAATCTAATATTTGTAAGAGTGTTAGTGGTCCAGTGGTTTTCCAGTGCTTTGCTGCACTCCACAAAGTACTGGAGTTGCTGCACTCCACAAAGCACTGGAGTTTCTCTGATTTCTCAAGAGTATATGGTTGGGGGGATGGGAATATGGTGTTGCAGAGGATTGAAAAGACATAGAAGGTAATCCTGCTTCACTCAGTGAGGCTCCACTATTATCTGCTTTATATACTGAGTTTCAGAGTAACAATTTACTTAAAAATTAAAAGCACTCCACAACTAAGAAGAAGAATTTGAAAATCACAGGTATAGCTCAATCAGTCTGCTATGCAACTAAATTTTCACTACATTTGTTTATTGCAGTGTGGCTAAAACATTAGAGAGATTGGGAGGTCCTGCTTAATATTCTAGTTGTATTAGCTCTAGCATGGATTAGGAAAGATGAAATTACTGAGTAAGAGAGCGGAATGGGAAAGCTAGGTGTACTAATTTTTCAAGAGCAAAGCCTTTGTTTAAAACTATATAGATCAATAATGAGAATACAGCCAACAATTATTAAACAATTATCACATAGCAGGTGCTGGGATAATCACTTAACATATATTAATTCACTAAATTAAGGCCCCTTGAAAATCCTTAAGAATTTGTAGATCAGCTTTTCCATTTCTACAAAAAAAGGCAATAGAATTTTGATATATATTACATTGAATTTGTAGACTACTTCAGTTTATATTGTCACTTTAATGATATTAAATCTTCTAATCCATGAACATGGAATATCTTTCCATTTATTTAGGTATTCTTTAATTTCCTAAGCAAGGTTTTGTAGTTTTCATTGTACAAGTCTTTTACTTCCTTGGTTAATCATTTATTCCTTTGTATTTTATTCTTTTTGATGATACTATAAATTGAATTATTTTCTTAAATTACTGTTCATATTCCTCAGTGTGGGTATACAGAAACACTAATTTTCGTGTATTGGTTTTGTGCTCTGAAACTTTGTAGAATTAGTTTATTAGCTCAAGAAGTTTTTATAGGGATTTTCCTCTGAGATTTTCTATATACACAATCATGTCATATGTAAACAAATAGAGTTTTACTTCATCCCTTCCAATCTGGATGCCTTTTATTTCTTCATCTTACCTAATGACTCTGGCTAGAATTTCCACTACAATGTTAAATAGCAGTGGTGAAAGCAAACATCCCTGTTCCTGATCACAGGAGGAAAGCTTTCAGCCTTTCTCCATTAAACATGTGATGAGCTGTGGGTTTTCATGAATACTCTTTATGATGTTGAGAAAATTCCCCTCTATTACTAACTTTCTTAGTTTTTTTTTTTTCTGGAATCACTAATGGTTGTTGAATTTCGACAAGTGCTTTCCCTGCATCAATTCAGATGATCATGTGATTTTCATACCCTTCATTCTATTAATTTAGTGTATTACATTGATTGATTTTCTTCGAATGAACCACTCTTGCATTTCTGGAATAAACTCCACTTAGCCTTGGTGTATAACCCCTTTAATATGCTGTTAGATTTAGTTTGATATTATTTTGCTGAGGATTTTTGCACCTATGTTCATAAAGGATATTGGTCTGTAGTTTTATTTTCTTATGATATATTTGGCTTTTGTATAAGGGTAATGCTGGTATCATAAAATGAATTAAAAGTGTTCTCTCCTCCTCTATTTTTTGGAAGTTTAACAAGGATTGGTGTTAATTTTTCTTTAAATGTTTTGTAGAATTCACCAGTGAAGCCATCTGTTCCTGGACTTTTCTTTTTTGGGATGTTTTTGATTACTGCTTCAGTCTTTTTATGGGTTTTTAAAAAACTTTTTATAGGTCTATTCAGAATTTCTATTTCTTTTTGAGTCAGAATTGGTAGTTTGTGTGTTTCTAGGAATTTGTCCATTTCATCTAGGTTATCTAATTTGTTGGGGTATAATTGTTCACAGTATTGTCTTATAATTCATTTTATTCCTTTAAGGTTAGTAGTGCTGTCTTCCCTTTTATTTCTAATTTTAGTTCTTTTCATCTCTCTTTTTATCTTAGCCTACTTAAATGCTTGTCAATTTTGTTGATCTTTTCCATTAACCAACTTTTGGCTTCATTGATTCCATTGTTTTTCTATTCTCTATTTGTTTTATCTTTAACTTTTCTTATTTCTTTCCTTCTGCTAGCTTTGGGTTTAGTTTGCTCTTCTTTCTCTAGATCCTTGTTGTGCAAAGTTAGGTTATTTATTTGAGATCTGCCTTTTATAGTGCAGGTTTTTATAGCTGCAAATATTCCTCTGAGCACTGCTTTTCTTCATCACGTAAATTCAGTATGTTGTGTTTTCATTTATGGATATTCTTTGGGAGTTAGGATGAAGGTACTTTCCTCCAGAGAGTATTTGTGTTTGCCTTGCAAAGCACTTAGGTACCTTTAAGGTGCTACTTTAAATTACATTCTTTTCTTCAATTTTTTTTTTCTACATTCATTTCTTGATGAGTTTTGTCCAACCAGGTGATAATTTCAGTTGCAAATATATCTGAGGACTAGCTTGTGTTAACAACTTCTTAGGGACTAGTCATCTTATCCCCATATTTTGTTCAAGGTTAAGGCAACTTTTCATGCAGTCTTCCGAGGGGGTGGAATTGTTGGGATGGGATGATCACCCTTACTCAAGGGCCTAGCCTCTTAAGATTCACTTTAATAGGGATAGTCTCCTACTAAACTCCCCAACTTAGGCCGCCAGCCATGTATAACTTCTCTCCCACCTGCCACCATGAAGCTGTCAAAAACAAAATCTCTAGACACCTAGTTTGTCAAATCTCTTAAGGACAAAAGTGGTTTTGGAACTCAGCTTATAGCTCTCTGTTCCAGTGTTATCGTAGATGTTGGCTTTTTAGAGTATTGATATCTAGTCATCTCTTGGTTGTCTTTATGATTTTAAACAGTATTTTATACACAGTTTTTAATTCTTTAAATGGAGGGTTGGTTTAAATACATTCACCCTGCTGGTAGCTGTTTTTCCCTCTCTCCTTTATCCCAAAGACATAAATGTTCAATTACTGAGGAATTTAAATGAAGTTGTGACCACCTCCATTGGCGGGCAGGGCTCTAAGTTAATTGTGTAATTGATAATGGATTTTCTCAATGGCTCTGTAGTCATAATTAACATGTCTTCTCTCTTCCCTATAAGGATATAGGACATTTCTGTCCTTAAAGTTTGAACAACTAACAAATCAGATAATCCAGGGGGCATGTTCTATTTTCCAAGAATGATTGACACTTTGGTACTAGGGTTTTGTGGGGGGGAGTGGTGGTTTTTGTTTAACTTGTGTGGAATTGTGTGTGCAAGGTAAGGTTTTGATTGGTGCTTTTTTCTTTTTCATTTGTGAGTTGATAATGGAAGTAGAACAGTACATCTTCAAGTAAAGAAAGATTTCTTAATCCACTTTCTGTGATGTCAGACTATAGGAGAAACCCTTGCAATTGTTTTCTAGATTTAATTATGTTCAGTCAGATATTTTGGATTAATAAATCTGAAGCCTCACGCCTGTAATCCCAGTACTTTGAGATGCCAAGGTGGGCAGATCACCTGAGGTCAGGAGTTCGAGACCAGCCTGATCAATATGGTGAAACCTCGTCTCTGCTAAAAAAAAAAAACAAAAAAAAAAACAAAAATTAGCCAGGTGTGGTGATATGCACCTGCATTCCCAGCTACTTGGGAGGCTGAGGCAGGAGAATCGCTTGAACCTGGATATCAGAGGTTTCATTGAGCTGAGATCGGACCACTGCAATCCAGCCTGGGTGAGACAGTGAGACTGTCTCAAAAAAAAAAAAAAAAAAAAAAAAAATCTGAAGTCTTAATAGATTACACACTCTGAGAAAATACATCAAGGGCAGATAATTGACAGAAAATACTGACACTTCAATGTGACACATATTTTTTTCTTTAAGTTCCAGGATACATGTGCAGAACGTGCAGGTTTGTTACATAGGTATATGTGTGCCATGGTGGTTTGCTGCACCTATTGACCCGTTCTCTAAGTTCCCTCCCCTCACACCCCATCCCCCAACAGGCCCTGGTGTGAGTTGTTCCCCTCCCTGTGTCCATGTATTCTCACTGTTCAACTCCCACTTGTGAGTGAGAACGTGAGATGTTTGGTTTTCTGTTCCTGTCTTATTTTGCTGAGGATGACGGCTTCCAGCTTCATCCAAAATGTCCCTGCAAAGGACATGATCTCATTTCTTTTTATGGTTGCATAGTATTCCATGGTGTATATGTATCACATTTTCTTTATCCAGTCTATCATTGATGGGCGTTTGGGTTGGTTCCATGACTGTGCTATTGTAAATAGTGCTGCAATCAACATACATGTGCATGCATCTTTATAGTAGAATGATTTATATTACTTTGGGTATATAGCCAGTAATGGGATTGCTGGGTTAAATGGCATTTCTGGTTCTAGATCCTTGAGGAATTGCCATACTGTCTTCCACAATGGTTGGACTAATTTATATTCCCATCAACAGTGTAAAAGTGTTCCTATTTCTCCACAGCCTCGCCAGCATCTATTGTTCCTTGACTTTTAAAATCACCATTCTTTCTGACTGGCATGAGATAGTCTCTGATTGTGGTTTTGATTTCCATATCTCTAGTGGTCAGTGATTTTGAGCTTTTTTCATATGTATGTCTTCTTTTGAGAAGTGTCTATTCATATCCTTTGCCCACTTTTTGATGAGTTTTTTTTTCTTATAAATTTGTTTAAGTTCCTTGTTAATTCTGGATATTAGACCTTTGTCAGATGGGTAGACTGCAAAAATTTTCTCCCATTGTGTACATTGCCTGTTCACTCTGATGATAGTTTCTTTTGCTGTGAGAAGCTCCTTAGTTTAATTAGATCCCATTTGTCAATTTTGGTTTTTGTTGCATTTGCTTTTGGTGTTTTTGTCATAAAGTCTTTGCCCATGCCTATGTCCTGAAGTTGGAGACATGCTATACCTGACTTCAAGCTATATTACAAGGCTACGGTAACCAAAACAACATGGTACTGGTACCAAAACAGACATATAGACCAATGGAACAGAACATAGACCTCAGAAATAATACCACACATCTACAACCTCTGATCTTTGACAAACGTGACAAAAACAAGCAATGGGGAAAGGATCTCCTATTCAGTAAATGGTGCTGGGAAAACTGGCTAGCCATATGCAGAAAACTGAAACTGGACCCCTTCTTTACACTGTATACAAAAATTAACTCAAGATGGATTAAAGACTTAAATATGAAACCCCAAACCATAAAAACTCTAGAAGAAAGCCTAGGCAATATGACACATTTTTATAGAATGTTTCTACCAGAGGGCACTGACTTGACTTCTACAACGATCACACTGTGTTTGTGTTTAATTTAATGCAATTTGTGTAACTTATACTTGTGTATCTTCAAAGTTTCTCATTTTTATAAACAAATTTGAAATCATGCCAGTAAGTTAGATGTTGAATGTATGTAAGTAGCATTTGGTAACTGCTAAGAGGCTACAAAAACATTATTGGCAAAAAAGCATTTAGTTCTGATTTGTTTGGATGATATTTTATTATGACCCTTTCTTGGTCTCAGGCTCTAATGTTTGAAAAAGAAGGGAATATATTGGGTTTTTAAAAATCAATGTATTGCAACTTGATAAGTTATTCTTCCACAGAGCTATTTGTGTTTTATATATTTATATATTTTTACTTTATTATTGTGAAAGAAAAACATACTGACTTTATAGAAAGTAAGTTTCTCCTAATTAACAAAGGTTAAAATTTTACCTCTACCAATTAAAATTACAATAGATATTGAAAAACTTAAAAATAAATAATAAATTGACAGTCCTTATTTCTAGAAAGTAAGGTGTCATACAATATACAGGCATATAAACACATAAAATTGATAGATATACTAATTTTCTCAGATATAATCTAATATAATCTCTAAAGGATACAATCTTAGAAAAAATACAGTTTCTTTTCTTTTGAACTCTGCTATAACTTCCATTTCTTTACCTTGTCTTACTCTTCTGGCTTGCATATCCTATCAACTATTTTTTAGGGTATTTATCCACCTGAACCATTTTTTCTTTGTGTTTCAAATAATCCAATTATAGTCTTAATTACTTTAAAATTTACAGTTATTTTTTACTGTAGTCATCTATAGTAAAAAATTGTTTGTGCTATCAAATACTAGGTCTTATTCATTCTTTCTAACCAGTTTTTCTACCCCTTAACCATCCCTCACCTTCCCTCACCTCCCCACTACCCTTCCTAGGCTCTGCTAACCATCTTTCTACTTTCAATCTCCATGAGTTCAATTGTTTTAATTTTTAACGCCCACAGACAAGTGAGAACATGTGATATTTGTCTTTCTGTGCCTGGCTTATTTCACTTAACATAATGACCTCCAGTTCAATCCATGTTGTTGCAAATAACAGGATCTCATTATTTTTCTGGCTGAATACTACTCCATTGTGTATATGTACTACATTTTCTTTATCCATTCATCTCTTGATGGACACTTAGGTTGATTCCATATTTTGGCTATTATGAACAGTGCTGCAAAAAACATGGGAGTGCAGATATCTCTTTGATATACTGATTTCCTTTCTTCCTATAAACTATTGGATAGAAGTGGAGTTAGTGGCCTCCCTGTCTCAAAGGGATGCATTTAGAATTCAAGCATTAAGTATAATGTTTGCATTAGGTTTTTAAAATCTCCTTAATCAAATTTAAAATATTTCCTTCTATGCCTAGCTTGCTAAGGGCTGATTTTTATTATGAATATATGTCATATTTTATTAAATGCTTTTACTGTATCTATTGTGATAATATGTGGTGAATTGCATCTAATATCTTAATTGCATAGATAAAGAATTTTCACAAAGGAACCTAAAGTTTCTTTTCCTAGCATTTCTGAAATAAGACCATGCATATCTGAAATAAGCCCATCTGGGTCTTAATGAACTATCTTTTAAAATGTTGCTGGAATCAATTTGTTAATATTTTTAAAAATATTTTACCTATATTAATGGGTGAGTTTAACCTATAATTCCTCTAACATATTTTACTTCTCTGATTTGTTATCTTGGTTACATACTAACCTCATAAAATAATTTGAGAAGGGTTGCATCTTTTTCTCTCCTCTAAAATACTTTATGTACAATTATTAAAACTTCTGGATCTCCTGTTTTACCTATGGAGAGATTTTCAACCAGTGAATAACTTCCTTAAATATTATAGTTAATAAATTTGTTTAGTTTTCTTTCATAATTTACACTTTTCTAGAAATATGTTCTTTTTGTTGTTAGTGTATTAGCATAAGGTACTTCATAAAATTATCTTAATAATCTGTTGTATCACTAATTAAGTCCCTTATTTTATTCATTCTTAAATTCTTCATTCAAGTTAGTTTTTATAGAAACAATAATTTCATTTTTGTAGTCATGGTTTCATAGGTTTTCATAATACTAAAATTTAAGTACAGAATTGCAAAAATAGGTTCAATTGACTTAAGTTTGGGAACAAATACAACTATCTTTTTTAACTTTCATTTTAAGTTCGGGGTACATGTGCAGGTTTGTTATATAGGTAAATCTGTGCCATGGGTGTTTGTTTTACAGATTATTTCATCACCCTGGTATTAAGCCCAGTATCCATTAGTTATTTTTTTCTGATCCTATCCCTCCTCCCAACCTCTACCCTCTGGTAGGCCCCAGTTTATATAACTGTATGTTGACTCATATCTCTCAACTAGTGGCAGCAAGAGCATTCTGGCTTAATAAAGAGGCACTTACTAACTGTAAGCATTCAGAGTGCCCTGGGCATCAGCCAGCAAGTTTTACAGGGGGGCTGAAATGCACATACATAATTTTTACTGTATGTCAAATTCCCTGTCTTTATGCAGCAGGAAAAGAGTTATGTTTCAATTTGCTGAAAAGCATTTTTGACATACTTTTCAGCCACTATGCTTATGTATTTAGTGTCTTTTGTGTTCTTCAGTAACATAAGGTTTTGCTGTATTTTTTTTTTCTAGAAAAATGGAAACTACTAGGCTTGAGGACTTGTCTTAAATGTTTATGATCTTCCAAGTGCTAAAAAAAATACCCCTAAATTTTATGTACTTATGTGCAAACTCTTGATCTGTGTAATGCAGTCTTTTCCACCTAAAAATAATTCATGTTGCCTAGATAAAATATCCTTGAAAAGATCCTGTATTGGTGGCCATTTGGAAAAGAAGGCCACAACTTTGCTTTTGATTTGGCTCCAAATAGGGACTAATAACTCTCATTGTAAAATTAAAAGTAGATACATCATGGGCTTTCTGTAAACATAATTCAGGAACGCCAACCTAGCAAGTAGTAAGGAGAAATGCTATGAAAACATGTTACATTAACTCATTATAACTTTCAAAAAGACGTCAAGCCACCCCAGAGGCTTGCCAATAACGTGAAAGGTAGCAAGCATTGTAATGATTAACAGATGAACATTATTACACGTTAGAGTTAGTAATGTTCTTTGAATTTAAAGATGACATGAGAGAGACACAAATATTATCATCTGGGCTCTCAAGTTTTTTCTACAGTCGTTTCCCTGGTTGGTGCTCTTTCCCATTACAAACAACAGATGTTTTAAACTTGCAAAACCCTCTCTAGGCCTTTTACTCATCACAGTTAGACTCCACAGAATGCTTTGCTTCCTTTATTAGTGAGGAAAAGGGAATCATTAAGTATAAACTTCATCAACTTTCCTGCCTTAATACTCTTAACATTTCTAAAAATGGCACTCAATTTTTCCTCCTTTCATATTTGAGAGGCATGTGTGTTTCCACTCCAATTCAAGCCTAACTACTATTGACCTAATATGTCCTGTCCAAGGCGTACACATCTCATGTGTAAGGCCAATGCGTTTACATATCTACCCTTTCATTATTGCTCACTGCAATCATGACAATGGTCTCCACCTCTACGTTGAAGCATACTCCCTCACACATCCATCAGTGGTCCGTTTTCTCTCCTGTTTCTGACGTTGACCTCACTTGCAGATCCTTCCCCTCAGCCTATAAACACATTTTTCCTTTAAAAAAACACAGTAATCAACCATGACTATTTCCAAAACTAAAGTCTTTACCTCTCTGTCTTCCCTTGACTACCAGACCTCTTAAAAAAATAGTCTATACACACCGTATTTCTGCGCCCAGCTCCTATTCATTCTTTTTCTTTAAACAAAAGTACAAAATGGGCCTGTATTCCCAGCACTTTGGGAGGCTGAGGCAGGTGGATCACTTGAGCCCAGGAGTGCAAGACCAGCCTGGTCAACATGGTGAAACCCCGTCTCTACTAAAAATACAAACAAACAAAAAAAATTAGCTGGGTGTTGTGGCGCATGCCTGTAATCTGGGAGGTGGAGGTTGTAGTGAGCTGAGATTGCACAACTACACTCCAGTCTGGGTGACAGAGTGAGACTCCATCACGGAAAATAAAATAGTACAAAATAAATGGTTGCTGGTTTTATCAAACATCAGTAATCCATTTTCATCATTAAAATTGGAAAACTGATAAAAAAGAAACTAAGTTTTAAAATATCTATAATCTCATCACAAACATTCTTGACACTTTGATGTCTCTTTTTCCTCTACATCTTCATACTCACAAATATGTGCATATTTTTCTATAAAATTATATCATAGCACACATAGTTGTAGTATCCAGCCTTCAAGGTGACTCCCCATGATCCCATCTCCTGGTATTAACACCTTTGTATAATTCTCTCCCATATTGTAACAGGGTTGATTTGTGTGACAAATATCATATGATATTTGAAGTAATGTCATGATCCTTAGGAGATTAAATTATGGAAGACTGTGGCTTCCTTCTTTGACTATGTCCCTACTCTCTTTTGGATTCCTAACTCTAGGGGTTGTCAGCTGCCATGTCATGAGGACAATCAGGTAGCCTATCACTTGGCTCATATGGCAAGGAAAAGAAGACTCCGGCCAATAGCTGGAGAGAAACTGAAACCTGTCAACAACCATGGGAATGAGTTTGGAAGTGGTTTCTTCAACACAAGTCAAGCCTTGAAAACAACATCAACCCAACATATTGCTGACAGAACAGATCAACATCTTGTCTGCGAACTGATGAAGGACTCTGAGTCAGAACTACCCAGCTAAGCCACTCCCAGATTACTGACCCTCAAAAACTGTGTAATAAAAGTTTGTTGTTTTAAACTGCTAAGTTTTGGTGTGATTTCTTGTGAAAGCAAAAGATAATTAATATAATAGTGTTCTGGAACCTGTTCTCTCAATTAATAATCTGTCAAGTACATATTTCCATTTCCATATATATAAGCCCTATATTATTATTTTTAATGATTGTATTACATCTTGTTTTAAAGATATACCATAATTTGGCTAGACAGTCCTCTACTGCTGCACACTTAGGCTGTTTCCAAATGTTTACCATTAGAAACAATATTATAATTATGATTAATATATCTGTATGTTACACATTGCATATTTATAGAATTATTTCCTTGGAAAAAATTAGTGAAAGTGGAATTGCTCCTTTAAAGACTATAAATATGTTTTTAAACTTTTAAAAGACATAGTCAAAATGCCTTACAAAAAGCTCGTATGACTTTATTACCCACTAATTGTACACATACCCATTTCCCCATTCCCATGCCAGTACTACATACTGCTGTTCGCTTTAGCCTGTTGTCTTTTTTTAAAAAAATACATTTCTCTGATTTCAAGTAAGGTTGAACATTTTTCTCATATGATTTCTAGTAATTTGCATTTCTTTTCTTTTTTGTGAATTGCATATTAATGTTGTTTACCCATTTTCATATAAGAATAATTAGCTTTTTATTGATTTATAAGAGCTTATTATATGTTAAGGGTATTAACACCATTTTTGACATGTATGTTGAAAATATTTTCTCCATCTTTTGAAATTTTGTTACTAGTGTATTTATCATATAACGATTTTTAAGATTTTGTAGTCAAATCTATTAGTTTTTTTTCTTTTTAAGATATGCTTTTTGTAACACACTTAGAAGTATGACACACTTATCCATCCTGCGTTTACAAAAATATTTACTTATGTTTCTTTTAGTCAATTTATGTTTTCACTTTATGTTCAAATGTATAACCAGAACTCCTTGTATGGCCTTTAGTGACATATGGTCTTTGTGACATTTATCTTCATGTAGGACCTCTATAATTTTATTTCTAAGTGTTTTAATTTTATATTAGTATGAATTGAACAGGTCCATCATATACCCTCAGTAATTTCTGCTGTTCTATAGGCAATATGCTGATTTTTGCCACTTTGTTGGACTCTTATTGAGAGGTGAAGCCAGCTGGACTTCTGGGTAGGGTGGCAACTTGGAGAACATTTCTGCCTTACAAGAGGATTGTAAAATGCACCAATCAGCACTCTGTATCTAGGATTGTAAAATGCACCAATCAGTGCTCTGTAGCTAGCTAGAGGTTTGTAAAATGGACCAATCAGCACTCTGTAAAATGGACCAATCAGTACTCTGTAAAATGAACCAATCAGCACTCTGTAAAATGGACCAATCGGTAGGACGTGGGCTGGGACAAATAAGGGAATAAAAGCTGGCCACCCCAGCCAGCAGCGGCAACCCTCTTGGGTCCCCTTCTATGCTGTGGAAGCTTTGTTCTTTTGCTCTTCACAATAAATCTTGCTGCTGCTCACTCTTTGGGTCTGTGCCACCTTTAAGAGCTGTAACACTCACCGCGAAGGTTCACAGCTTCATTCTTGAAGTCAGCAAGACCAACAACCCACCAGAAGGAACCAACTCGGACACATCTTGGTGATCACGAAGGGACTATCTCCAAGTGTGAATACCATTTGAACCTTTTGCTTGCTATTCTGTCTTATTTTTCCTTAGAATTTGGGGGCTAAAGACCAGGCACCTGTCGGCCAGTTAGAAGCGACTAGCATGGCCACCAGACTAAAGACACAGGTGTCAGGCTTTCTGGGAAAGGGCTCTCTAACAAACCCCGACTCCGGAGTTGGGAGCATTTGTTTACCTGGAACCAGCTTCGCTTTTCCTGTACTTCCGGGCCGAGCCAAAGGTTGACAGAGAAGAAAGCCATTCTGCTCCGGGGTCACGACAAAAGGTTGGTTGACCCTGCAGCCATAAGCGGAACTCTCAAAGTCATGTTGCCCAAGTGAGACTCGCCCATCTATCCTATCTATCCTGATCCTGGCCTCCTGGGTCCTAATGCCTGTCAGACAAACTCCCTCCTGCCGCTCTTCCCTGTGGCTAGTTCCGCTTCTAAAAACCACTCCCTGTTTCTGGTGCTTTTCTAGTTTCTCCTATAAGAATGATTTCTACTGTAAATTTCAGAATTCTGTTCTCTTCCTTAGGCACCGAGACTCACCAAACAGAAAGGCATAATTTTTGCCCAAAGTCCTGTTGGGGGCGTGGTGGGGAGTTACTATCTGGAATTTTAGGATCCCTCCTCAGACTAACAGGCCTAACAAAGGCTATTCCCGAAGCTAGGAGATGGTGAGCCTTAGAAATGATATCCTTCCTATTCATATGATGAGAAGTGAGGACAAAAGGTATCACTCTTCCAACTTTGGAGATCCCTTCCCTCCCTCAAGGTATGGCCCTCCACTCCATGTTGAGGCATAACATCTTTATAGGACAAGGGTAAGGCCCCAATACTAACAGGAAAAAGTGTTTAGGACTCTAACAGGCTTTCGAGAATGCATCAGTAAGGACCACTAAATCCGATTTTTCTTGGTCCTCTTTGTGGTCTAAGAGGAAAGGCAAGGGTGCAGGTTTTTGAGAATGCATCATTAAGGGCCACTAAATCCAACCTTCCTCAGTCCTCTTTGTGGTCTAATAGGAAAACTAGTGTTACTGACGCTGCGTTGGTGAGCACAACTATTCTGATCAGCAGGGTCCAGGGACCATTGTAGGTTCTTGGGCAAGATGGGTTTCTGCTGCTGCGTCAGTGAGCACAGCTATTCCGATCAGCAGGGTCCAGGGACTGTTGCAGATTCTTTGGGGCAGGGGGGCGGGAGAAAAACAAACCAGATCCACAGGCAGTTTTTCTTTCAGATGGGAAACACTCAGGTATCAACAGGCTCACCCTTGAAATGCATCCTAAGCCATTGGGACCAATTTGACCTGCAAACCCTGAAAAAGAAGCAGCTTATTTTTTTCTGCACTACAGTCTGGCCCCAATATTCTCTCTCTGATGGGGAAAAATGGCCACCTGAGGGAAGTATAAATTATAATACTATCCTGCAGCTTGATATTTTCTGTAAGAGGGAAGGCAAACAGAGTGAAATACCTTATGTCCAAGCTTTCTTTGCACTGAAGGATAATCCACAAGTATGCAAAGCTTGCCATTTACATCCCACAAGAGGACCTCTCAACTTACCCCCATATCCTAGCTTCGCTATAGCTCCCCTTTCTATTAATGATAAGCCTCCTCTAATCTCCCCTGCCCAGAAGGAAACAAGCAAAGAAATCTCCAAAGGACCACAAAAACCCCCTGTCTATCAGTTATGTCCCCTTCAAGCTGTAGGGGGAGGGGAATTTGGCCCAACCCAGGTACATGTCTCCTTCTCTCTCTCTCTGATTTAAAGCAGATCAAGGTAAACCTGGGGAAGTTTTCAGACAATCCTGATAGGTATATAGATGTCCTACATGGTCTAGGGCAAACCTTCGACCTCACTTGGAGAGATGTCATGCTATCGTTAGATCAAATCCTGGCCTTTAATGAAAAGAATGTGGGTTTAGCTGCAGCCCAAGAGTTTGGAGATACCTGGTATCTTAGTCAAGTAAATGACAGAATGACAGCTGAAGAAAGGGATAAATTCCCTACCAGTCAACAAGCCATTCCCAGTATGGATCCCCGCTGGGACCTTGACTCAGATCATGGGGACTGGAGTCATAAACATCTGCTGCCCTGTGTTCTAGAAGGACTAAGGAGAATTAGGAAAAAGCCCATGAATTATTCAATGATGTCCGCCATAACTCAGGGATAGGAAGAAAATCCTTCCGCTTCCTCGAGCGACTATGGGACGCCTTAAGAAAATATACTCCCCTATCACCCAACTCCCTTGAGGGTCAATTGAGCCTAAAAGATAAGTTTATTACCCAATCAGATGCAGGTAACAGGAGAAAGTTCCAAAAGCAAGCACTGGGCCCTGAACAAAATCTGGAGGAATTATTAAATCTGGCAACCTTGGTGTTCTATAATAGGCACCAAGAGGAACAGGCCAAAAAGGAAAAGTGAGATCAGAGAAAGGCCGCAGCCTAAGTCATGGCCCTCAGACAAACAAACCTTGGTGGTTCAGAGAGGACAGAAAATGGAGCAGGCCAATCAACCAGTGGGGCTTGTTATCAGTGTGGTTTGCAAGGACACTTTAAAAAAGATTGTCCAATGAGAAACAAGCTGCCCCCTCGCCCATGTCCACTATGCTGAGGCAATCACTGGAAGGCACACTGCCCCAGAGGACAAAGGTTCTCAGGGCCAGGAGCCCCCAACCAGATCATTCAACAATAGGAGTGAGCATGCCCAGGGCAAGCGCCAGCTCATGTCATCACCTTCACTGGGCTCTGGGTACATTTAACCATTGAAGGCCAGGAAATTGATTTCCTCAGGGACACTGGCACAGCTTTCTCAGTATTAATCTCCTGTCCAGGACAGTTGTCCTCAAGGTCCATTACCATCCAAGGAATCTTGGGACAGCTGTAACCAGGTATCTCTTCCACCTCCTCAGTTATAATCGGGAGGCTTTGCTCTTTTCACATTCCTTTCTAGTTATGCCTGAAAGTCCCACACCCTTATCGGGGGGGCATATTAGGCAAAGCTGGAGCTATTATCTGCATGAATATGGGGAACAGGTTACCCATTTTTTGTCCCCTGCTTGAGGAGGGAATCAACCCTGAAGCCTGGGCATTGGAAGGACAATTTGGAAGGACAAAAAATGCCCGCCCAGTCCAAATCAGGCTAAAAGATCCCACCACTTTTCCTTATCAAAGGCAACATCCCTTACGGCCTGAAGCTCATAAAGGTTTACAGGATATTGTTAGATATTTATAAGCTCAAGATTTAATAAGAAAATGCAACAGTCCCTGCAACACCCCAATTCTAGGAGCACAAAAACTGAAAGTTCAGTGGAGATTAGTGCAAGATCTTAGACTCATCAATGAGGAAGTAATTCCTCTATATCCAGTTGTACCCAACCCCTATACCCTGCTCTCTCAAATACCAGAGAAAGCAGAATGGTCCACGGTTCTGGACCTCAAGGATGCCTTCTTCTGTATTCCCCTGCACTCTGACTCCCAGTTTCTCTTTGCCTTCAAGGATCCCACAGACCACATGTCCCAACTTACGTGGACTGTCTTGCCCCGGGGGTTTAGGGATAACCCTCATCTGTTTGGTCAGGCACTGGCCCAAGATCTAGGCCACTTCTCAAGTCCAGACACTCTAGTCCTTCAGTATGTGAATGATTTACTTTTGGCTACCAGTTCAGAAGCCTCATGCTAGCAGGCTACTGTAGATCTCTTGAACTTTCTAGCTAATTAAGGGTACAATGCATCTAAATTGAAGGCCCAGCTCTGCCTACAGCAAGTCAAATATCTAGGCCTAATCTTAGCCAGAGGAACCAGGGCCCTCAGCAATGAACGAAAACAGCCTATACTGGCTTATCCTCACCCTAAGACATTCAAACAGTCGTGGGTGTTCCTTGGAATCACGGGCTTTCGCTGACTATGGATCCCCAGATACAGCGAGATAGTCAGGCCCTTCTATACTCTAATCAAGGAGACCCAGAGGGCAAATACTCATCTAGTAGAATGGGAACCAGAGGCAGAAAGAGCCTTCAAAACCTTAAAGCAAGTCTTAGTACAAGCTCCAGCCTTAAGCCTTCCCACAGGACAGAAATTCTCTTTACATGACACAGACAGAGCAGGAATAGCTCTTGGAGTCCTTACTCAGACTCGTGGGACAACCCCACAACCAGTGGCATACCTAAGCAAGGAAATTGATATCGCAGCAAAAGGCTGGCCTCACAGTTTATGGGTAGTTGTGGCAGTAGCTGTCTTAGTGTCAGAGGCTATCAAAATAATACACGGAAAGGATCTCACTGTCTGGAGTACTCATGATGTATATGGCATACTAGGTGCCAAAGGAAGTTTATGGCTATCAGACAACCGCCTGCTTAGATACAAAGCGCTACTCCTTGAAGGACCAGTGCTTCAAATACACATGTGTGCAGCCCTCAACTCTGCCACACTTCTCCCAGAAGATGGAGAACCAATCGAGCATGACTGCCAACAAATGATAGTCCAGACTTATGCTGTCTGAGAGGATCTCTTAGAAGTCCCCCGAACTAATCCTGACCTTAACTTATATACAGATGGAAGTTCATTTGTGGAGAATGGGATACGAAAGGCAGGTTATGCAACAGTTAGTGATGTAACAGTACCTAAAAGTAAGCCTCTTCCCCCAGGGACCAGCGCCCAGTTAGCACACCTAGTGGCACTTACCCAAGCCTTAGAACTGGGAAAGGGAAAAAGAATAAATGTTTACACAGATAGCAAGTATGCTTATCTAATCCTACATGCCCATGCAGCAATATGGAAAGAAAAGGAGTTCCTAACCTCTGGGGGAATCCCCTTTAAGTACCACAAGGAAATCATGGAGTTATTGCACGCAGAGCAAAAATCCAAGGAGGCGGCAGTCTTACACTGCCAAAGCCATCTAAAAGGAGAAGGAAAGGGGAGAAAAAGTGGAAGGAGAGGGAATAACAGCAGCATGAGCATCTGGCAGAGGCAGGGAAAGACCAGCAGAGAGGAAAGAGAGAGAGAGAAGGAAAGAGAGAAAGAGAAAGACAGGAATTCAATGAGAGAAGGACACAGAGAGGAAGAGACAGAGAGACAAAGAGGGAGTCAGAGAGAAAGGAAGAAAGAGACAAAGTCAAAGAGAAGGAGACAGAGAGACAAAGAGGGAGTCAAAGAAAGAGACAGAGAGAGGAAGAGACAGACAAAGAGGCAGTCAAAGAGAGAGAGAGAGGAAAAGACAGAGACAAAGAAGGAGTCAAAGAGAGAGAAAAAGACAAAAAGTCAAAGAGAAAGAAAGAGAAAAAGAGAGAAGTAGTAAAGAAAAACACTGTGTACCCTATTCCTTTAAAAGCCAGGGTAAATTTAAAACCTATAATTGATAATTGAATTATTCTCTGTGACCCTATAACACTCCAATACCACCTTGTTGTCAGTGTAAACAAGGACATAGCCCAATAGCACTGAGGCCACTGACAACCCATAGCCTTCCTATCAAAAATCCTTAATCCAACAGGTTTCCTAACAGGGAATCTAAATCTTAATTAATTACCATACAAAGGTCCAACCAGATCTAGGAGGAACTCCCTTCAGGACAGGAGATAGATGGTTCCTCCTGGGCGATTAAGGGAGAAAGACACAATAAGGGAAAAAGACACAGTGGGTATTCAGTAAGTGATAAGGAAGCTCTTGTAAAAGCAGAGTTAGGAAAGTTGCCTAATAATTGGTCTGCTCAAAAGTGTGAGCTGTTTGCACTCAGCTAAACCTTAAAGTACTTACAGAATCAGGAAGGAGCCATCTATACCAATTCTAAGTTAACACGGACTGAACGAGGTCTTATTAATAGCAAAGAATAATTGAAATCCCAAACTCACAAGGTTTTCAACAAAAGTAAAGTCTTCTAAAAGTTAACAGTGCAACATGTATTATCCTAACTTCTAATCTTGTGGAAATTAGACCCTATCAGTGCCTCTCAGAGCTCAAGTCCATCAGCGCAGGGCCATACAACTAATACCCCTACTCATAGGGTTAGAAATGGCCACTGCTACAGGAGCTAGAATAGCCAGTTTATCTACTTCACTATCTCAAAGGATTTCTTGGACAGTTTACAATAGATAACAAAATCTATCCTTACTCTACAATCCCAAATAGACTCTTTGGCAGCAGTGATTCTCCAAAACCGCCAAGGCCTACACCTCCTCACTGCTGACAAAGGAGGACTTTGCACCTTCTTAGGGGAAGAGTGTTGCTTTTACACTAACCAGTCAGGGATAGTACAAGACACTGCCCAGCACTTACAGGAAAAGGCTTCTGAAATCAGACAACACCTTTCAAACTCTCATACCAACTGCTGGAGTTGGGCAACATAGCTTCTCCCCTTTCTAGGTCCCGTGACAACCATCTTGCTATTACTCGCCTTCAGGCCCTGTTTTTAACCTCCTTGTCAAATTTGTTTCCTCCAGGATTGAGGCCATGAAGCTACAGATGGTCTTGCTAACGAAACCCCAAATGAGCTCAACTAACAACTTCTACCGAGGACCCCCTGGACCAACCCACTGGGCCTTTGACTGGCCTAGAGAGTTCCACTCTGGAGAACACTACATCTATAGGGCCTGTTATTCACCCCTATCCAGCAGGAAGTAGCTACAGTGATCATCACCCAATTTACAACAACACTTGGTGTGCCCTGTTTAGAGGGGGACTTGAGAGGTGAAGCCAGCTGGACTTCTGGGTTGGGTGGGGACTTGGAGAACTTTTCTGTCTTACAAGAGGATTGTAAAATGCGCCAATCAGCACTCTGTAGCTAGGATTGTAAAACGCACCAATCAACACTCTGTAGCTAGCTAGAGGTTTGTAAAATGAGCCAATCAGTGCTCTGTAAAAACACACCAATCAGCACTCTATGGCTAGCTAGGGGTTTGTAAAATGGATCAATCAGCACTCTGTAAAATGGACCAATCAGCGCTCTGTAAAATGGACCAATCAGTACCCTGCAAAATGGACCAATCAGCAGGACATGGGCGGGGACAAATAAGAGAATAAAAGTTGGCCACCCCAGCCAGCAGTGGCAACCCGTTTGGGTCCCCTTCCACACTGTGGAAGCTTTGTTCTTTCGCTCTTCACAATAAATCTTGCTGCTGCTCACTCTTTGGTCCATGCCACTTTTAAGAGCTGTAACACTCACCACAAAGCTTCATTCTGGAAGTCAGTGAGACCAAGAACCCACTGGAAGGAACCAATTCCAGACAAAATAGCACTCTCCAGAGATTGTCTCCTCACAGAAGCATCAATTTGAACAGCCTTCTATACACAAAAATACCTTTACTAGTGATAAGGAAACCAGGTAAGAGAGCAAAACACCTTGATGTAGCACAGCAATAAGAAAAGACACATAAAAGACAGTAGTAAGAACAGTTATACATTTCCTACATCACCCCTCCCTCAACCCCAGGCAGCACAGCCTGAAAAGAGATAACATCTGCTTGAGGGAAAGGGAAAAAATGATCACAGAGTAACTTGGACCTCAATACTGGGCCTGCCACAGTAAAACCCAGCACTGGGTAAGCCTACATAGCCCACACCTTAGGCTAGTACCCACAGACTGAGCTTTCAGAGCTGTCTCAGGGCCAGGCCAGATTCCACAGCCCCAGGTTTTAGGCCTGCACAGTGGACTTTATCTCCAGTCTGCACTATTACCAGGATGAATTTGGATGCCCCAGGTTTCAAACAGCACTCAGCAGCAAGTCAGCCCAAGTGGTTGAAGACTTGAGGTCCATCCCAGAGCCATGCTGGCATCAGCAGCTCTGGGTTTCAGTACTGCCCCAGTGGACATGGGCTTCAGGCCAGCCCCCAGATATATAGGCTACAGGCCTATACCAGAAGAGTTAATCGATAGGCCTATACCAGAAGAGTCAATCGATAGGTCTACCAGAGTAGGTCCAGTTCCAGGCCTGCCCACCTGTTGACCCATGCCAGACAGCCCAAAGACTTCAGCAGCAAGACATTCCATGGACCACACCAGATAGCCTGCTGAGAGCCTCTGGACAGGCACACTGTTAAAGGGCTGTCCCAGATAAAGGCAGTCTGGAAAGACTGGAGTAGGTATCTACCTCTTAAAATTTGCAGATCCCAATCAAATAGCAAGAACAATCGTGGAAACATGACATCACCAAAGAGAAAATATAAAACATCAGTGACTGACCCTAAAAATAGAGATGGATAAACTGCCTCACAAAGAATTCAAAATAACTGTTTTAAGAAAGCTCAGTGAACTTCAAAAAAATACAAGAAACAATTAAATGAAATGAGGAAAACAGTAGGGGATAAAAATGATAAATTTAATAGAGAGATTAAAATAATTAACAAATAAAAATTCTGAAGCTGCAAAGTACAATGAATGAAATAAGAAATGCAGCAGAGAGCATCCACAGCAGAACTGATCAAGCAGAAACAATCTGAACTTGAAGACAGGTTATTTGAAAATATACACTGAGACAATAAAAAAGAAAAAAGAAAAAAATGGAAAGAAGAAAGCTTTACAGGACAGCATCAAAAAAGAGCAAATTTTTGAGGTAAAAAAGATAAAAAAGTGAAAGAAAAGGAAGTAGAAAGGCTATTTAAAGAAATAATAGGAGAAAACCTTCCAATCTGGAGAAAGATGTAAAAATCCAAGGGGGAGATTTTTTTTTTTTTAACAGCCAAAGATTTCTAATCAGTTTCAATCAAAACAAGACTACTCCAGGACATATTATACGAAAACCGTCAAAAATCAAAGACAAAGAGAACACACTGAAAGAAGCAAGAGAAAAGAAGTAAACAACATAAGGGAGCTCCAACACGGCCAAAGGCAGATTTATCAGCTGAAATTTCACAGGCCAGGAGAGAGTGGGATGATATATTCAAAGTACTGAAAGAAGAAAACCTTCAACCAAAAATACTGTTCCCAGCAAAGCTGGCATTCAGAAATGAAGGAGAAATACATTTTCCCAGACAAACAAAAATTGAATGAGTTCATCAACAACATATTTGTTTTATAAGAAATGCTAAAGAGAGATCTTCAAGATAAAAGAAAATGATACTAATGAGTAACCAGTAAATATCAAAAAGTTTAAAACATGCTGAAAAAAATACATATAATACAGTCAAATTCAGAATACTTTAATACTCTAATAGTGGTGTGAAAATCATCTATTTACTTAGTACAAAGGTTAAAAGACAAAACCATTAAAATAATAAGTAACAAACATTTGTTAAAATATAAGCATTATAAAAAGATGTAAATTCTGACATCAAAAATTCCAAATTGAGGGGAAGTAGAGTAAAAGTGTAGAGTTTCTTCTTGTGTGATCATAGTTAATTTGTCATCAGCTTAAAATAACCTGTCATATCTGTAAGAGGTTTTCTGTAAGACTCATGGTAACCACAAAGCAAAAAGCTATAGTAATTTTTTGGGTAAGAACTCAAAACCACAGGCAACGAAAGTAAAAGTAGACAAACAGAATTACATCAAGCTAAAAAACGTGTGCACAGCAAAGAACGCAATCAACAAAGTGTGGAGACAGCCTGTAGAATGGAAAAAACATTTGCAAACTATCTTTCCAACAAGGCATTAATAACCAGAATATAAATGGAACTCAAACAACTAAATAGCAAAATAAAGAAAAAATAATGTGATTTAAAAAGGGCAAAAGGCCAGAAAAGACATTTATCAAAAGAAGACATAAAAATGACCAATAGATATATTTAAAAAGTGCTCAGGATCACTAATCATCATGGAAATGAAAATAAAAATTATAATGAGACATCATTTCACTGCAGTTAGAATGGCTATTATCAAGAAACCAAAAAATAACAAATGGATACAGAGAAAGGAGAATGCTCATAGGCTGCTGGTGGAAATATAAAGTAGTACATCGATTGTGGAAAACAGTATGGAGGTTACCCAAAAAACTAAAAATAGAACTACTATGTGATCCAGTAATCCTACTGCTGGATATATATACAAAAGAAATGAAATTGGTATACTAAAGAGATATCTGCACTTGCACATTTATTCCACTCCGATGTTTATGGTAGCATCACTGCTAAATTCCACCAAACATTTAAAGAACTAATACCTATCCCTCTCAAGCTACTCCAGAAAATTGAAGTCTAGGGTATACTTTCAAACTCACTTTATGAGGCCAGCATTACCCTGCTACCAAAGCCAAACAAAGTCCTGATGAAGATAGATGCAAAAAATCTCAACAAAATACTAGTAATCTGAATTCAATAGCACATTAAAAAGATTATTCACCATTATCAAGTGAGATTCATCCCAGGAATTCAAGGATGATGCAACATACACAAATCCACAAACGTGATACACCACATTAACTGAATGACCAAACCATATAACCATTTCAATAGGTACACAAAAAGCATTTGGCAAAATTCAAAACCCTTTCATGATAAAAACTCCAAAGAAGGAGTAGAAGGTACACAATAAAGTTCATCTATGACAAATCCATGGATAATATCATACGTAACAAGGAAAAGTTGAAAACTTTTTCTCTAAGATCAGGAACAAAATGAGGATGTCCATTTTCACTGCTTCCATTCAACATAAAACTAGAAGTCTTAGTCTGAATAGTTAGGCAAAATTAAAAATTTTAATAAAAAGACATACGAATTGGAAAGGAAGAAGTTCAATTGTTTCTATTTCAGATGACATTAACTTACATATAGGAATCTCTAAAGACTCCACCAAAAACCTATTGGAGCTAATAAACAAATGCAGTAAAGTTGTAGGATACAAAATCAACATACAAAATCAGTAGCATTTCTATACACTAACAGAAAATTTTCAGAGATAAGATCAAGAAAATAATCTCATTTACGAAAACTCCAAAAAAATATATACTTAAGAATCAATTTAACCAAGGAGGTGAAAAATCTACACTCTAAAATCTATGGGATACTGATGAAAGAAACTGAAGAAGCCACAAATAAATAGAAAGATAGCTCACAATCATGCATTGAAAGAATTAGTCTTGTTAAAATCTCCATACTACACAAAGAAATCCATAAATTCAGTGCAATTCCTATCAAAATACCAATGATATCTCTCACAGAAATATAACAAATAATCCTAAAAATTTGTACAGAACCACAAAAAACCCAGAATAATCAAAGCAATCTTGAGCCAAAGAACAAAGCTACAGGCATCACACTACTTTATTTCAAAATATACCATGAAGCTATAGTAATCAAAACAATATGGTACTGGCATAAAAACAGACAGACCGATGGAACTGAATAGAAAGCCCAGAAATAAATACAAGTGTTTACAGCCAAGTGATTTTAGACAAAACTACCAAGCATACATAGGGAGAAAGCATGGTCTTTTCAATAAATTATTGAGAAAACTAGATAGCTAACATGCAGAAGAGTAACATTAGACCACTGGCTCATACTGCATACAAAAGTAAACTCAAAATGGATAAAGAATTAAATGTATGATCTGAACCTGGAAAACTATTAAAGAAAACATACGAGGAAAGCTTGATGAAATTGGTCTGGGCAATGATTTGTTGGATATAAATCCAAAAGTACAGGCAACAAAATCTAACATACACAGTGGAATTATTTCAAACTGAAAGGTTCTGCAGAGCCAAAGAAACAGCAATGTGAAGAGACAATCTACAGAATGGGAGAAAGTATTTTTAAACCATGGGTCTGATAAAGGATTAATATTCAAGATATATAAAAAAACTCAAACAACTCAATAGTAAGAAAACATATAACCCAATTAAAAATGGGAAAAGAACGAAAATAGGCATTTCTCAAAAGAAGACATACAAATGGCCAACAAGTACATGAAAAAATGCTCAAAGTCACTAATCATTAGAGAAATGCAAATTAAAACCACAATGAAGTATTACCTCACACATGCTACAATGACTACTATAAAAAAGACAAAAGATTAAAAATGTTGGCAAGGCTGTGGAGAACAGGCACATCATTGGTAGGAAGGTAAATTAGTAGAGCCATTATGAAACACAGTGTGGAGTTTCCTCAAAAAATTAAAATAAAATTGACATATGAGCCAGTGATCCCAATACTGAGTGTATTTTCAAAGAGAATGAAATCAGTATGTTGAAGAGCTATCTCCACTCCAATGTTTATTGCAGTGTTACTCACAATAGCTAAATTGGGGAATCAACCTATGTGTCCATCAAGAGATGTGTAGATAAAGAAAATGTGGTATATATACACAATGGAATACTTTTGAGAAGTGTCTGTTCATGTCCTTTGCCCACTTTTTAATGGGGTTGTTTGTTTTTTTCTTGTAAACTTGTTTAAGTTCCTTGTAGACTCTGGATATTAGTCCTTTGGAGGGTGGATAGATTGCAGAATTTTCTCCCATTCTGCAGGTTGTGCTTTTCTTTTTCGTTTTGGTTCTGTCTTTGTTGGATATGATTTTCCCAGATAGGCTAATTTTATAAAAGATTTGAGAGACATTCCTTATTTCTGGAACAACTAAAATTTATCTTTCTTTGAAATAACTCACCTATGGAACTTTATGAGGTGTTATTGCTGTATTTTTTGTTTGTTTGTTTTTTACTTTGTGATGGAAGAATTGACAGTTGTTTAACAACTTTTTATGGTTATTAATTTTCTACTTTTCTTGAGTCACTATTTATAATTTCCCTAGGATTTTAAATTGATAACATTATCTCTCTCCATGTGTGTCTCTCTCTTTGAAAAATATACTATGTTTTTACTATATATATAAGATAGGAAGTTACATGTGGTGATTTAGACCGCAGACTTTGAAGTCAATCTAAATTGGAATTATTTGTTTGGACAAATTACCTAAACTCTCAGTATGTTTATCTATAAAATAGCACCCACTTCATTAGATTCTTGTATGGATGAAATTAGTTAATGTATATAGAAATGTAAAACACATAGAGTCCCTATACTATATTTTGCCATCAATTATCAAGCTTTTATGTATATTTGTTTCCTAGGGCTATCATACAAAGTATGATACATTGAGGGGCTTAAAACAAAAGAAACATATTATTTTACAGTTTTGGAAGCCAGAAGTCTAAAATCAAAGTCTGTAAGGCCACACTCCCTCGAAAGGCTGTAGAGGAAGGGTTATTTCTTTCCTCTTCCATCTTTTGGGGGCTCCTGGCAGTTCTTGGTGTGTGTCAGCATAACTCTAATCTTTAGCTCCGTTTTCACATGGCCTTCTTCCTTATGTCTCCATGCTTTTCTATATGCCCCCTCTATTTATAAGGACATTGGTCATTGTATTTAGGGTCCACCCTAATCCAGTATGACCTCCTCTTATCTTAATTACATTTGCAAATATCCTATTATTAATAAAGTCACATTCTGAGCTTCAGGATGGGCATAAATTTGAGGGCGATAGTGTTCAATTCACTGTATTACATTTCTAATATGCTTTTCAAAATTCTTTATTTCTTATATTCTTGATTACTCTTGCCAGGAATTTGTCACCTATGGGTCATTTCAAAAACTGGTTCTAATATTTATTTGTCAGTTTTTCTGGGTTTCTGTTTTCTGTTTCATTTCTTCTTTTACCTATAATAATTTGTGCTTTCCAAATTTTCCTTTATTTTGCCTCTTCTACCTTCATGCTTTATTTTTCTCCTTTTTTGTTTGACAAAAGTCATGCAGCTTTTCCTTTGAATAAAGCACTGGAGATGTTCCCTAAACTGTTAACATGCTTCATTCACCATTACTGTTTAAATAGAATATGCTTGAAGTTTTTATTTCTATCTTTGACTCAAAAATTATTCAGCAGAGTGTTTTTTTTTTATGTTCTGCATGGTTTGATTTTGTTTATTTCCCTTTGGATTTTCATGTCTAGCCTGATTGAATTGTGATCACAAACTATGAAATTATGGCCTAAACTATTTCTGCTTTCTGTAATATATTGTTTCCTTTGTGGTCTTAAATATGAAAATATTTTTGTAGTGTTTCATGAACATTTAGTAAAAACGTGTGTTCTGTATAGGGCACAAAGGTATAGTGATAGATATATGTATAGAGTCAAACTTACTAATTGGATTATTCAATTGACCTGTTATTTTTTGTCTATTTGGTCTGTCAAAAACTAAGACAATTGTAAGGCAGAAGTTGCTACTTGTCAATCCAACATCTGATCTTACCTTTCTTCTTGATAACAGAGGGCCTGCCTGATTTTTACATGTGCATATTAACACCCAAAATAAAAGAGTACCTTTTCCAGCCTCCCTCACAGCTCCTATCTGACTAGCTTCTGGCTACTATGATTTAGGTGTGTGTGGTGGGGGTAGCTCCTCTTCCTCTTTCTTCCCACATGGAATGTAGATATGATAGCTAGACTTCAAGAAGTAATACATTAATGATGGCAGGATAGTAAGATATACAGCTCTGGAATGAATAAATCCAGACTCTTTTTTCCATGGAAGGAAAATAAGCCACTATCTAGTTTAAGCCCCTGCTATTTTAGGTTTTTCCTTGCCTGAAGCTAAAATAAATCCTAACTAATACAGGTATGATAATGTTTCCAATTAGGATTATAATGTTGCCAATGTTTTCTTGTAACAGTCTTTGTTTTATAAATTGTCATGCTGCATCATTCCATGTATATACATTCATGACTCATGTTTATTGTAGACTTTAGCTTTTGTCAGTAAAAAAATAACTCATTTTCCTAATAGTCTGTGTCTTGCTTTTTCATTTAATTCATCCAATATTAACTTTAGTATCTCTCATTTTTATTATTCGAGAATTTCTTTGTTTCTAAGTTTTCTTTTCTAAATTTCAAACCAATGCAATCTTACGTCTGCTCCCACCACTGCACTGAAAGTGCTCTTGTTAAGGTCCCTTCACTGCTAAACTCCAGTGGCCTGTTTTCAATCTTCAGTATACTTTATCTTTCCAGAACATTTCACAATCTTGTGTTTCAAGATTCTATTATTTTCTTCTGGTTTTCTTCTTGAAGCCCAGAGCCATATTTTAAGTGCCTAGCTGAATGTCTCATAGCCATGTCAAAATTCAATTGATTTCATCCCCTCTGAAACCTACTTTCTTCAGTACGCTTCATTTTGGTTAATGTCTACACAGCCATGCTTGATGTCATCCTTTATTTTTCTTTCTACCTCACTCTGTATTTCCAGCTAGTTACAAATCTTGTCAATCCTACCTCAAATATCTATTGCAAATTTTCTTAAATGTCTATTTTAGGTCAGATCCTTATTGTCTTTTGCTTGGACTGCTCCAAAATCTTATCTCCATGCCTCTAGTCTGTCTTTCATTCTCCATAAAGCTGTACCAATCCCATTCTCTGAAAAATAAAACCAAACATATTTGATCACATATTCATTTTCCTTTAAAAACAATCTCTGTTGATTCCCCACTGCCAAGCTCTGTAGTAGGGTGTACAAATTTTTTGACAATCAGACACACTCTCTCCTACTTTATCTCCTGCCACACCTTCTCCATCCACTTCCTAGGCTCCAGCACAGTAGATTTCTCACATCACTAAAAATATGCTTTCTGTAAATCCTTTTATGGCTTCCTAGTTTTGCACATGCTGTTCCCTCTGGATAGAGTACTTTCTCTATAGTCTTTCTTTGGCACACTTTGATTCATCCTTCAAGTCCCAGTTAAAGTTTCACCTATTACATGAAGCCTACCCTGACTCACAGACTGAGTTAGAAATTACTCATTCTCTCTCTCTGCTCTAGACTCTCACTATGCTGCCCACACCACTGGTATAGCACTAAGGCATGTCCTGACTATCTTTGGCAGCATCTATTTCCCTCCTATAGACCATGAGCCTCTCAAAACCAAGAACTAACTTATTTAAATCTAGAATCTTAGCACAGTGTCTAGCTCAAAAAAGAGGACCAACAGTCAGGGCCAAATTGAAAAAAAAGATTTCTGGTCCTCAAAACACCCAGCCCCTTCCAGCTCTCTAATGCCTAAAATTCTACCTTTCCACCTTTGGCTTAAGGCACTCACCATTGTTAATACATGTCTCCGGAATGGGCCAGAAGTGCTCACTGTCATTTTATCAGACATTTTCCAAAAGCATACTTAAAAAGTGCATTTTCAGCATTGGGCATTTATTAGGGAAATGGGGGAAAACAGACATTATACTTTGTTGGCAGAGTCTTTGTTTCTCTTTCTCGCTCTGTTACCCAGGGTAGAGTGAGATGGCACAATCTCAGCTTATTGGAACCGCCACCTTACAGGCTCAAGTAATCCTCCTGCCTCAGCCTTCCAAGTAACTAGGACTACAGATGGTCACCACCACACCTGGCTAATTTTTGTGTTTTTTGTAGAGGTGAGGTTTTGCAATGTTGCCCAGGCTGGTCTCGAACTCCTGGGTAAAGTGATCCTCTTGTCTTGGGCTTCCAAAGTGCTGAGGTTACAGGCTTGAGCCACCATGCCTGGCCTGTTTCTCTTTCAGTATAGTCTTGTGTCATCTTGGCAGGTAAAAATGAAGTAACTCATTATTTTTTAAATGAATTACCATGATTCTTTCGGTTGAATACACTGCTATGTGGTCCCTCCTCCTTTCTTCACACTAACTAGACTGTAAATTCCACAGTGACAGGGATTTTTGTTTGGTTTGTTCACTAATATATCCCAGTAAATAATTATTTGTCAAATGGATACATGAATGAAAAAATGAATGCATGTCAGGGTGGGGGTAAGGTTGGTTACATTATTTGATTTCAGAGTTCCCATATACCTCAACAATCAAAGATGTTGCATTCTATTATATAATCTTCCCAATTTCCCAATAAAGGCATACTTTAATCTCTAAGGCTTCTTCTACATCTCAGAGTCTATCATTCTATTATTAGAATCACCTCATGGTGGCATCTGTTAGGGGACACTAAAGAATAAATGCTTACTTTGGGACATGCCCTAAAATGTTAAGTCATGATGGCATCCTCCAATTGTACCCTCCAGGACAATCACTGATTTATAGTGATGTGTAACTCTCCCTCACAGAGTATCTACTCGAGTGTGGCTTCATCCTCTTATCTTCCTATCCAACATCCTTGCTTTGCTATGTAGTGCTGGGCTTTCATAGTGTGGGGATGGCTAGTTGGTTTGTGATTTGTGATTTCCCAATAGGAATGACTATACCATATTGTTTAGTGTAAAGCTGCTGATGAAGCTCCTGTTGGGTCACTCTGTATATAATAAGTCTAATGTCACTACCAATATAGCCTTTGGTGAGATAGATGATACATTTCCCATCAGTCCTTTGCTCAATAAAAGTGGGCTTCAGAAAGCATGGTATCCCTGCTGTTGACGTTCCTGGATCTGATGACCCACTACTGGAATGGGCCACTACTGATGTAGTAAACATATCTGTGATAAAACTAGGTCACAGATAACTGGAACAAAACCCATCATTGACAAGTGGGATGCCTATAGTTGGTTTAGACCTTTATATGAATATAATCAGAGCTGGGCATCCAGCCTTCTGTAAAGTAGAACCCTATATGAAAATTGGCACTTGTGTGGCAATTACTATAACCCAGCTACTGTTCTAAGTGTTCTTCAGCTATTAATTCATTTAATCTTCTTAACAACTCTATAAGGCAGACTCTATTATCCTACCAATTTTACAGGTAAAAAATCTGAAGCAGAGAGGCTACATAACTTGGCAATCATCACTCAGAGTGGATGGAGCCAAAATTCAAGCTTTTGCAGTTTGGCTCCAGATCCCATATAAGCTCTGATACTTTAAGGCACCTGTCATTTGGCTAAATAGTCTCCTAACTTTCTTGTTGTTGTCATACACCAATATCTCTGTCACTTTCTCACCACTACTCCACCATCTGTATCTTCTGCTGTTCATTAGAAACTTTAAGTGCTCAACTTCCTGTACACACCAATTCCTTCCATCACCTTGGGTGACATCTATGGCAGTATAGATGATCCAACCAATGCCCTGACCCTTTGGTTATATTTCCAATTATCTCTTCCTTCACCACTGTACCTCAGCCATCCACTCTTACAGCCACAACCTTGACTTGGTCAGTATCAGAAGCTGCTCCTTCTCTAAAATGACAAATTCTGGGCCTACTCTCTTATCACAAGTTCCTACCTTCCACTGCATGCACTCTATCATTCTCAAGAAAATGAGGCTCTTCCGTCTCATTGGGACCACCTGTATATTGAACTCTCTATTGTTACCGTATCCATAGATGTCCTCTGCCTTCATTTATCTATATATTGGGCTTGGATTCAACAATTCATCACATTCCCAGCTCCCTGGATCCATTCAACTCCTATCATACCCACTTGGCAAAACCCTGGATAAATTAACCATTTTCCTTCACTGCATCTGCACTCAGTCTGTAGAGTAGTGTCAGAAGAACCACCAACCTGCTCTCAACACTGCCTGGTGATTCCAATTTTCTTAGTTAGCTGGCTTTTTCATTCTCAAAATTATTTTCTCCACTCTCATCAAACCTCCTAGCTCTCATATCTTGAACCCTCCCTCAACAAATGATCTTATCTCCTACTACTATACAGAAAATATAAAAGAGTCAGAAGGAAATGGCCCCGGCTTTGTGCCATGAAACCTACAAACTTGTCTGAATCCATGTGGATACTTTTTGCTCCTTTCTTCATGTTACAATGGAAGAGGTGTCCTCCCTCCTCTCTAAGGTTAATCCTGCCTTTTTCTTGATCCCATCATATTATCCCTTCTTTCCTTGTCCTCTCTTTTTCTGCTAGTTCTTTTATGTCAGCATATAAACATATCAAATGTTTTCTCATCTTGAAAACAAGTAAGAAACTTACCCAAACTCTCTTGACCCTACATCCGCACTAGCTGGTCTCTCCACTTCCTCTCTTCTGTGGAATCTCTTGAACTATTTCCTCAACTCCCTCTCACTCCTCAGTCCAGTGCATTCTAACTAAAATCAAGGAATCAATCACCATTGGGTTATTAACCCTAGTAGTCACTTTTTGTCCTTATTTTGCCAGACTTCTTAGCAGCATCAAATACTGTCGATTGATCTCTCTTGAAACATTTCTTGCCTTGGTCACCATATTCAAATGTTGTTTGAATATCAAACGATTCTGAGTTTTCTCCTTTCTCCCCAGTATTTTCAGTCTCCTTTGATGACCTTTACTTCACTACCTGATCTTTAAACACTGAACAACTCCACAGCTCAGTCCTCCTCTCTCTTCTATTTATTCTCTCTCCCTAGGTGATAAAATTCAATCACATGGCTTTACTATCTATATGGTGACAATTTCCCAATCTTGTCACTGACCTTGACCCCTCTTCTGCATTCCAGACTTATATGACCAACTCTCTAACATCTCCCCTTGGATGTCTCACATCTTATACTCTCCACATCCTAAACTGAACTTATATTATCCCCCTAAGATACACATATCCTTCAGTTTCCCCATTTCAGTGAAATTGTATCAGTATTTACCTACTTGTTCAAGCCAGAAACTTGGAAGCCATGTTTGACACATCCCCCTGCCTTACCCACCATATTTGATCCGTCACTAAGTTTTATTGATTGTATATCTTAATTATCTCATGAGCCTGTCATCTTTTCTATATCCCAATGGTGACCGGCTTATTCTAAGCCACCATTACTTATTTCTGGTATTATTTCAATACACTCCTAACTAGTCTCTCTGCTTCTACTCTTCTTCCCCAGCAATCCATTCTTCATAGCTAAAGTGATCCTTCTAACATGGATTTCTAGTCATATAAGTCTCCTTCTTCAATGGCTTCTCATTGTTCTTAGGATGAACTTAGCATGGCAACAAGCCCTCACATGACCACACGTAATTGCATAACAGTCCCTGACTATTATTGCTGTCAATCTTTCTCTGTAGAATCTATGTGGCGGCTGCATTTCTTTTATTTCACTTCCTAGAACAGATTGTGCTTTTGCCTAGGTGTTCTCACATACACTACTACCTTTGTCTGGAATATCATCCCAAATCCTCTCTACCTGGCTAACTTTTACTCATTATTTATGTTTCACGTTATAATAACTTTGGTAGAAAAGTTTTTCCAGGCCTCTGGACTAAATCCTGCTATCAAATCCTTCCTCTATTTTAACAACTACCACACAGTATTTAAGTTACTGATTCATTGTTTATCTTCTGCAACAGATTATAAGGTGTATGATAGTAGGTACCAATAACAGCTATATCCACAGTATCTAGCATATGCCTTGGCACACAAGAAGTATCCAACAAATATTTGGGGAAGGAAGAAACCTCTCCTGAAAGATGATTAAAGAGGCAAAGGAAGAGGGATACTGTAATTAGCATGAACAATGAATGGTGACTGGTCAGTGATGGGCTCTTATATGACATGAGAAGTTCAACATATCTTAACAGCGGTTGGGGAGAAGGTTACATAAACTTGAACCTGATTAGAGAGGGCTGGGAGTTTCCAAGACATGAACTGATAGGCCATATATTAATAGTTACTATGAATTCTTAAGTAGGGAAGTGTCTTGATTTAAAAGGATACTTTCAGAAGATTACTCAAGCAGGATATATTGGAGGTGCCAAAACCCAATGCAAAGACATGATTCAGAAGTCTTCTGCAATTATCCAGTGTGGAGCAATGAATATAGGAGTAGTAGTGGAAATTAATAGAATAAATCTAATCCAAGTGACAGAGAGGAACTGGCAATTGCACTTAGAGACTGTATGAGAATGGGGGACTAAGGGAGAGGGAGGAGGCCAAGAAAACCTTAAGCCTTGAGGACTAGAATAATAGAACTCCTAGTTATATTTCACTTATTAAAGTGAAATGAATTTTCTGGTGTGTTAGTCCATTTTCACGCTGCTGATAAAGACATACCAGAGACTGGGCAATTTAGAGGTTTAATTGGACTTACAGTTCCACATGGCTGGGGAGGCCTCACAATCATGGCAGAAGGTAAGGAGGAGCAAATCACATCTTATGTGGATGGCAGCAGGCAAAGAGAGAGCTTGTGCAGAGAAACTCCCATTTTTAAAACCATCAGATCTCATGAGACCCATTCACTATCAGGAGAACGATACAGGAAAGACTCGCCCCCATGACTGAATCATCTCCCACCAGGTCCATCCCACAACACATGGGAATTATGGGAGCTACAAGATGAGAGCTGGGTACACACACAAAGCCAAACTGTATCATCTAATGGGATGCAATCAATTTCAGAACCACTAATGAGATGCAATCAATTTCAACCACCACTGAGTTTGAACTGATGGTTTAACATTTAAGTGAATAGATATGGGAGTGAGAGGCAGACTTGCATGTCTCTGAGAGAAAATGAGGAAGTACATATAGAAGTGAGGGTTTTCTATTTCACAGTTACTGCATGAATATATGAGCAAGAATAGATTTACAGCTTTCCCATACTGGTCTTTTAAAAAGCAGAATCCCAAAGCAGAAGAGAAAATCAACCAAACCCAAAAGCAAGCAAATGAGAAATTGAGGAACAAAAAACATTTTACATATAGACAAAGACAGCAATGTGGCAGAAGTAAGTTCTTTCTTACAGTAATTACTTTAAACATAAATTGATTAAACTGTCCAATCAAAAGGCAGAGATAGGCAGAACAGACTTTAAAAGCAAGATTCAACTATACGCTATCTAAAAGTAGATTTTAGATCCAAAGAAACGAAAGTGAAAGGACAAAAAAGATATTCCATGCAAATAGCTAACAAAAAAGGCCTAGGATACCTATAATAATATCTTACAAAATAAACTGTAAGTCAAAAATTATTACAAGAGACGAAGAAAGATATTGTATATTGGTAAAAGGGTCAATTAATCAAGAAAACAACAATTATAAACATACAGGCACCAAACAACAGAAAACCCAAATATATAAAGCAAGGATTAAAGGGAGAAATATGCAGTTCTACAATAATAGTTGGATACTTCGATACCCCACTTTCAATAATAGAAAAAGACAGACAATCAATAAGAAAATAGAAGACTTGAAGAAAACTATAAGCCAACTAGATGTAACAGATATATACAGAACATGTCACCCCAAAACATCAGAATAAACATTATTTTTAAGTGCATGTGGAACATACTCCAGAATAGACTGTATGTTAGGGCACAAAACAAGTCCTCAATTTACAAAGACTGAAATAATGCAAAGTATCCTATCTGACCATGATGAAGTAAAGCTAGAAACAGAAATCAATAACAGAAGAAAAACAAAATTGTACAAATATGTGGACATTAAACATCAAACCCTTAAACAACAAATACATCAAAGAAGAAATCACAAAAAAAATTAAAAACACTTTGAGAAGAATGAAGATGAAAATTCAATATACCAAACTTATGCGGTACAGTGAAAGCAATATTCCAATTGACATTTATATTATACACACATACATTAAAAAAGAACAACCTAAATTAATACCCTGGCTTACATTTAAGGAACTAGTAATAGAACAAATTAAACCCACAGCTAGCAGTAGGTAGAAAGTAGTAATTATGAGACAAGAGATAAATAAAACAAATATTAGAAAAACATTACAGAATATTAACAAAAGTAAAAGTTAATTCTTTGAAAAGATTAACAATATTAAGAACATTTAGCTAGACTGATAGAAAAAGAAGGAAAGATTCAAATTATATAATCAGAAATGAAAGTGGGGACATTACTTTCAATATTAAAGAAATAAAAATAATCATAAAAGAAAACAATGAATAATTATACACCAAGAAATTAGATAACCTTGATGAAATGGAAAAATTACTAAAAACACACAAACTATTAAAATTGACACAAGAAGAAATAGAAATTCTGAAAATATAACAAGTAAGGTGATTGAATCACTGATCAATCCACCCCTTGCCCTCTTAAGAAGCCCAGGACCAAATAACTTCATTGGTGAATTCTATCAGATATTTAAAGAATAATTAAGATCAACTCTTGTCTAAATCTTCTAAAAAAATTATAATCGGAGAGGATACTTTCTAACTCCTCCTATAAGGCCACCATTACTCTGATACCAAAGTGAGACCAAAATAGCACAAGAAACAAAACTACAGAGCAATATTACTTATTTATATGGATACAAAAATCCCCAATAAAATACTAGTAAACCAAATCTAGTCGCACCCTACCATGATTGAGTGGGATTAATCCCAGGAACCTACAGTTGGTTAAACATTATTTTAAAATCTATTAATATCAATGTGATATACAAATTAATAGAATGAGGGAAAAAACCACATGAACATCTCAATTAGTGCAGGAAAAAAAGATTTGACAAAACTCAACACCCTTTCGTGATTAAACCACTCAACAAAGTATGAACTGAAAGCAGCTCCTTCAACCTGATAAAGGATCTTTATTAAAAACCCACAGTTAACATCATAATCAGGGGTGAAAATTTTAAATATTTTCCCCTAAGATCATGAACAAGACAAGGTTGTCCACATTTTTATTCCTATTTAACATGGTACTGGAAGTTCTATCAAGAGCAATTAGACAAGAAATAATAAATGGCTTCTAAATTAGGAAGAAGTAAAACTACCTCTATTCACAGATTATATGATCTTATATATAAGAAATCCTAAAGAATCCATAAAACAATTATTAGAACAATGAAAAAATTTGGCAAAATTGCAGAGTACACGATCAACATGCAAAAGTCATTTGTTTCTGTAAACTAGTAATGGAAAATCAAAAAATGAATTTCAGAAAACAATTTAGTAATCAATAGTATCAAAAAGAATAAGATATTTGGGAATAAATTTAACCAAGAAGGTACAAGACTTCCACACTGAAAACTACAAAACACTGCTGAAAGTAATTAAGGAAGAACTAAATAAATGGGAAGACATCATTGTGCCATGGATTAGAATACAATATTGTTGAGATGGAAATACTTCCCAAACTATCAACAGATTCAATGTACTCAGTATCGAAAGCCTAAAGGATATTTTTGAAGAAATGGAAATGCTGATCTGCATTTGGATTTGAGGAACCCCGAACAGCCAAAACAATCTTAACAGTCTTGAAAAAGAAGACCAATGTTGGAGGACTCACACTTCCCATTTTCAAAACTTAATTCAAAGATAATAGTAATAAAAACGGTGTGGTATGGCATAAAGGTGGATCTATAGACCAGTGGAATAGAATTGAAGGTTCAAAAGTAAGCCTGTATGTCTATGGCCAATTGATTTTTTACAAGGTGCCAATATCATTCGATCAGGAAAGAATGGTCTCTTCAACAAGTGATACTGGGACAACTAGATAGTCACATGCCAAAGAATGAAGTTAGACCCCATCTCACACCATAAACAAAAATTAATTCGAAGTGGTTTAAAGACCTTAACATAAGAGCTAAAACCATAAAACTTAGGAGAAAACACAAGAGTAAATCTTTATGATCTTGGATTGTGCTACGGTTCCTTAAACACGACACTGAAAGCATAAGTAACAAAAGAAAAACAGATAAATTGGGCTTCAATAAGCTTTAATACTTTTGTACATCAGAGGACACTATCACAAAAATAAGAAGACAACCTAGAGAATGAGATAAAATATTTACAATATTTAGATATATTGGATAAGGGACTAGTTTATGGAACATTTAAAGAACATTTATAACTCAACAACAAAAGGACAGTCAACCCAATTTCAGAAGTGGGCAAAGGACTTGAATGGACATTTCTCCAAAGAAGATATACAATGGGTGCATAAGCAAGTGAAAAGATATTCAGCATCACTTGTCACTAAGGAAATGCAAACCAAATTGGCAATGAGATACCACTTCACACACACTAGGATGGCTGTAACCAACAAAATGGAAAATAACCATTGTTGGTGAGGATGTGGAGAAACTGGAACTCTTGCACATTATTGATAGAAATGTAAAATGGTACAGCCACTGTGGAAAACAATTTGGTGGTTCCTCAAATAGTTAAATATAGAATTACCACACAATCCAGCAATTCCTCTTAGGTTTATCTCCAAAAGATTTGAGAACATGTATTAAAATGAATACTTGTACACTAATGTTTGTAGCAGTATTATTTATAATAGGCAAAAGGTGGAAATAAGCAAATGTCCGACATCTGATGAAAGAATTAAGTGAAATATATTATATCTCTACAATGGTACATTAGTAGGTTGTAAAAAGAAGTGAAGTACTGATTATATGCTATAACACGGACGGACCTTCGAAACATTATATTAAGTGAAAAAGAAGCCAGACCCAAAAGATCAGATATTGTATGACTCCATTTTTTAATGAGATATCCAGAATAGCTGAATCCACAGAAACACAAAGCAAGTTAGCTGTCAACAGTTGGAGGGGGCAGAAATGGGGAAGTGATTGATTCAAGAATACAGGATCTTCTTTTGATATCATGAAAATGTTTTGGAGCCAGGTGCGGTAGCTCACACCTGTAATCCCAGCTCTTAGGAAGGCAGAGGTGGGAGGACAGCTTGAGCCCAGGAGTTTGAGACCTGCCTGGGCAATACAGCGAGGCCCTGTTCTCCACAAAAAGGAAAAAAAAAAAGACAAAAAAAGAAAATGTTTTGGAACTAGACAGAGGTGAAGGTTGCACAACATTGTGAATATACTGAATGTCACTAAATTGTATAGTTTAAGATGATTAATTTTATGTTATGAGTCACTTCAACACAAAAAGGCAGAAAGGGAGAAGAAAGGAAATTAGCAGTTAGTGAGCTACTGCTACATATTAGGCTCTGTGCTAGGCTTATGCATTATGCAATTAAATCCACTAAACAACACTGTGAGTCATTGCCCCCAGCTTACAGATAAGCAAACCAAGGTCCATGTAACCTAATTACCGTAGCTAATAAACATGAATCTGGAATTCAAACCCAGGTCTGACTTCAAAGCCTACACCCTTTACCACCACCTACTCTCTAGGAACCTCCCATAGCTCGCCTCTCATTGCTCTGTCCATAAGGACTTACGCCTTTGATCAAGAATAAAGCATGGCTCACCAACTACTCCTTCACAATGGCAAACTTTCCAGAGAGAAATGCTGAAATTAAAATTTCGTTTTTGCACCAAGCCCTCCCTGATATCAAAAATTGCCCATTCTTGAAAAGGTGGGGAAAACAAACTTTCACGGCCCTACTCCCAGCCTCCATAGATTTTACAAAACATGATCTGCAGTTGGGGTGATTTTTAGGAGCTTCAGGAAGTCCTCATCCCAAGGACATGCATGTTCCCTCATGCTTGAACTCTTTTTATTAAAGAGATAGAGCCTTTTTCCCCACAATTGGAAAAAAATTTAAAAAAAGCTGAAGACCAATCTACTCCTGGGAGAGGGAACACATTAGTATAGGGATTAGGACAGATTATCACTCCATGAAGGATAGTTGTTAATGAGCTGGGGCAGGGGCAGGCAGAGTAAAGACTAAACCTACTCTTCATGAGCTCCCACAAAGTCAGTCACAGACCAGCAAGACACAATTGAAGCCTTGTCTGTCACTATCCTCTAACCTCAGGCAAGGTGCTTCTCAGTGGTCCAATATTCTGCAATGCCCTATGATTCTGTAATTATACTTCATAAATTTGCTCAGAGCTGGCCGCATTTGCATTGCTATTAATGGTGAGGACAATAAAGTCCTTAGCTAATCCACGAAGTGAGCTCTGTTTACACATCTTTTATTAAGATTAATCATTAATTAATGTAAGGCCTTATCCCTTGATTACAGGGATCCCATTCTGATATAACAGTTTAAATGTTATCTTGGAAAATGAAACATATTTTTCAATTACAGTCATTCATCGTCCCAATTCAGGCAAAGCTTTTATTTAAATAAATAATTAGTCTTGGCAATAGCATCATAATTTATGAATGTGTAAAGTTTGAATATGCTAATTGTTGGTCCCTGCATCAGCCTTTACAAGTGACATGTTGCTATGTATATGTGTGGTATTGGGCTGAGAATTATCCAAAGCAAGTAACACTGATGGAGTCCTGCCTGGCTCACCGGAAACTTATTTTCTAAGGCAAGAGCTTACTCAGCTGATTTGAACAGATATTCCATGATTCCTCCTGCGTTTTCCTTTGTTGAATTCCTGATCAAGATCCTACAACTTGCATTAGTGTTGTTTGACTTCCTGGGGTAGAGTGAGTGCTGAGTGTTAAAACCCATAATCACACTGAGATATTTTTTCAACACCTCACAGTATTTTAAGAATCACCTCTTTTTACCTTCCATTTCTTTTGTTTTTGCCATTGTTGAGTATTTCTCTAACATGCAAAGTAGTTAGAAACTTTCCTTGAAAACAAAAACCTGCTTTCAAATTGCTCAATTTGTTACAGGCTTTGTGATGTTGTAGTCATTTTTATGCTGGATACATTGTTATGACACAAATGCCACATGCGGAGAAGTCACAAAAAAATTGTTGTAGGGCTATGCTAATTAGCAAAACAAAATGCAATCTCTATAAGGCAGAACCTCAAAGAATAAGTCACTATTTGGGGACAAATAAGAAATAGAAGAGGGGGCCGGGCACAGTGGCTCACGCCTGTAATCCCAGCACTTTGGGAGGCCGAGGCAGGCGGATCACGCGGTCAGGAGATCAAGACCATCCTCGCTAACACGGTGAAACCCTGTCTCTACTAAAAATACAAAAAAAATTAGCCAGGCGTGGTGGCGGGCACCTGTAGTCCCAGCTACTCGGGAGACTGAGGCAGGAGAATGGCGTGAACCCGGGAGGCGGAGCTTGGAGTGAGCCAAGATCGCGCCACTACACTCCTGCCTGGGCAACAGAGCAAGACTCTGTCCCCCCCCCCCCGCTAAAAAAAAAAAAAGAATGAAAGAAAGAAAGAAAGAAAGAAAGAAAGAAAGAAAGAAAGAAAGAAAGAAAGGAAGGAAGAAAGAAAGAAAGAAATAGAAGAGGGAAAAAGCCAAGTTGGATTCAATCCAGAAACTGGTTATCTATGAAAATCAGTAACCCTTTACCTTTGGGGAAAGAAAGGTCAATAGTTTCTTAGCATACTGAAGGCTGCAATTGTGCCTTATAGATCTTGCTGTAATCAATACCCTACTCATAGTGTGTGCTTGACAACAATTTGATGGTAACCGGAAGATGCCATTGTTGATAACAATGAATTCCACCATTTATCAAAACTTAATTTGTGAGGGTTCCTTTTTATGTTGTTTCCTCACAAAATATTCATTATTTTCGAAGACTTTGTTCAATGCAAAGTCTGGACATGCCATGTGGATAGAATTAAGGTTCACATATGGTCTTCAAAATGTGACATTACCTCAAATGGCACTCATTCTATATGGAGAGTGGATAATCTTGCTCCCCAGTGGACATTTGGCCATGCTTGGACACATTTTTGGTTGTCACAAATGGGGGGTGGGTTGCTATTGGAATCTAGTAGACAGAGGCGAAAGATACTGCTACACATCCTACAATGCCCAGGACAGCACCCCACCAAAAGGAGTCATCTGGCCTAAAATATCAATAGCATCGAGGTTAAGAAACCCTGCTTAGGCCGGGCACGGTGGCTCAAGCCTGTAATCCCAGCACTTTGGGAGGCCGAGACGGGTGGATCACGAGGTCAGGAGATCGAGACCATCCTGGCTAACACGGTGAAACCCCGTCTCTACTAAAAAATACAAAAAACTAGCCGGGCGAGGTGGCGGGCGCCTGTAGTCCCAGCTACTTGGGAGGCTGAGGCAGGAGAATGGCGTAAAATCGGGAGGCGGAGCTTGCAGTGAGCTGAGATCCGGCCACTGCACTCCAGCCTGGGCGACAGAGCGAGACTCCATCTCAAAAAAAAAAAAAAAAAAGAAATCCTGCTTAATGACTGGGAAAACCCCACTCTCTGTGTTCCTCATAACAGTTTCTCTTCACCTACCATATTACATTAAACTCTGGTCTACATATACCATTTACCACTATGGTCAAGACTGTAAGAAGAGAGGAGAAAAGAATGTGTCTCAATTACATTTTGACAGTCATACCTGTCATGGTATTTGAATAGGCCAGGCCATGTAAGTAAACCTAGCCTAGAAGCTAGGTAGTTCTGGGCTTAAATTTTTCAGATAGTTGCTTCCATTTTTGGCTTTGAGCCACTTTTGCAGATGTAGCCTCTAGTTGCAAACTACCCTGGGAGGCATACACTCTCAGCCACCAAGTGGAAAACCAGAATATTTCCCTATTGACAGAGAAGATGAGCCACCCAGCCCCAAGGCTGAAAAGCAATCTAGACAAAGCTTGGGTCCCCGCCTCAGTCAGCTTTCTAATTGCACTAGGAGATACTCTGCTAGGTTTGTTTTGAAATTCGTATAATAATGCCTGGCATTTGTATGGTGCTTTTAACTTTTGAAAGGATTTTTCTTTATATATCCTTGATCTGAAGAGGTTAGAAGGATAGGGCAGAAACAGGATAGGGCACAAGCAGAGAAGGAAATTTCAACCTTATCCACAATCCAATGGGAAAGCTCCAAATTTCAGAAGCACACACAATCCTCATATATTAAAGACAAGTGCATTGTATATAGGGCCTTTGAAGGAAACAGCTCACAAGAATAAGGATTTCGCTCTCCCTGAGCACTGCTTCTGGTTCCATCTGGGCTTGGAGTGGAAGTCTCAGCTGGACTGCAATTTGGCTAAAGAGAGGGAAATGCCCCCAAAGTTTTATCCAGTCACATATTATACTCACCCTCATGCCAAAGGGAAGATGACTTAATCACAACAGAGACCTCCCTTGTTCGGGAGACTATATATTAGTTGGCTGGTTCACAGTAAAACTGTCTTTGAATGAAAGGCAAAGAATCAAGTGATTTTTTTTTTCAGCGACCCTCTTGGCCAATCTTTAGAAACACTTCCTGAAGTATTTAAGTTGTTAGGCGGCGGAAGCTCCACGCTCACTTCTCCCTCCCCAACACGCTTCCCCCAAGACACAAACTCTTCATCCCCCAGGGTATTCATTTTCTTTTCTCCAATACCTTGCTCCCATACAAAAGCTAAATACTCTCCAGAATATCGGACCGCCTCGGGCCTAGGAGGACTAAGGACAAGGGGAAAATTTGTCTTGCTTGGTGCCCCTAGCGACTTTTCCAAGGTAGGCTAGGAGGAGAGTGTCTAGGGCTTCCACTAAACATAACTAATACCAGCTTCACAGGCTCTGCAATGAAAACACTGGGCCATTTAGGCAAGGGAGATGATTCTGGCTTTTTCAGGAGCTTACACTTAGGCTCCCAGGGTGTGCAGAGGGGTTTAAAGAGCAGCAGGAAGTACAGTGGAGCTTTCTCAGAGCTAGGGATTGTTCTGAGAATGGGTAGGGAAAAGGGTTTCAGGTACCAGCCCAGCGTCCAGCAGAGACTCACATGCCCCTTTCCTGAGAGAGCTAGGAAGGGAGATAAAAGACAAAGCCGAGATTTGGGGCTGTGCGGCCGGGACATGAGATGCTGCCAGCTAGTGGACCTATGCGCCTGCAGGTTGCAGGTAGAAGTCTCAGGCTTGTGGTGGGGGTGGGGCTATGTAGCCCCTTCCAGTTGAGCTCAAGGGGGTGAACATTCTGGGCGCCAGGGTATAGGGTGAAAGATAGAAGTGGAGAGGTGCTTCACGTGAAAGGAAGGCATAAAGATAAAAGAGTCGCCCAAGAGTCCGGTGACACCGCCCCTCTCCCTCCACCACAGACACCACTAAGCAACTTAGCCCACCCCCCAGCACCCCCCGCCATCCTACAATATCGCTATCCCTCCCTGCATCAATCTAGGCTGGATCTTGGGAGACCGACCCTATGGGTGAGAGGGGCACGGATGGGAGAATTAGGTAGCTCCAACTAGATTAATCTAGATCTATCAGGGATCCAAGTCCGCCCGATAGGACTCCAGCACTCCGCTGTCCCCCTGTCCTACCAGCCGCCCTCTGCCCTTACTCTCTCAGGTTCAACTCCCCTTCCCCCTGAATGACCTGTGGTCGCAGGAGCAGCCTGGCCACCACCGACCCAGAGTCCGGGCTGAGGGGGGTGGGCAAAGGTTACTGCCCAAAGCAGGGGATACTCAGGCCAAAGGGCAGAGAGAGACTCTGCTAGCCCTATGCTCCAAAGGACTCCTGTCCCTTCTACCCGCACCCGAGCTTAGCCTCCCACCTCCCCTCCAGTCTCTGCCACCACCCAGGGGAGGGGGAGGTCTGGGGAAGCAAACAAACGAGACAGAAATTCCGTACCGAGGGGGGAGAGATGAGACGGTGGGACGGGGCAGCGGGGGTTGACTTGGGGCTGCGGCTGCGGCTTCCTTCCACCCCTGGCCGCCGAGCTGCAGAGAAGGCCGAGGCTGCTGCCCCTGCAGCCTGCCCCGTCCTCCCTCTTTCCCTCCCCCCTCCCCGCCTCCCCCGCCCCGCCCCGCCGCTGGGAGATTGTGAGAGGCTTCCGTGGCCCGGGGCTGGGGGAGGTGAGGGGTGCTTTTGCCTACCACGGTTGTCTCAGTCTCTCTCTCTCTTTCCCTCTCTCTCTCTCTCTCTCTCTCTCTCACACACACACACACACACACACACACACACGCGCGCGCGCGCGCACACACACACACACACACACCCCACATCACAACCACGACGGGTTGTCCGCAGCTCGCAGCCACCCCAAAGGGAGGAAGAAAGAACAGGAGCAGAGGGAAGCCGGGCGCAGAAAGAAGGGAAAAGGAAGAGCTCAGGGTTGGACATTTTTGGAGACAGGGGTGGGGAGGAGAAAGGGAGCGTGCCTCCTTGATTTTCCCCTCCCCACCCCTCTTTGCTTTTCTCTCCCCTTCCCTGTATAGCATATTCCAGAAACGGCAGCAGAAGGGGACAGAAACCTGTAGTGTAGGAAAGGGTTTGGAGGGGTGGCTAGCGCTCCGGCCAGCCGCTACCTAACAGCTGGAGCTTGAGTGTGCGTATAAGAGTGTGAATGCAGCTCGCTCTCTCTTTCTCTCTCTCTCTCCCCTCTCGCTCCATCCCTTCCTTTCTCCCTCCTTCTCCCTTTCCTTCACACTACAGTGTCAGCTACCCCTATCAGTTTCCCCGTGTCAGTTTCTTCTCTAGCTCTTATTGTGTGTGGCTGGCTGCGTGAAAGGAGTGGGTGCGCTTTAAGGGGCTCAGGTTGGGTTAGAGAGCTGGGAGAACAGGGCAGGGACATTGGTAGAGCAAAGAGTTTCGGGGCACTGGCGAAGGTGAAAGGTGAGGAGGGCCGATCTGTTACGGGGAAGTTTGGGAATAACTGAGCATCCAAAGGGGAAGCCAGGGTAGGAGCCAGTACTTGCGCTCGTCTTTACACCCCGCCCCTTTCCCTGTGCTTATCCGCCCACCCACCCGTCAGCCTAGAGGCCCCGGGCTGTCCCAGTCGGCTGCTGTTTGCGCGCCGCAAAAGAGGAGTCCGGCAAGGCGCCACACCACGCATCCTGGCCCACGGACACCCAGACGACACAGATCTGATCCGAAGAAACCACTTGGCTCAGGGTAAGTCTACAGGCGGCCGGTGCGGTCCGTTACGCTGCCTGAGCGCTGCTGAGGGGCAAGGGGCAGTGAAGTGCAGGTTGAATGAAGATGCTGGGCTGCTGTAGGCTGAGAAGCATTGACTGACTGGCTGTGGGCTCAGGGTGGTAGGGAGAAGAGGGAGGCCAGCAACAGATTGTTTTGGAAGAGGAAATGCAGTGGGAAGAAGCTCTAGGGGTGACAGGACAAGGTGCTGCCGGCGATGACCAAAAACATCCTTTCACTGGGAATATTTTCCTGAACCACAGCTTTGTCCTGTCCCTGGAAAATGATTTGCTCCATTCTTGGGTAGATTTTAAGATCCCTGGGGAACCTGCTCCCAGGCCTCCTTAAAATCGATTAGTGTGGCCCTAGGACCAAGGATACCTGCCCTTTGTCAAAAGCCACCTTCAGAAATAGAGAGTCAGGAGCCGCATCATGAAGGTTCAGAAACCAGGGTCCCCATTTACCTTCTTTGTCTTGTATCCTTCGAACTTAAGAAATGGCCAGATTTGTTTGCCTGTCTTCCTTAAAGGAACCAAAAAATGCAAATGGAAGGGCATCAGTCAGATCTCTGCTTCAAAGTGGACACCTCCCTCCCTCCCTACACACACATCTACTGGGACAAATGGTCATGATCATGTCCCACATATGCAGGTACTGAGCTGAATACACAGATGCTGATCTTTCTCCATGGTCTCTTAGAATGAATGAGATTAGGAGAAGGGCTTTTCCCCTATGACAACCTGGGCTCTTTGGATCAGTCATGTACCTGGTGATGGTTAAGTTTTTAGCAAGGTTATTACTCCCTCAGGAAAAGCCTGAAGCGGGGAAACCAGCCTGAAAGATAGAATCTCTGAACTTTACCCGAGTTTATTATAAGAGTAGGAGAGACACAGACTAATCGATAATGCTCCTTTTAGAGATTATGCATGTTAACTGTTGGCTTCAAATGAGAAATAATTAATACATTGACATGGCACACCCAGACCCACTTTCCTATTGCCATATATTTGTCTTCATGGTGTTTAGTAAGAATAACAGGTTTATATATCAGCATTCATAATTGTCTATTGTTGGTCTCATAGGTTTTTTGATGTTTAATTGATGATTTCTATTATGTCTCCTTTCCCATAAACTCTTTAAAAACTGAGATATAAATGACGTCACATGGTACCTTTCATCATGTTTTTAAAATCTGCTTATTCTAAATCAAAAGGCATGTTAATACATTTACATAGTATGAAGTTCGTTTCAAAGCAAATATATAGCCTGGGATAAAAGAAACTCACAGAGTCAAGGAGTCTCTGAAGCTCTCTCTGTGAGGTCGAAGGAAGAATTGAATGTCACCTAAAATCCACATTTTGGTCCCTGGAAGATGCTGTTTTCATAAACTTTCACTACATATATAGGGAGAGAGAGAGAGAGATAGAGAATGTGTGTGTGTGTGTGTGTGTGTGTGTGTGTGTGTGTGTGTGTGTGTGTGTATGTGTGTGTATGTGTGTGCGTGCATATGTGTATGTGTAATTTTTCAAGGACCTCAATCAACCCCATACAATCATACAATCTGGGCTCTGTGCTTTTGTAATAGAGGGGAGCAGGAGGTGAATTTGTGCTTCCAAAGCACCCAGGTTCTTCTGTTAAACTTTCTATTTATTACTACGTTACCAAAATGTAATGAATTGCCTCCTTCCAACTCAGCAAATAAGACAAACGCATTCTGCATTAAGTGAAACTGTTTATGTTGCATCAGGCAATTTGTTCTAATGTTCACTGCTAAGAGAGAGCAGAATGAGGATTACTCAAGTAGGATCTGAAAAGGTGCCCATTCTGTTACTTTTTAAAGCAACCATAAGTAAGTATTTTCTTAGGTTAAAATTACACTTTCAAATAGATATACTAAAGACCGGGTTGCAGACAGGTAGGAACGAACTGGCAGTATCATAACTGAGAGAAAACTCAAAATAACAACACGAATGAAGCCTACAGTGTAGGTTTTGCTCTGTTCTTGGTGATGTGAGTATCTGGCTGTTGAGGTAAGTCCTGATGGTTACCCAGGGGATAAGCAGGTGAGCAGGTTCAGGGATTCAGAACCATTGTAGCCCCCAGCTTCATTGATACTAATTCACCTGGCTTCAGTGTACATCTCAACATGGAGACCTGAACCAGATATCTGCCATCCTTCCCAGCCATAAGAGCTATAGTCCTAAGATTCTGTTCTTCTATAGCTAACAACTAAAACCAGAATGGCACGCAGAACCACAGTACTTAGAGAAGACTAGGCCAGGAAATTAGAGATGCAGAAGGGAGGAAGATGAGAGGAATATGAGAGAACCAAAGATGTTTTGAAGCAAACAGAAAGAAAACTATCCAGGTGTTTGCTTTGGCTGGGAATGGAATTAATCCAGAAATCAACTCATATGTGAAGCATCTTAAAATTGCCTGTATTTGACTTGCAAACACTGTGTAAACAATGATAGAATTCCATAGTACCAAGGAATTGGGAACCTTGGAGTACATTTTCAGTGTTGCCGTCTCATTTCACTCCTTACAATATTAAATTCCAATCTGCAAGCCATTAAGGTGCTTAATTATTGAATGGATATTTCAAATGTGTCATGCTGCTTTCCTGTAGCCTATTTTCGAATGTTCTAATTTATCTTTTGCCATGGCTCTATCACTGAAGGTGGTAGACTGAAGCATTTCTGCCTGTTTTACTTCTGCCAAAGGTTCCTGTTTTCACCTTAGTATACTAAGCTATTCAGATACCTCCTGCTAACTGATGAAGAATATAAGGCGCAGAATCTCTCTCCCCAAAGCACTCTGTGCCGCAAGGTGCCACCGGCCTAATTTGGCCCAGTCATTTTCCAGGTTTTCAGGGAAAGGTATGACAAAGTTTGCAGCCTATAGACAAAAATAATGCTCATTCTAGGCAGAAGTTATTCCTCATCTTACAGATCAGGGATAAGCTAAGGCCAGCCATCATGTCCAGAGCTAGTAGCTGATATATCCATAGTGTCATCCTTTCTAAAACTCAACGAAGCTTTTCTTCTGTTGATGGGCCCCTCAAACTTTGTCCAGTGAGACCAGAAGACCCATACTGCCAGCAAGGAATGATTCCTGAATGACTCAGCTGTGGTCTTATAAACAAACATGTACATCGTGCTCAACTGAGTGAGAAGAGATGATTTAAATAAATTATAAAAGCTGATAGGAGCTAAGCAAAAATTGCAATTCGCTGGGTGAAGGGAACTTTGCAAGTTTCTTAGGTTTTGTTCTCTGTCACCAACTGTGGAGTTGGCCCTTTGATGGAGGTGGCCAGTGTAATTGCCCCAGGTTTTTGCCTTAGCAAAAGGAAAGAAAAAAATAATGACGAGAAACAAGCGGGGATCTTGGCGGGGTCAATTCTCTCATTTCACCTATAGAGAAATTGAAGTCCAGAGAGTAGAAATGACTTGTCTAAAACAGACTACTAGCTAACAACAGCGGCAAAACCAAAACCCAGGACTGTTTGCTGATGCTAAATACATTTTCTGAAGCTCTCTGGAGATCTTCCCAAGAAATCGAGAGGTAACTAAAGCCAAGTTTACCAAGATCATAACCCTCTACTTCCATTCCATATTTATCTATACATGTTTATATTACGTGCTACTATCATATCTTTGTGACTTACCTTCTCAACCATCACCTCCCCCTAACACACACACACTCACACACACAATCCTATCTTGCTAGCTAAGAAAACATTGTATGTGCCTACAGCTAGCATATTCAGATGGAAGGCAGAATTAAACATGACAAAAATTTAGCTGCTCACATTTATGTGTCTGATCTGGCTCACACCACCAACAGCAAGGCATCTAGAAGTCCCAGTCTCTGCTGCACCACAGTAGTTTTGGGGAATGGAAGCTAGCAGAATCCAGTGACTATGGCTCTAGTTTTGTATACTCAATCTCAGAATCAGCACCCCCAAATGCATGTGCAAATACACACACGCACACACACACACAAACATGCACATACAGTCACACACTTTCTGAAAAATTAAAACAAAGAAAATAGAAAAGATAAGACAGGTGGTTTTTAGAGCAGAGTACAAGAAGGAAGGTTTGCAGAGGGATATTACCACCTTCCCCCATTTTTTAGCCTTACTGCCTAATTTTCATTAATTCCACCCTAATTTATTTTAGGATCTGAGAAAATAGGCCAATGCAAACATGTTTACTACAGCGAAGAAGGGTGATCTGGAAAACCTCCACATTTCAGTGAGAATATCACAAGGATAGGGAAAAGGCTAGGACTTAGTGAGCTAGAGCCTTGCTACTCCAAGTGTAGCCCCCACACCAGGACTACCACCATTCCCTGAGAGCTTTCTACAAATGTAGAATCTCAGATCCTTCCCCAGACCTACTGAATAAGAATCTATTTTTTATGGAGATCCTCAGTGGTTCATTTTTATACTAAAATTTGAGAAGCACTGGGCTAGAGCTTATCCAAAAAGCATCTGAAAGATACTTGAAAATAAACAATTACCTACCGAGCATGTAGGGACAATTCATGTGGCTTATCAATTAAAAAATAAAATATAAACTTTTTCCGGGTCCACTTATCTTGTTATTCACAGTAAAACCCTTAAGTGTGGGCAAGAGAGTTTCGTGTACGGGGAATAAGATCATAGGATTTGTCTATCTACCAGGATGACTTGGGTTTGGGAACTCACACAGACCTGAGTTCAAATCCTGGCCCTGCTCACGAATTACTAGCTGTGTAAACATGCACTTTGCCTTTAAGCCTCACGGTCCCCATCTATAAAATGGGATTAATAATAGTACCAACTGGCACTGGGCTGTCATGAAAAATTAAATAAGACACTATAAGGTACTGGGATATGGTGAACAATCAATAAATAGAAGATATAATTCATATGATTTGGCCAACAATTTTTAGTTTGGTAGAAAACCAACCACTAGATGTGAAGTCTTAGGGCACCTAGCATTATTTCTAATTGACGTGAATCTTATTGGGTTTTCTACAGATAGAATGCTAAGATATACAACAGTAAAATATATTTAAATATAATGGAGGCCACTAGAAACAAAGATTTTTTCAGAAGGAATTACAGGTGTCCCTAGTGGAATCCCTCCATGGAAGAAGACTGAAGTCAGAAATGACCCTGTTCTATGAAGCATATCTCAAAATATTACCAAGTTAGAAAGTCAAAAGTGAGGCATTTTCTGCACATTTGCATATATATGCAGCATGAAAAACACATGGATACACACACATACATACAAACACACACACGGACACATCCTTTGATGGACAAACTATTAAATAATTCAAGGCTGAAATGACGTTCTAGGATCAGAACAAGGTTTCTGCCTGATAAAATCTTTAAAATGCATGAATAATAACCTCTACCTCTTAACTTGCTCATGTTGCACAGTTTAATGACTTAGATATTACTATTTTGTAGGTGAAAAAAAAGAAGCAATTCCTACCTCTTCCCAGCCCATAGTGCTACCTATCTGCTCAATCTTCTCACCAGTAAAATATGATACATGTGGTACTTATAAAGTCCAAGGAATCTCTAGGCATTTGATTCTATAAAGACTTATTGACTGGCATGTGCAATCTGGGCAACCTGATTGTAAAGACACAGAGACAGACACTACCACCTCTGGGTCCCAGTCGTTTGGTATGTTCCGGACCTCCAGCTTCCCCTGATTTTCAATAGTATCGGATTAGTAAAGTATCAATAATCTTATAATAGACAATATATATCTCTAATTGCTAAGATTTCTGTGATCACCCTAGATAAACCATAACAAGTGTTATCAATTATTGACTATCTTTATATTAGTTTTCTATTGCTGCCGTAACAAATTCTCACAATCTTATCAGTTTAAAACAACACAAATTTATTACTGTTACAGTTCTGTAGTTCTGACGTCTGACACAGGGATCACTGGGCTAAAATCAAGGTTTCAGCAGGACTGCCTTCCCTTCTGGAGGCTCTAGCAGAGAATCTACTTCCTCACTTACTCAGATTGTTGGCCTAATTCACTTCCTTGAGGTTATAACTGAAGTTCTAATTTCTTTGGTGGCTATCAGCTGAAGCTCATTCCTAACTTCTAGAGACAACCCACATTCCTTAGTGCATGGCCCCATTCCTCTGACTTCAAAGCCAGCAAGGGCCTGTTGGGTATCCCCTTACACTTTGGTGAGAGGGCACTCAGCTGGCTAACTCCTGTCTCTTCTCCCTTTGCATCTCTCTCTGGTTGACTGTTCTGCCTTCCTCTTCTGCTTTGTTTTGTGCTTACATTGGGTCCACCGACATAATCCAGGATTATCTCCTATTTTAAAGTCTGCTAATTAGAAACTTCAATTATATCTGAAAAATCTTTTTTACCATGTAACATATCATATTCACAGGTTCTGGGAATAAGGGTATTGACATATTTAGGGGTTGGCCATATCTTGTCTACCATAATCCTTTATGTGTTGAGTGCTACAAATAATGTGGTCTTAAATGACATTCACTACAGTTTCTATATGATAGGTATTATTATTATTCCCATTTAACAGATGAGGAAACAGGATGAGACAAGTTAACTGGTGTGTTTAACACCGCACAGCTTGTGAATGGTGGAGGCAGGGTTGGAACACAGGTCACTTTTCCTCCAAATCTTGAATTTTCCCTATTGGCTTACATTATGTAGCTGCCTCATTGTTGGAAAGCTCTTTTGGTGGTTTTTGTTTCACTTGTTGTTGTTATTTTGTTTTTTTTATCTTTTCTTTCACGTTTTTGAATAGGTAATTTATGTTCATGGTTTAAAAATAAAAATACATAAAAAGGTATTCAGTTTTCCATCTGCATGGTTGTCCCCACCCCTCCGTCATTTGATTTGTTTCCCTCTAAAACTTCTGAATGAAAATACAAGCAATCATGAATAGATGTACAGAAATATCTTTACGTTGTAACAAAATCTCTCAAACTACAGCTCAAATCCATTTTGTCCTTTTGTTGCATTCTCATGACAATGCAACTTTGGAAGAACTAACATCTGTGTTAAGTGACAGATCTTTGGGCCAGTTACCTAAGCAACCGGTGACTCCACTTACTTTCTAAAATGCCTTATAATCCTTTTCACCCCATGATGCTCACTTGAATACTCTATACATTATGTAACCTTAATGCCTCAATATTATGTATGTCATCAATTTTATCTGAACATCCCAGAGTCCTGGAATTTTAGGAAGCACAAACATGAGAGAGAGAGAGAGACAGTGAGAGACAGAGACAGAAGAAGAGAAAGGAGAAGGAGGTAGAGAAAACAGAAAGGAAAATACAAAAGAAGAAAAAGGAGGAGGAGGAAGAAGAAGACAGAGAGTCAGAGGAAGAAAAAGAGGAAGAAGAGGAGAATGGGGATGAGGAGGAAGGAGGAGGAGAAAGAAGAAGAGGGAAAGAGGAAGGAGAACAAGAAGAAGAAGGAGGAGGAGAAGGAGGAGGAAGAAGAAGAAGAAAGAAGAAAAAGAAGAAGAAGAAGAAGAAGAAGAAGAAAAATTCCCACAGTGTACAGTGAGAAAAAACATACATTTATGAAATATATTTTATTATTATTCCATATTGTAATGGGGTGATTATATTTTAGCATAAATAAGCATAATGTCTTATTTATAAATAATCTTTCATAAAATAGACACAGTTATGTATCTTGCAAAAGAACATGGAACTCTTACATAATTAGAAACACTGAAACAAACTACCATATAATCGGGTAGCATATCATATAGCAATAGGCATCGAAAACAAGATGACAAGTTTGGTTTAAACAAAGAATTGAATAAAGCTAGTAACAAAATCAGTATACCAGAAGGAATTATTTTGTCATTCCTACTGTGAACATTGTTCTTTAGCTGTAATATAAGAACCTCTTCTTTCCAGCATGTCAGTAGCATACAATATACACTTGCCTTCTAGTGGCACAAAACAGAGCATCCTATTATCTTCTGTTTGTTTTTTGTTTTGTTTTTTTTCTATCCTTTAAACCAGTGGTTTTCCAGCTGTGGGCAATGATTCATTAATGCACTGTGAAATCAGTTTAGTAGTTCATAGCCACTATTTTTAAACGAAATATAGTAAAAGAGAGAAATGTGAGTCTCAGTAAGAGCAAGCATTGTTTCATTAATCTTACTTTAGTAATGCATGTGTGTGAGTATGTTCATGTTTGTGTTATATTAGGTTCAACGTAAAATGGTTTTCTTGCTGTGGGTTATTGTCCCAAAGTTTGGTAAATGTTGCTTTAAATGATTGGAACCACTGAACAGATGTTATATTTCAGAATACTTATAAATAAATGAATCTCTGCTCACACCTAAAAACCTTGGCCTTCCTGAACGTATTTTTCTAACTAAAAGGAGATTCCACACTGTCCCTTGGCATTGTAGTCCCCAGTTCCTGGCAATGCTCAGAAAATAGGAAGCATCCAAAGAAAAATGTAAAATCCCATAAAAAATGGGAATGTCTTTTATCTGTGGTGCATGAATATGTGGAGATTTGTAGCATCTCGAGATTTGGAATTGAGTTTCCTAGTTGTCACTTCCATTGGCATCTTATGGGTACAGTAGCTCAGGAGACCCTAGTCAGTGCTGAACATGGCCTGAAAGTTTGCAACTCACATAAAATATTTAACTTCAAGAACCACCAGAGAACTTTATACTTTTGATTGTTGTCATCTTTACATAGTGGTCATCTCCAGAAATGTTTTCTGGATTAATAGCTTTTAGTCTAATGATAAAGACCGAACAATGAAGAAAGATTGACAAGAATATAAAATGTATGTTTGTGGATACATCTAGGAAAATGCTGATGAAGTAGTGATGGGTAGGTAAAGATTGTCGCAGGATGTTTGATGTTGCCAAAGAGAGGATTTTCACATTTGTTACGGGGCAATTATGCCAAGGAAGAGGAAAATGAGAGGGATAGTTGGAAGGATACAGACAAGAGAGTATTAAGGAGTAATTAAACAACTCAATCCTCAAAGTGGTAATTGAGCCCCTACTATCAATCACTTGACAATATTCACTCAGTGTGCACTAGGTGGAAGGCACTGTTGGGAATGCAAACATGCTTGCCCTTCCTTTTCCCTCTAGGAACTTTCAACATGGTCAGAAGTGAGTGGGATGATGGGAGCAAACAGGATGTGAAATCCTGGTGTGGCCAAGTAGGGCATTATGCTTTAAGCCATTCATGGAAATAGAGGCAGGTACTTCCAGGAGATAGAGTGGGGAAGTTTAATCTGTAGAGGCCTTTAGACGTTCAGGCTGTGCTGGATTTAATTTAGTGGATGAAAGGAAGATACAAAAGGATTTTGAGATTTAAAAAATGAAATAATGATAACCATGTTTGGGAATGATTATTCTGGAAATGGTGTGTAGGAATTCCGGATTGTTGGAGGAGCAAGCAATGGCAGGCATACCAGTTAGGAAGCAATTATAGAAATTTAGGAATGAAGAGTAGCACTGTGGTTAGGTACAGAATCTAGGTCCAAATTCGTCTGGGTGTGATTCTAACTGTGCCGCTCTGAGCCTTAGTTTTCTCTTCTATGAAAAGAAAAAACTAAAAATACCTGCCTTGAAAGAATACTGTGAAGTTGAAATGAGTTACACGTACAAAGCACTTAGCCCAGTACCTGGCCATAGTAAATGTGTGCACGTTGACTGTTACAGTGTTGTTATTGCTTTTGTTACTGTAGTGGTGCACCTGGAAAGGATGGGGTATGAAATATACTGTGAAGAAACAATAATGGTGAATGGCTGTGTGATGTGTGATGAAGGCAGTCAGAGATATCTGCAGGTTTTACCTCCTTGCTAGGTAACAGAGAAATGATGCCATAAGAAATTGTGAAGGCGAGGTGAGACAGGAAGATAGTAAGTTGGTAATAAGTTTTAATATAGAATTAAGCTCGGAGTCAGTGTGAGACATTCTAGTGAAAATGAAGCTTGGAGTCATTTTGAGGCTTGGAGTCATTTGAAAATGACTACCAAAAAATTTTAGATGTGACACTGGAGCTCAAGAGAAAGTTTAGGGATGAAATAAAAATTTGAAAAGTCACAGATATAAGTATAACAACTTTTGTCTCTGGTCTGGGCGTGGTGGCTCACACCTGTAATCCCACCACTTTGAGAGGCCAAGGCAGATTGATCACCTGAGGTCAGGAGTTCAAGACCAGCCTGACCAATATGGTGAAACCCCGTCTCTACTAAAATTACAAAAATTAGCCGGGCGTGGTGGCACATGCCTGTAGTCAGCTACTTAGGAGGCTGAGGCAGGAGAATTGCTTGAACTCAGGAGGTGGAGGTTACAGTGAGCTGAGATCGTGCCACTGTACTCCAGCCTGGGCAACAGAGGGAGACTCTGTCTCTAAAAAACAAACAAACAAACGAAAATTTATCGCTAAGAAATACATGTAAAATCTCCAAGAAAGAAAGAAGAGAGACAAAAGCAGATAGTTAAGGTTTAATCTGTGGTGCATGATTAGTGGAGGCAGAAGAGCCACGGGAAGAATGATTGAAGGCAAAAAGAGACCTGTTCAAGGAACTACTGGGAATTCATAAAAAGAACATGCCCTGCTCAATATAACTTATAGAATCAGGACAGAAAGCATTATAAAGTATGAACTATGTAATAATGACATTCAATTTAAAAATATAAATTCTCAGTTTCAAAATATACCTTATTTTGTTGACTAGAAAAGACAGGAAGTCTTCATAAGTATTTTAGCCCTTGAATGATGAGTGACATTTGGAAATATATCAAGGAGCACATTTCAGATGAGAAGAATTATATGATCAAAGGTGAAGAGTTAGAAATGGGCACACCAAGTTTAAGAGAGAGAGAGAGGAGATCGATCTGACAAGAGTGAAGGAAGATAAGGAAAGGTAAGAGAGGAAAAATGTTCAAATTACCCACATAGCTAATCTCAAGTCCCAACTGAGGGAGATTTAAAATGTTCAGTCTCATCTTAGCTTTAAAGCTGGATGTTTCATGTCATTTTTTTTTCTGACATGAAACTCAACTCCCAGCTTTCTCGGTTAAATGATTGAGAGGACAGTGATGCTATTAACAAGAATAAAGTGATAGACGAAAAATAGCAGGTTAGGGTGAGGTGATAGGAGGGTAGAAAAGGGATGATGACTTATGTTTGGGACATGTTGAAGTAAAGGTGCCAGTGTGACATCCAAGCACAGATGTTAATCAAGCAGTTAGTTAAATGGGTTTAGAACTCAAAATAGAAGTCTGAGCTGTAGATATAGATTAGGGAGTCATTATCCCATAATAACAGGACAATAATAGCAGTGATGATGACAGATACTTATGAAGTATATACTCTATCTAAGGCATGGTTCTAAGAGTTTTCCAAATAGTAAATCATTTAACCTTCACAACAACCTTATGAAGGAAATGCTATTTGTATCCTCATTTAACAAAAGGACTAAAACCAAGGCTCAGAGAGGTCTCATGCCCGAGGTCACACAAGTGGTATCTATTGGAGACAAGATCCAAACCCAGGCAAGTACAAATCCAAAGTTCATGCTCCTCGTTACCACATTAAGAGTGAGTGTTAGTCTTAGAAGTAGAATCACTTACTCTAGCAGAGCACAGTGAAATAGGTCAGCTACCGATCCTTGAAAATACCAATATTTCAGAGGTAAGTGGGAGAAAAGAATCTTTCAGAAGAGACTAAGAGCAATCATAGAGATAGAAGGAAAACTAGGAGTGAGTGATGGCCTTAAAGTCACTGAGGAGAGAATGCCCAAAAAGGGGAGTGGATATTAGCAGCATTAAGAGCTGCAGCCATTGGATTTGACAGTTTAAGAGCCTTTGAATAATGTAGTGGTTAGGACAGGGGACAGCAAATCACAGGCCATGGGCAAAATTGGGCCCACCACCTGTTTTGGTGTGGCCTCAAGCTAAAAGTGGTCTTCACATTTTTAATGCCTGGAAAAAATCAAAAGAAAATATATTTCATGATGTAAAAGTTATGTGAAACTCAAGTTTCAGTGTCTATAAATAAAGTTTTATGGGAACACAGTCACTCTGATACATTTATGTATTGTCTATGACAGCTTTCTTACTACAATGGCAGAGCTGAGCAACAGAGAGCATATGGCACAAAAACCCTAAAATTTTATCTATTTAGCCCTTTACAGAATAAGTTAGCCAGCCCTTAGGTTAAAGGATTAGCTATAAAGTCAGACTAGCTCAGTTCAAATCCCAACTCTCCCCCGACTACACAATGTGACCTTGAAAAAGTCACCAAATGATCTAATGACCATTGTCAGTAAAATGGAGATAAAAATAGTATTTATCTCATAGGATTCTAGTTAGTTAGTTAGTTAGTTATTTTTGAGACAGGGTCTCACTCCGTCACCCAGGCTGGAGTGCAGTGGTGTGGTCATGGCTCACTACAGCCTCGACCACCCCAGGTTCAGGTGATCCTCCCACTTCCCCGAGTAGCTGAGGGTACAGATATGTGACACCATGCCCGGCTAATATTGTGGGGTTTTGGGGTTTCTGTTTGTTTGTTTGTTTGTTTTTGTTTTATTTGTAGAGAGGGGGGTTACATCATGTTGTTCAGGCTGGTCTTGAACTCCTGGACTCAAGCGATCCACCCACCTTGGCCTCCCAAAGAGTGGGGATTACAGGAATGAGCCACTTATCGAGCCCAACTTCATAGGATTTTTTTGAGGATCAAATAAGACAATTTGTGTAAAGCGCCTAACACAGTGTCTGGTGCATAGTTAGAACTTAATAAATGTCAGCTGCTGTTGACTTCTGACATGGTAGAAATGAAGCCAAATTGCAATAGGTGGCAAAAGGAATTGGAGATGAGGTCTAGACAAATAGAAACTATAATTTTGAAAACTTTCACAGTGGATTTGAGGATGGAGGAGGAAGTAACTTTTCGGGGGGCCGTTTTCAGTTTTAATGGAGAGATTTGAACTCAGGGAAGGGGAGAAGTGAATGAAGATTGAGCATCTGGGAGGAAAGAAAATGAAACAACAACCTGATGAGGTAGGAAGATCAAGAGTGGAGATCAGAGATTAACCTTAGAAGGGAGTAGGAACAATTCTTCCTCAAGAAATAAAATCGAGTTCTATGCAGATACAAGATTTTATGTGGGGTGGGGGAAATTCATATCTCAAAGACTCTTTCCTCTATAAGGTTGGAGACAAGCTTTTCTGTTATGGCGCATGTTGTAGGGGAACTTGATGGAAGACTGGCTATGGAACTTTCAGAAAGAAATTGGCCCAGGAGATTCTAAAGAGGTATACGTATGAAATGGCCCTGTGGGCTTGACGGAGCTTGGAAAATCGAACTTGGTGGCGCCAATCTGCACAACCATGTGAATTACTCTAGAAGTGCTGAAAAACCTGAAAGAAGAAATCCAGAAAGCAGAGGGGTGAGTTGAGTCATGACTTTTAGTTGTGTTGAAATACTTGGAAAAGGTAATGCCACCATTGGCAAACATGTGAATCCCATACCAGCCTGTCATTGGAACCACTGGCTCTGGGACTCTGGTCTTGTCAAAAGGCTCTGCAGCTTGCTCTTCTTTATCCTGCCTGGTGTGGTATCATGTTTGCACAATGGCACAGCCTCCCCAGACATTTCTGGATTTCTTTCCCTGAAATCTCATTGCAACATAACAGAGACAGACGGTACATTGGAAAGCTCTGAGGAGGAACATAAACTGTGACTTTCGTGGAGACAGAATGATACTGCTGAAGGATGGGGGCTAGTGCTACAGAGTCTGAGTACCTTTCAGGACTCCATGAGCCTAGCAATAAAATCCCTATTAATTTGAGAGATTCAGGACACAAGCTATATGGTATCCAGCATAAATCCAAATAAAATGCTACAATGGCTGGTGTACTGGGTTTGGCTCCCTTGAGACTCCAGGGCCAAAGTTACAGAGCTAACAGGCCAATTCCTGTCTGGGCAAACTAAAGGCAGAACAGAAGTCAGGGAAGGAGACATTGTCTGAGGAGGCTACAGATTCAGGGAACAAATGCTTTGGCTAGAAGTTGAGATGGCAAGGAAGAAATGGAACAAGTTTTCCTAAAAAGGTGCCCAATGAACCCCCTGGAGGCTTGCAGCTCAGCTGAAACTTAGCCAGGGCAGCTCTGAAGATTCCATTCAGACTTCCTCTAGAGAGCATACACATTCTGCTGGGGAAAACAGGTCTCCTGTAGACATTTCCCCATCTTATGCTGACCTTTTGGCCTGGGACTCAGATAAGTATGCATTCCCCTTAGAGGCTTCCAGGCTCATTTGGAGATCTGCTAAAAGGATATAGAGTGTCAATTTGCATTCAGATAGCATGCACATGCCCAAAGCACTTTCCCATCCAGCATTTTAAGCAGACTAGTATGGTGTCAAAAGCACTATACTGGGAGTCAAGAGTCCTTGCCCTGCTACTTACTAGGAGTGTGACCTTAAGCAACACACTAAGCCACTCTGAACCTCAACTTTTAGCATGTATAAACTGAGGATAATAGTAGTGCTGGCCTAATAGAGTTGTTGGGAGGATTAAATAATAGTGCTTAGCATAGAGTCTGACTCATAATAAGCACTCATTAGCTGCCATCCTCATCCTCATCATCCTCATTTAACATATAAAGAACTTGAAGCATAGATTAGGCTTAAGCCTGGCTCTGACACTTATGAGTCATAAGACCTTGGGCAAGTCACATCACCTCCCTGAGCCATTTCTTTCTTCTCAGTTTAAGGTAGACTTGGCTGATCATACAAGATACTGTGTGTGAAAATTATACAGTACTTTTCAAATGCTATAGTATTCGTTTTCCTTTTCAGAGAGCATCATCTCTTTTTAAAGACAGCGAAAAGGACCTGAGAGGTAAAGGCATTTACCCAGTGAAGCAACAGCAAACCTGGAATGAGAGCCCAAGGCCCTCTACTTGCAACCCAGGGCTCTTCCTAATTATATTCTCTGAGAGCAGTTTGGTCTTGTACTCAGAACAGAGTGTTTCACATGGTCCCAGCAGTGCGGGCTGTGCTGATGATGTGTGTACTTCCCTGATGCTCACCAGCCAGAAGGCAGCAGTGCTGACTGGGCCCCTTGCAGGCAGATGTCAGAAGCCAGAACCTCAAGCTCTTTGTTTGCCCCTGTAGCAAGTGACTAGCGTTCAAAAATAGAGAGTTTGGGCCATCTTCATACCCAAAATACTTTCTTCTCCCCACAACCACACAACCTTGGTGTATGAATCCCCATCATTCAAGCTTTGTTCCTTTTAAGCTTCAGACCCTGTTCAAAAGGTGAACTCCCTAGCACATGCATGCAATGCCTGCTACCAAGAATCAGCAATCAGAGCAACAGTATGAATTAAATTATTCAGTGCTTTTTCTCTCTGGAAGCGGGAAAGAGGGAGATTTCAAGTACAGGACACTGCTCAGTCTTCCTGGATAGCTAGAACAAACTAGAGACAACAGGAAAAATATTATAAATGGAGAGGGGGCACATAAAGAGTAGGTTGCAAAAGCAGCCCATCTCTATCCATTTTGAAAGTGCAGGAGCAGGACAGATGGAAGAGACATCCCTGGAATGGTGAAAAGAGCATCCATTTAGAATGACAAGGTCAGACTTCCAATATTATGGCAAATTTCCTAATCTGTCTATGCCTCAGTTTCTTCACCTGTAAAATGGAGTGATCATGATCATAGTGATCATCGACCTTACCAGATAGTTCTAAGTGTAAGAAGAAAAACATGTGTGTGAACATGCTTATAAATCAATGCCCAGATCTAAGGGATCATCAAGGATTCAGTTAACTTCTCAGAGGAGGCTCGAGGTTGCAGTGACCTTGACAGCTAAATGGCCAGGTGAGATGCACCTGGCTTTCCTCCCATCCCCTTCTCTGTTAAGTGGAGCATTTCATGCACCTGCCATGCTTCCTCTCCGAGTCTTCTCATCTCTGGCAACGTGGAAGCATTTAGTAGCTCTCCCTGGGGCCAGCAGTAGGTCTCAAGAGCTCTGATCTGAGAGCAGTGGAGGTAGGCAGTTGGCAGAGGGCAAGGCTCTTCTGAGACGGAATGCATTCCCACTGGCCAGCTGCAGCCTCCAGACAGATATGGAAGTCCTGCCACCAACCCAGGGAAGCAGAGACAATTAGGATGACCTCTCAGTGACAAGACTCTGGAGTAATTAAAGCAGTGACATAATTGGCCTGACAAAGCTGAGATGGCAGACACACAATCCAGCAATATGGCAAAATAGTTGTCTCAAGAAATAAATAAAGCAATCTATAAATAATTACTGAAGCTGTTAGCTATATTTTATCTTCTCCCCTATGCTGCTTCTTGACATTACTGGATTCAGAGGCCCCACAGGGGTGCCAGTCAGAGTAAGAGAGGTGACAAGGGAAGGAATGGCTGGGGCCAAGGACTCCAGTTGGCCAGAAGCTATTGAGGACCCTGCAAAATGTCTACCTACAAGTTCCAGGGACCCCCCTCCTCAACACAGTCTTCTGTGATGAAAGCAGGCAGGGATGGGTAAAGAGTCACCTCTAGTGAGGAATGGAAGAGATATGGGACTGCCAATAGGACAGAGAAATACCTAAGGCCCACTTATCAGGTCATGACTTAGCCCTAGCCACTACAGAGGTGACTGACTCTGGGCAAGGCTGAAGCTCCGGGTATGTATGGGAGGTAAGTTGAGAGGGTGGTAGGGTGCCGGGCTGTATAATTACCCTGACAGGCCATTCTCACCATTTCCTTCTCTTTGCTTTTATTAAATAAGCCCTGAACTGAAAATGACAGAAATGGGGAAGGTCATGTATGAACAGGTAAAATCAGAACTGGTAAGGAAGAAACAAGGCCAGCCACATTATCCCTCAAACTGAGAAATTTAAGTTTCTTTGTACTCTGCCCTAAATTTTATTTAATTCATTTTATTAAACACTTGGTATATTCCAGACCCTAAGTGCTTTACAAATACTGACTCTCATAATCCTCATCATAGCCCTCTGCGATAAAGACTATAATAATTCCCATTTTACAGATGAGGAAAACAAGAGACAGGGACATTAGGTAAATTGCCTGAAACAGCACAGCTAATAAATGGTGAAACCAGGATTCAAGCCCAGGATAACCCAATTCCGGAGAAGAGACCATGCTCTTCACCTCTGTGATATGCTTCCTGACAACTTACATTCAACTCGTACACCTACCATGTTCTGTTGATATCTGTTATTTATTGGTGGGTATCTCCTCCCAGTCTAAGCATTGATGGTAGGCACCATGAAGGCCAGGGCCAGACCTTTCTGGTTCACCACCATATTCCCAGAGCCTAACACAGGGGCTGAATGATTAAATGAATTCATTAATGATTTCATGAGTATTCAATGAAAACAACTAAATGCCAAATAAAATAATTGCAACAGTTTGAGACAGGAACTATTTTCAATGTATATGCAGAACTGTAGATGACTCTGAGCTATAGGAACATAGAAGCAGAAGGGTTTGGTTCTGCCTGGAGATGTCAGGGAGCGCTGTACAGAAGGTTTGTAACATTAGAGCTGGGACTTGAAGGAGAAGTAGGTATTCACAAGCAGAGAACGGCCATCAGATGGAGGTATTCTAGACCAAGAGAAAGGCATGAGGCAAGTCAGAGCTGTCTGGGGACAGGTAGTTGGTGTGGTTGGAGTCTAGGATATGCACATGGGAGTAGCCAGAGGTACCTTTGGAGAGCTAGGCAGGAGCCTACTGGTCAATTCAAACTTGATCCTATAGCCAGAGCATAACCATCAGCCAAGTTTTTGTTTGTTTGTTTTGTTTTGGAAATAGAGTCTTGCTCTGTCATCCAGGCTGGAGTTCAGTGGTGCCATCTCGGCTCACTGCAAGCTCTACCTCCCAGGCTCAAGCAATTCTTCTGCCTCAGCCTCCCAAGTAGCTGAAACTACAGGCGCACACCACCACTCCCAACTAATTTTTAGTAGAGACAGAATTTTGCCATGTTGGCCTAGCTGCTCTTGAATTCCTGACCTCAAACAATCCACTTGCCTCTGCCTCCCAAAGTGCTGGGATTACAGGCATGAGCCACTGTGCCCGGCCCCATCAGCAAACTTTTAAGTAGGACAAAGATATGATAATCAGATTTGTGTTATGGAAATGTCATAATCCTCAGGGGAAAGATGGAAGAGACAATGAAGCCAGGAAGACCAGAAAACAGAAGGTTTGACAGCAATGTCCTGAATCGAGGACAGAGATTGTTAGAGGCTGTACTGATAGCTCTTGGTGATAGGACATGGAAGAATAAGGGAAAAGGAGGATTCAAGAATGACTCCCAGTTTTCTGGCCTGGGAAACTGGATAGATGGTGTTTCCAAAAATGAATGTAATGGTTTCCAAAAAATATGTGAGGTAGGTTAAGATGAGCATGGTGATAAATTTGGTATTGAGCATGTTGAGTTTAAGGTATGTGTGGAGGGATTATATGCCAGTGGTGATGCTCAGTTGGCAGTTTGACATGTAGATCTTAAGCTCAGGAGAGAGATATAAAAAAATTAGATTTGGGCCGGGCGCGGTGGCTCAAGCCTGTAATCCCAGCACTTTGGGAGGCCGAGACGGGCGGATGACGAGGTCAGGAGATCGAGACCATCCTGGCTAACATGGCGAAACCCCGTCTCTACTAAAAAAATACAAAAAACTAGCCAGGCGAGGTGGCGGGCGCCTGTAGTCCCGGCTACTCGGGAGGCTGAGGCAAGGAGAATGGCGTGAACCCGGGAGGCGGAGCTTGCAGTGAGCTGAGATCCGGCCACTGCACTCCAGCCTGGGCGACAGAGCGAGACTCCATCTCAAAAAAAAAAAAAAAAAATTAGATTTGATATTCATTGCTGTGCAATATCAATCATTGAAACCATGTGTGTGAATGAAACTAATTTTTCTTTTTTTTTTTTTTTAAGATGTAGTCTCGCTCTGTCTCCCAGGCTGGAGTGTAGTGCAGTGGCGCGATCACGGCTGACCGCAAACTCCACCTCCCAGGTTCACGCCATTCTCCTGCCTCAGCCTCACAAGTAGCTGGGGCTACAGGCACCCGCCACCACGCCCGGCTAATTTTTTTGTATTTTTAGTAGAGACGGGGTTTCACCGTGTTAGCCAGGATGGTCTCAATCTCCTGACCTCGTGATCCGCCCGCCCTGACCTCCCAAAGTGCTGGGATTACAGGCGTGAGCCACCGCACCAGGCCTAATCTTTTCTTTTAAACTCACACAGATCATGATTTGATCTATCCTAGGTTGAAAAGAAACTACCTCGGTCTTAAAAGAGAGATGCCTTCCCTTTCAAATACTCATTCCTAAACTTTTCAGTAGAGAGATTATTCCTGATACATTTCTAGATGCTTAGGGAAAGTCAGTCAATGATTATGGACGAACCAGAGGCTTGGCTCCCATTCTGAGAGGTTGAGCCAAAGACTCCGGGTACTTCCTTTCCGTTTTGGAAACCAGCTGTCAGAGGTGTATGAAGCTGGCACAATTGGTAGCAGCTCTAGGGTCTCCACATTGTAGGAGGGAATATATCTCTCTTCCAGTTGCCCCCTACACTTGTTGACTGACTGGCTATTGTGGCCCAAAGCAAAGGTTGTCAAATAGCCTTTCCTTTTCAGAGAAAAAGAAAGAAGAATTTTTAAAAAGGGCATTTTTGCTAAAATGCTCAGTGAACTTGGGTGAGTAATTTATCCTCTCCATGCCTTGAAATATAGTGCTATCTACCTAATATACCTCACAAGAAAGTTGTGAGGATCAAATTAATCATGGAGTATTAAAATGCTTTTTAAAATACACTATAAGCAAAATGTATTATAATTTCAAGCACCAAGATCTCTGGACTCTAGTTTCCAATCCTTCATTGTTCCAATTAAAAATGGTATTTTACTTTGCCTTCGTTTATTTTCCTATATATGACAGAAGTGATCATAGACGTTTTTTGTATTTTGGAGTGTGCATGTGTTTGGGGGGCAGGATGTGTGCTGGCTTGTATACAAACACAATTATCATAAATGGCTTTAGAATAAGTAAGCACTTAAAAATGCTAAGTAGGTTTTTATACACTACCTGACATTATTCTTTTAATCTTTCACATCTCTTCCTCTGATATCTCTTTTTCTTCAAAGAATTCATGCAAGCATACACTACTGAACCCAATCCCCTGTGAGGAAAGGGGGGAAAAATGTCTTCCTGTACCCTGATCTAGAGGCAGAAAGTGCTCCTTTATTTATATTAACAAAACAGAAATAACATTTTTATTAGTTGTCTATGGCTGTATAAAAAAGCAGCAAATCTCAGTCCCTGAAATGTCTACAGTTCGCAAAGGCCAAAACAAGCATGAAGACATGAGCTAATATCAAGCAGAGAGGCTGTGCCGCACAGATGAGTAAGGAAGAAAACATGCCAATGGATAAAAGTTATTCAACCCCTGAATGGATTGCCTAGAAAGGTAATTTGGGGCAGGATCAACGGACTTGAAATCTGAATGAAATAGCAAGAGAGATGAATCAGGAAACAATAGAATTGATCTGTCATAGTTTGGGTTGATTCCTACAGGCCAGAGTTCAAACAAACCAGTCTAGAATCTCTAGGTCCCTTCAAACCTCAGAGTCTCAAGATATAATTATATGAAATGCACTGAGACTAATATTTTTGCAAACCAGCCTAAGACATCATTAAACAACTTCTAAGCAGAAATAAAAGACATTTGTGGTAATGCCACCACTATTCCTCAGTCTCATGCACTAGTAGTTGAAGTCATCCTACCTTCCATCGCTCTTTGCCCCATATATATAATTAAGTCACTAAGCACTCTTCATTTGAATTCTGCATTTTGTTATTGCCTATCTTACTGCATTTTCCACTGCTATTACCCTGCTTACTGCCCTTAAACGCAAGCTAAGCCTCCGAGCTGGTCCAACTGCCTCCAGTCTCTCCCTGTCAATCCATTCTGCACATAGTCACTAGATTCATCCTCCCTTGACATTACCCTTCTACCTCCAGTAGTTCCCCACTACCTATAGGATAAAGTTCAAACCCTTTTCGCATGGATCCTAGGCCTTCCATTATCTGGCACCAACAACATTTTGAGTACGATCCTTCTCTATAAATCCTCTGCTCTAGAAAAACTATTTGCGGTGTCTCTCAGCACAACCTCTGCTTCCTCTGCATTTACCTATACCAGTATTGTAGCAAGAATATAGCTCCCATTGTAAACTGCCTCTCAAAATATCATCTATCCTTTGAGATCCAGCTCAAATTCTACCTTACCCAATAAATATATACTGCATGTCTAGTATGCACCAGGCAGTTTAAAGTCTTGTTAGCTTTCCCAGTCTTTTATTGCTCCCTTCTCTGAGTCCATTGAGCAGTGTCTAAGTATCACAATTGGCCCTTTGTAGTGATTCTCTTATATAATCATTAGCCATTGTTTTCTATCTTAATGTTTTTTGTACCCAAGAACACTGTAAGCTTCTTGAGAGCAGGAACTTGGTTCTGTATTTCTTTCTTCCCTCACCCCTTACTCCACACCCTGAAAGTAACACATTGCTTTGCATTTTGTAGGAAGGAGATATATATTATTTTAATTATTTTTATAACAGCATATTTCCAGTCAGAAATCCTATTGACCTGAGAAAGAGTTACTACATCAGCATCAAAGCAGCCTAAATGAAGCAGAGCAAAAGTAAAACCAACTGGCTCTCTTGGAGACAATACAATTAAATTATAAGTCTAGAAGGAAAACACATCTGTTCTATGGCCTGGAGATATAAAGAATGCCTATAACATATACGAGAAAGAGAAAGATGACTATAGCTCATAAAAGAAAATCAAACCATTATATCATTGAAATAAACTGTTCCTGTTCTAGACAGGAGAACTAATTCAAAACTTTCAATGATTTCCAGTTATAAGTTCACTTTACGGTTCCTTGCAAATTGAAAATTAGTGTAAAGAAGGAGCAAAGAGGTGGCTAGCACCAGAACAATCTGCTTCTGGACTTTTTCTTTTATTCACTTTCCCTCCTTCTCCCAATATTTTCTCCCTGCTACATCTCCAACTACCACTAGACCCCCTACACACACACATACATACACGTTTTTAATAGTTGTGTGTGTGTGTAAACAAGTTTATTAGCTGCCTTTGTAAAGATTGCTTTTCTCTGTCTCCTTGGAGTATTCCAGTTGAGGAGGGACCACAGCCCTAACCCCAAACCAAATACCAGAGACTCTCAGAGTCTTCCTGACCTGCTCTGCCTTCACAGCTCCTCCTCTTCTTTTGCTTCAACTCTGTTTCAGGCCCCACCCTCATCTCAGATCTGAAGACTAATATGGTCCTCAGTTTTCCCCCTCAGTATTCCTCCTCAGGCATGGCTTTGCATTCTCCCTTAGTTTCAACTCGAGCTTGGCCTCCCAATGAAACAAGCCTGTTTTTGTATCCAAGGACCATCTCCAAGGATACCCCCAGGACTTGTACACCACAGGGAATCTGACAGGGCTGAGTGCTGATGGTCAGTAGGAGATGAAGATACCCTCTGTCAACTCTTGTCTCTTTTTTGCCACCCTTTCTGTAGCCTTCAACACAGATTTGATCAAAATAGATCTTGGCCATATAGTAAACAGAGCTTAATATAGTCCAAGAAATTCTGTGGATATTTAATTAATAAACAGTTGTTGAACAGCTTCGATAGCCTACAAGCTGAATTAGACATAAATCAGGACACAGACAACCCAGAAAGTGTTTTCCCCAATATTGGAAGGAAGTTTCTAAGGAGGAAACAGAAAATTAAGGTCCAGGAAATGGCCAGTTGTTAGAGGGTCCAGGTGAAAGCCAAGGCCGAGCCATCAAACATTTTCATCTAAGAGCCCACAAAATTGGAAAACCAAGAAAGAGAGGTTTTATTTTCCCCATTTCATAGAGGAACTGTAGAGGCATGAGTTCAAAGAGAAAGCATATTGCAGCTAGCAAAGCAACCCTTTTGGGGGAAGCCTTTCCAAATAGGCTCTGCTGATGGTTCTCAGTCATATATCATTTTGGTGGAGGGAGGATATTCATGCAAACAACAAACAAACTGCAGTTAGCAACATATTGCATAGAGTGATTTACAATAAGAACTTCGCTTGGGAAGTGTTGATAGGTTCATGTGCACCCCCAGTGGAGAAACACTGAGTTAAATCGGAGGGATCAATCCAACCAAACACAGGAACCAGAAATCACCAATGTTTTTGACAAAGAACCTCAGATAACCTCAGATAAGTTTCTTTGTTTCAAATCCGGTCATATCTAAGTAATTTATTATGCTAAATATATTACATGAATAGGAGCAGCCTCATGTTCATCAATATTGGAAAACATTATATCTTAGATCCTTCAAAAGAATATTACTATTACAACCTCATTTTATTTTGTGAGGGAAATATCTTTTTTTATTATTATTATACTTTAAGTTCTAGGGTACATGTGCATAACATGCAGGTTTGTTACATATATATACTTGTGCCATGTTGGTGTGCTGCACCCATCAACTCGTCAGCACCCATCAACTCGTCATTTACATCAGGTATAATTCCCAATGCAATCCCTACCCCCTCCCCCTCCCCGTGATAGGCCCCGGTGTGTGATGTTCCCCTTCCCGAGTCCAAGTGAACAGAAAACCAAACACCACATGTTCTCACTCATAGGTGGGAATTGAACAATGAGATCACTTGAGGGAAATATCTTTTATTGCCTCTTGTTTTAAGTTCCGAATAGATGCGGGTTGCCCTAGGTGGTTATCTCTCCCTGCATTGGTATATAAGTTTGTCATTATCAGGTAGTTTGGCAGGGCTTGCAAATGTAAATATCCTCAGGGGTCAGGCAGTAACAAAACTGTGAAAGTATTGGGTAGGAGATAATTGGGAGTAGTAAGAACTGTGGTGATCAGCAGAGGACATGCCCAACCAAGAATTTCAGTTCAAAACTTTTTAAGGCCACATGCTGGTCAAACATATGTTTCTAAGTTTTAGACTTAACCTCTGGCACCTAGTTTTCTATCTCTGGTTAAAACTCGAAGCAAAGAGGATGGACTTGATAAGTCCTCAGTGTCTTTCAGCTTGAATATTTGTTTATTTTGTATTAAATGTTGCAAATCAATCAGAACCCCCTTTACTGGACAGATTCTAAATGGGATTCAGTACAAATCCATTTTCTCATACCTTAATATCACTTCCCTTATTCTATTCCTCAGAATAAAAAAAAATTGCATGGTTTTCCTTTGACTGAAACAAATTCATAAAATTTCCTTTATTTACCATCAACATTGGTCCCTACCTGCTCTCTGTGAGAGCTACTCTGGCATTTTGAAGACTATAGAACTGATGCCCTAACTAGGTCCTATTCTGAGATACACATAGGTGAAAATTTGGAAACAAACACTTTAGCCTGAGTTTATGATGGTAGGGATGGATGTGGAGATTTTGGGTTATCAGAAAACCCCCGACTTGGTGTTGGTCTTTCGTTTTTACACCTTTCTAACCTTCCATCCCTTAAATTCCAGGGTGATATAACTCAGAAGCTCCAGAAAACAACCTTGTCCACTGAGTGCATACCCTTAACTAGGCTCTTTGAATGGGTTTTACGTCAAGACTCTGAACAGTTCTAGAAATGGAACTGCGTCATGTGGCAGGGACTGTAGCAACCAAAATAACAGTAGGCAAGGAGAAGCTCTGCTGCCCATGCAGCTGCAGAGAATCTTTCAGATGTACAGTTTCTTGTAGAGCAGAGATCATTCCATGTGTTGTGCACAGAATAGCACCAAACTCATTTCATTAATGATGAATAACCACCCAGAAGGGCAGAATGGGCTTCATTAGATGGTAAAATCCAGGAGTGGCAATGCAAGACGTGGGTGGTGAATTGCGGTTCTCATTTCACCATACATATTTGGGGCTCCTCAGAAACTGGTGAAGCTAGTTAATATTTAATATTGTTGAAGCAAAATCCAATGTCAGTTTTTGAGAAGGGAATTGACATGATGAAGAGAGTTTGATAAAGAGTATCTTGGTGATTCTACCTGTTGTGTTTGAGAGACAGGAAGCCTAGTGGTTAAACCCGTAGGCTCTTGAGCCAGTCTGTCTGGGTTCTTCTAATTCCAACTCTAAGGTCATCTGTGAGGTCTTGGGAAATTTTCTTAACTTTTCTGTACTTAGTTCCTTCATCTATAAGATGAAGATCATAAGATCCACTCTATAGTATTATTGTGGGGCCTAAATATGAAGCACATACAACAGTGCCTACTATGTAATGAGTACTCAAAAGGGTTATTAAAATGCTTTCCTCTTGAAAGCTTTTAAGAATAAGAATAAAATTGATGCTCACTGTTTAAAGATTTGAAGAGATCTTAAGCAAGTCACATCACTTTTCTGAGTCTTAGTTTCCTCTGTAAAATGGGATTATGAGAGTATATGACAAGATTTTTCAAGTACTTTTTTGGTAGTACAACCTTTTATTCAAGATTAGTTGATGCTTCTTTTTATTTAAATATTGGTGTAAGGGAATAATATCCTACATATGCCTTGGACACTTTTAGCCCACAAGACTGAGAGTGACACTTTCCTCTCTGCCATTTCTTGTTTTCTTAACCCTATGACATCAGAGGCACGGAATCAAAGGCTCCTGCCCCCAGCTCATCTGCTCACACCAGCTGTTAGGGGACAGTAGAGATTTTCCTTTAGAGTGAAAGCTGTAACAAGCATCTGAGAATAATTTGTTATTTATCAAGTGTTTCCTTTTGTTCACCATCAAACCTGACACTGGTCATTGGAATCACACAAACCAGCTGGTGAGTAAAAAGACAGAGTTTCATTTTGGCTTGCTTCTTATCCTGGCCTGCTATACTGAATGTCAGGGTAAGTCTGCTCTGAAGCCTAGGTGACCAGCTCTAAGTTAGGAGAGAAAAATCTAATATTATTCTTCCTTCACTGGGTAGGGGCTCCTTCACTGGGTAGGGGCTCTGGAGAAATCACTTTACCTTTGTGAATCTGGAGAAAACAGAGTTTGCAATCACTGTCCCTCCTTCTCTCCCAAAGACACTACACAGAGAGCAGAAACAAGAATAGACCCAGGGCTAGAGAAAGGGCAAGCAAGAACAGGCATAGGTGGTAGTCTCTCTCCATTTCCATCTTTTGAATAAAATGTTTCTCCAGCAGTGGACCACTAGCCACCTGAAATGAAACCATCTTGGGTGCTTGCTAAAATATTAGATTCCTAGGCCTCACCCAAACCCACTGGATCTGAATCTATGGTAGTGGTGACCAGAGATTTGAATTTTAATAAGCTCCTTTAAGGATTCATTTATCCACTAAGAAACTCGCTTAAGAACCACTGGTCTAGTCAATCACCAGCTGTTTGAATCCAACTGGAAACGATGATCATCTATTTGAGATCTCAGTTATGGACAAGTTAGTTATGCACAGAAAATAAGTGTTAATTGTAGCTGGAGATGATTGAATGGGGTAAAAGGGAAGATTTTCTGGCACTGTGATTAGGCACATAGGAACGTGGAATCAATAAAAGCTGTAGAAACTCAGCACACATTTCTGCTTTGAAAATAAGATGACTGGCCGGGCGCGGTGGCTCAAGCCTGTAATCCCAGCACTTTGGGAGGCCGAGACGGGTGGATCACGAGGTCAGGAGATCGAGACCATCCTGGCTAACACCGTGAAACCCCGTCTCTACTAAAAAATACAAAAAAACTAGCCGGGCGAGGTGGCGGGCGCCTGTAGTCCCAGCTACTCGGGAGGCTGAGGCAGGAGAATGGCATAAACCCGGGAGGCGGAGCTTGCAGTGAGCTGAGATCCGGCCACTGCACTCCAGCCTGGGTGGTAGAGCGAGACTCCGTCTCAAAAAAAAAAAAGAAAAGAAAAGAAAAAAAAAAGAAAATAAGATGACTAAGTTTGGTAGTTCAGGGAAAAGCCTGCACTATATGAAGCTTGAACTACCTGAAGGGAGGTTCATATTTCTGTCTCCAGGAATAATAATAAAAAAGTGTAAGCGAAAACATCCCTTTAATTGTGCTGTATACATTTCTTGAGCCCCTTGAAGCCAAACAAACTTATTTTACAACTAAGGAAACTGAGGGTTAAAGATAGAAAGTCATTTTTCCTGGGTCACAGAGCTAGTTGATTGGTTGCAAATCTGTATTAAATCATTCATTGATGAGAAGACAAAACTTACTTGATTTATTTACCTATCTGCCCACATTTCCCTTTCCTCCCCCAATTTTGAGAAGAAAACACTGTTTCTCCCACTATATTTTTACCTTGCAATTAGGCTTTAATGCTTGTCAGCTGAAGCAGAAACTCTTCTGAGCATTTAGGCAGAGCGTCTAAAGGAGATCTAATGACCCTCGTGACTGAAAGTGAAAAGATTCAAAAACCAGTGTTCACAGATCTTCAGCTGCTCTGATCAAGCCTTAAAATTGCTGAAGCTATACCTTTGGTTGCACAGCTATCTACAGGAGCAGCCAAGGAAGAAAATGTTTTCTGAATAATTTACAAGATATATGAGTAAATGTGATATTCAATTAAGCATGTAGTCATATGAAGGAAAATCAAACAATTGAAATTGCCACTCAACGGTTGGCTGTAAATGCTGCCTATGCCGTTACCCCACTTTAGAGATGCCTGCTAGACACTGGCAAGAAGAAGACAGTGCAGTTAATGGTAAAAATGGCCCCTCTCTAAAAACAGAGTTAGAGTGAACATATGCCTTCAACCCTCTTAGGAAAATGAGCCAAAACCAGCCAGTAAAATGTAGCTGCACAGGCTGCCTGGCAGAGAATTTTCATACATTGCTAAGCAGCAAAATGCATAGAACATACGGTGCTATGGCTGGAAAGGACCTTCCAGATCATCTAATTCTACTCCTTTCATTTTATAACTGAAGAAACTGAGGCATCAGAGAGGGAAAGTGATTATCTCAGTATCACACAGCTGTATAATTGGTTCTAAATATTCCCTAAATCAAACTCCTTGGTGTGGAAGCATGTTTGATTTAGTGAGATGTCAGAATTACAGACCACTTTTTAAAATGCATTTCTCTTAAGAATTCTACAAAGTTTATAGAGCAAATAAGTAAACATTATGTATCCCAGTAATTCACAACCTTGGCTTGTTATCAGAATCACACCGGGAGACTTTTAAGGTAGTTCTGCTATTAAGTATTCTCATGCGGGGCCACCGTATACAATTGTGCAGGCCATGCACTGCATGAGAGTGTCCACTAATGGAGGCGAATGGGGGCCCAACTTGAGCCACTGCACAGACTTACCAAGCTATGCACCCTGATGTAGGCCTGCACCTGTTCAGAGGAAGATGTACCTTCCTCTACTTTTTGAAAAGGATCAATATGGATTAGTAGCAGCACTATATTCTTGGCTCCCCACCTCACAGGTATCACCGCAACTTCCTACTTCACCCTATCTTGATGTCCCAATATACTTTGAACGCTCTCCCACTCCTGAAATAGGCTCAATTGGTGGTTGCCTCTTGTGTGTCTCTGGACAGAAAAAGTCCTTTCAATAGGTGGTACAATTTCTCCCTCCCGCTTACTACAAATATGCAGTTGTTTAATGCAATGACTTTCAAGTTTTCTTGATTTCTAACTCAATTACTAAAAAAATCCTCCCAATATATGTAAATATATATATAAATTATATAAACATAATAATGCATATCACATATAAACATATTTATAACTAAACATATGCTACTGTACTATAAACACACAAAATTAACACATACAAAAAGGAAAATTTAAAGTATGTAATAAGGATGAAATTAACCATATTTTAAAATAATATATAATAAATATATTACAGTCGAAACATCTTTTTGGCTTTCACTAAAAAATTAACATTAAACTAATGTCTTTAGAGAGAGAAATGTTCTTTAATAAGCTTCATTTGTTATAAAAAATTTCAATATTTCATAATGCAGTAATCTGAAGTCCTAATTCTAAATTCAGCAATTTCAATTCTTGGAATTAATGGCTGTCAACCCCCCTAAAAAAAGATACTTCACAGAGACTTACAGTAAATCTGTTTTGCCTTCTCCTTATCAGTTTATTAATTGGAATTGTGCTGTTTTGACTTGGTAATGTGGCTGACAAAGAGCTCAAACTAAGAGTAGAAACTTCTAGAAGCAGAATGGTATTAGCTCTGCCATTTCCTTATTATTTTCTTGTGCTTACACTAAGTTTCTCCTCAATCTCTGATTTACTTGCATGAAAAATTGCAAACTACTTGCTCATTTGTAAGGATTAGGTTAATTAAAACTAGACAGTATGATATGTAATTTCAATAAGCAGGCACACACAAACTGTAGTATATTTTAACATGAGCAGAGTAAATGAAGGCATGAGGATGACTTCATCAACCCCTCATTATTCTGGAATTTCCACACTTCCCTTAGGATGCTTCCCGTATTGTTCATGACCTGTGACTGGCTTAGTTCCTCCAATTCCTCTCTGAACTCGAGTCCTCAAGTTTCCTCATATCCTGTCCTATAGTAACTATAGGAGACATTACAGCAGTTAGGAGAAAAACATGAACCAGGGAGGACTTCTCAGTGGAGGCTATATCTAAGCTGAATGCTGAATAATGGGGAGGATTTTCAAGGAGATGGAGAAAGAGGGCTTCTCATGAGGAGGCGACAGTATGAGAAATGTCATAAATAGCAGAGTGGTTATGTTCTATAGGTTTTAAAGACAGGTAGACTTTTGGGTTCAGATCCCTAGTTCTGGCTGTGGTCTTCACCTCTCTCACATGTCACTATTCAGTCCCTGTCCCCACCTGTCTCATGCCCACTCCATGAATCAGAATTTTTGAACATGGCACCAGAGTATCTGTATATTTTAGGGAAGGTTTGAGAACTGCCATATATACCATGTTCATAACTATAGTTATGTAGTATGTTTACCCATATCTTGACCCTATCTCCTGCAGTATCGCAGAGTGGCTCCCTATTAACCTATTGAGTTACATCCTCAGTCCAGCCTCCAGCACCCTAACTTCAACCACCTCATCTTGGTATGCTACAATGTTTCCTTGGGCCCTTCAACCACTACACATTCCCTCCCTTCAGTATTCTTTAACATATGACAATCCCCTACCTTGACAATTCATTCCCTTCCACTACCAATCCACATTACTCCCTTCAAGGCTCTGCTCAGAACACATTGCCCCCAAGAGAGATTCTCCATATTCCTCTGCTCCACCCTGTCTACTTTCTAATCCCATATCACCTCAAACTGTCGTAATATCTTTGTACCACTATCAAGCCTCACCTATTTTAGATGAATTGAGCATTCCAATGAATGAAGAAAAAGATCACATTTGAAGAATATGGAATGTATCCTTTAAGTACATATATCCACCCATACCATTGACTCATAAAGTATTACCAAATAGCAGCCTAGTCATGTCTGCTTTATTCTGATTTGGTAAAGCTACAATCTGTACAACTTTAGATACATGTAAATCAGATACATGTGAGCTAATTCAATATATGTGACCTAATAGGTTACTTAAAAACTGTTTTATGATGTTAAGCACACTCCTATATGGGAAGGCTGGAACCTGGTTCCATGTCTGTCTCCCTGCTGTCTCCTTTCTTCAACCTCAGGGAAAAGCATGCATTTGCAGTGCTACTCATTTTTTTCCACTTAGTTAATAACACCAAGAGATTATTTTATACACACATACAAATACACATGCTTTCTTCCTTTCCCTTCCTATATCTCCATTCAAGCTATCCCTTACACCACCAGGCCATCTATTACACCACCAGCAAAATCTCTTCACCACTCACCTATACAGCGCAAATAGTCATTCCTCTTAGCTCTCAATAATGGGGTAAAAAATGTGGTTTTGACACACTAATATTAGTACCGGTGCCATTAACCTATTAAGTCCTTTCAATGTAAGGGAACGGCATTTATTAACACTGACTACAGACCAAGTTCTGTGATAGATGCTAAGCATACAGAATTTTAGTTAGTCCTCACTGCAACACCAAAGCATAGGCACCACTGTCACCATTTTATAAATGAAACTGAAACTCAAAATATCAAAGTCACATAGCTAGAAAGTAGCAAAGTCTTCATTTCTATAAGAAAATGCATGCCAGGTTCCCCCAACCAATTTAAATATCACATTCTGGAATTTGAACAATTTAAGGATTTGTACCCACGAGTAAGCTCCTTTGTAAAATGTGTCCATTTAATATCTCCAGTTAGACTGCTTTCTCCTTGAGTACACTAATGTTGTCATTAACCAACAGGTTTTCTTCATAATGCCAAATATTTCCATCTAATTTATCCCCTGACTCTTATTGCTACGCCATCCCTCAGCTTCATACTTCAGTGGGTGAGGGGAGTCACTTCTATACTACAAAAATTATTTAGAACTTTTCATAAAAGTTTTCCTGGCACACAAAGGCAGACGTATATGCCAATGGAATAGAATAGAGTACCCAGAATCACATATATGGCCAAATGATTTTCAACAAGAGTGCCAAGACCATTCAATGGGGAAATAACAGTCTTTTCAACAAATGGAGTTGGGAAAAGTGGATATCCATATGCAAAAGAATTAAGTTGGACCCTTACCTTACACCATATACAAAAATTAAATAGATCAAAGACCTAAATATAAGAGTTAAAAGCACAGACTTCTGAGATGAAAACGGGGGGAAGCTTCATGATATTTATTTGACAATGATTTCTTGGATATGACACCAAAAGCACAGGCAATCAAAAGTAAAAATAGAGAAATTATACTACATCAAAATTTAAAACATCTGTGCATCAAATGACTCAACAGAGTGAAAAGGCGACTTATCGAATGAGTGAAAAATATTTGTAAATATCATATCTGATAAGATGTTAATATTCCAAATATATAAAGAACTCCTACAACTGAACAACAAAAAATTCCCCCAAAATCAATTTTTAAAAATGGACAAAGGGCTCGAATAGATATATCTGTAAAGATATACAAATGGCCAGTAAGCACATGAAAAGATGCACAACATCCCTAATCATTAGGAAAATACAAATAAGACCCATAATGAGATGCCACATCACACTCATTAAGAAGGCTATTTTTAAAAAAAAAAAAAAACAGTAAATAAAGAGTATTCGTGGGAACTGGAAATATTGCATCCCTTATGTACTGTTAGTGGGAATGTAAAGTGGTACAGCCACTATGGAAAACAGTATGGTGGTTCCTCAAAAGGTTAAAAATAGAATTACCACAGAATCCAGCAGTTTTACTTCTGAGTATGTACGCAAAATAATTCAAAGCAGGGTCTCAAAGAGATATTTGTTCATCCATGTTTATAGGAGCATTATTCACAATAGCCAAAAGGTAGAAGCAGCTCAAGCATTTGTTGACAGATGAGTGGAAAACAAAATGTGACATATACATACAGTGGAATATTATTCAGCCTAAAAAAGGAAGGAAATTCTGACACATGCTGCAATGAGGATGAACATTGATGACATATTCTAAGTGAAATAAGCCACTCAGAAAAAGCCAACTTCTGTATGAATCAATTTATAAAAAGTACCCAGAGTTGCCAAATTCATAGAGACAGAAAGTAGAGTGGTGGTTATCAAAAACTAGGGGTGGGGAAATGGGAGGTTGTTTAATGGGTGTAGAGTTTCAGTTTTGCAAGATGAAAATAGTTCTGGAGACTGATTGCACAACCATGTGAAATGTACTTAACACTACTGAACTGCATACTTAAAACTGGTTAAGATGGTAAATTTTATATGATGTGTACTCTACCACAATTTAAAAAATAGTTTTCTGGCAAAACTGGCTTCAAGATCAGTTGGAGCAATGCAGAAGACATTTTTTTTTTTTTTTTATCATGAGCATTAGGCTTTTGTGTTCACTTTCATCTACTTTTGAACAAATGAACATTGCCCTGGAAAACACCTCTAATTTCTGCTCTTGCTTATTGAGGCAGACAGTGGATGGGGAAAGCAGTGGATCTTGAGAAGATATACCATATTAGGCAGGGCTTCAGCAGAAAACAGAATTTACCCCAGACAGTCAAATAAATTGTAATAAAGAGAATGGACCAAGGGATGTGGTAATGCCTCTGTGGTGAGGCACCCACACACTAGCAACAGCAGGACTCCATTGTCAGCCCCAGAGGTGGAGGAACAAGACAAGGAAATAGTAGGAAATGAAACCTTGAAGGAGCTACCTGGCAGAAGCAGAAGTCCTGGCACCAAGGAAACGGCATCAATGCAGACAAGAAATATCTTGACCTCTATCTCTTCCCACCCTTCAGTCTTCTGGAGAAAACTCCCATTGGCTGAACCAGCCAGCAAAGAGCCCAGGTTATACATTCTGCTGCAGTTAGTCTCTCAAAGCACAGAGCAGGGCAGAGAAGGACAAAGAATAGATATGGGGTATACATGTTGGGGGTGACAAACAGAATAAGTGGCACACTTGGATTATAGTCGTAGGCCTGTTACTAACCATGAGAACTTAGACAAGTCAGTTAACGTATTTTGATTTTTGACCCACTTAGAAATTTGCTCACAGTAACCCTTGTCTTGCCCGGCTGACGGGTTTGTGAGTCTCAAATACAATAATGGATGACAGACTCCTTTCTACCCTACTAAGTGCTATTAAACATAGAAAAATAATGTTTCTTCCACTCTTTCTTTGGTCCTTCTCTCCTCTACCTGAGAAGGTCAGGAAACAACATAACAGAGTTGGAAAAACTAAACTGACAGGTGGGAGACCTGTGATGTCAAGCAAGCAAGTGACTTTTGAACTCTGAGCCTCAGTTTTCACATCCGTAAATATCTGAACTACATGTTCATATTAATGCCCTTTCTGACTCCAATGATTTTCTTATTGAAGTGTAGGTTAACAAGATGTACACACACACACACACACACACAGTGTGTGTGTGTGCACAAGACCATGCTGATGTGCACACAGTTCTTCTTCTTCTGCCTCAAGTCACGTATTTACACAAACCTACATATTTGGCGTTCATCAAACCAATAGTGCTATCCACAAGAGCAGGAACCAGGGCATTAATTACTACTTTGTCTTTCATGTCATACCATGTGAGAGACCCTTTCTGGGATAATCGCCTAAGGCAGTGTTGCCTAACATGGGTTCCTTCAGAATGTTAACAAGTGTTACAAGAGGAAAAAGTCAATTCAGTCTAGAAAATGCTGGGATAGCAAAGCAGCACTTCTCACAGCCTTTTTTTGTTTGTTTGGTTGGTTGGTTTTTTTGTTGTTGTTTTTGAGATGGAGTTTTGCTCTGGTCACCAAGGCAATGGTGCAATCTTGGTTCACTGCAAGCTCTGCCTCCCGGGTTCAAGCGATTCTCCTGCCTCAGCCTCTTGAGTAGCTGGGATTACAGGCGCGCACCACCACGCCCAGCTAATTTTTGTATTTTTAGTAGAGATGGGGTTTCACCATGTTGGCCACACTGGTCTCAAACTCCCGACCTTGGGTGATCCGCCCACCTCAGCCTCCCAAATTGCTGGCATTACAGGCGTGAGCCACCACGCCCAGCCTAGCCTTTAATATTCTAATGTACATTGTGCATCTCTGAGAGGGTAGTAAACGGTGGGATTTTTTTATTTGCCAAACTTATTTGACTGCAGAATCCTCCTACCACCCTACCCACAGCACCTCAAATTCTTTGGAATGATATGAATTGTTGGACCAAGTCCTATGTTCAGACAGCCTTTCTGTACATTTATGCTTAGGCCCAACATACATTTTGTTCTATTTATACATTAAGAATATATTTTTATTTTAAGTCTCAGCTACTCAGAAGGCTGAGGTGGGAGGATCACTTGAGCCCAGGAGTTTGAGCCCAGCCTGGGCAACATAGCGAGATCCTGTCTCTTAAAAAACTATATATATTAAATATATAAATATATATTTATGTATTATCTATTAATTACTATATAATTAATTATGTATTTTGTATAGTATATATGTGTGTGTGTGTGTATATATATGTATGTATATAGTGGCCTATAATACATGCTTTATCTCTCAATTCCTGCCTTGGTGCCCCATGCAGTTGGTGGTGCAGATGAATATGGAGGGGAGGGCAGCATAAGAAGGCATAATTCCTTACCCAAATCAGGAATAGCATTCCACAACGCCTTTAAGATAAGGCAGTCTCTTGGTACTTGGCATTGTTTAGGCAAGATGAAAGGTTGCTGTCATAATAACAATTCACATATGAAGAGCAGTTTATAGTTGCTGAGCGCTTTCACATAAACCATCTCATTTCTAAACAACTGAGGTCAGTAGGATCATCATCATTTTACATATGAAAAACAGCAAGATTATTTACCTCTTGCAAGGTTACTCAGCAGAGCCAGGACTCAACAACAGGTCTAGAACTTCCATTTCCAGTGCTTCTTGTAATGAACCAAGATTGAAGGCAGAAAGACTCCCTTAGCTTTCTAATGACCCAAACTCATTGGACACATAGTGTTGAGCATTCTCCTGTTGGAGAGGCAGGATGAGGTTGTCCTCTTGCTTCCAGGGAGGGAGGGACAAAGAGAATTTTTTTTTGAAGGTTTCCTTGTATTGTTTGTTTTTCTAATCCCATGGGTTAACCATGCTCATTACAGAAAGGTCAGCAACTACAAATAAGCAAACAGGAGAAAAAATTTAAATACCAATAAACACCTACCTATTCAGACACAACTACTCTTGACACTTTGGTGTTCTAGACACTTTTCTATGTATGTTAGAGTCTATGATACATTTTCTTTCACATTCTAGTGTTTCTGGAATTGGGCCATATCTTCTAATTGATGTTCATAGTTGATGTGGTAATCCTTCCTTCAGAAATATGGTCAGGGTTATCATATTGATGATGTGTCTTAAAATCATGGCATCTTAGAGTCTATGAGGGATCTTATATTTTTCCCCCAAATTATGTCAGATTGCTGTGTTGAAACCTGCTGTTACCACTCATCACTCTCCCCTCCCCTTTTTTTTTTTTTTTTTTTTTTTTTTTTTTGGGACGGAGTCTTGCTCTGTCACCAGGCTGGAGTGCAATGGCGCTATCTCGGCTCACTGCAACCTCTGCCTCCCAGGTTCAAGCGATTCTCCTGCCTCAGCCTCCCAAGTAGCTGGAACTACAGGCACATGCCACCACGCCCAGCTAATTTTTTGTATTCCCTTCCCTTTTATTTCTTGGCATGACGCCATGTCAGTAGATATTTTTCTAGCAAAAGTATATTTAGTGAATGCAAAACCACTCCACTGATCGATTGCACTGTATTTTTTTAACCAAACACCTATTGCTGAGCATTCAAATCATTTATAACTTTTCCCAACTACAAACAGCATTGATGACAGATATTCACTGAAGAATTGAGGTTATACTAGGTGCCAGGCATAATACTGGGTGCTAGACATAGAGCAATGAACAAAATAGGTGTGGATTCAACCCTCCAGAAGTTGATAGTCTAGTAGAAACAGCAGGCATTAAACAAGTAAACACTTTCATGTATATTTGTAAAGATTTATTAAATATCGAACACTGTGAAAGATAAGAACAATCTTTCTTTAGATTAGACAATCAGGAAGGGGCTCTCTAAGGAAGGAGTAATTAAGCTGAGATCTGAAGGATGAGAAAGAAATAGGCAGTGAAGGGAAGGCTGCACCAAACTAGACTCCCACAAGTACAGCAGGAAATGCCCACTCTCTTGCTGATATGGAATAAATAGTCTCCTTTATCTTTACCAATCTGGTGGAGATGAAAGGGATCTCATTATTTTTTTAATTAGCATTTTACAAATTATTTCTAAGGTTGAACATGTGTCCTTACTTCATGTTGTTTTGTCTTCCTAGAAGAGCTCATCAATAACACTGTATTCACTGCTGTGATGAGGTCATATCTACTACACACCACAGCATAAAGCTAGGGCAATGGCTGTTGAAGTGTGCTCCCTCTGGAACCTCCAGAGTATATCAGCATCACCTGGGAACTTGTTAGAAATGCATATTCTCAGGCCCCACCTCAGACCAACTGAATCAGAAAATCTGGGGATGATGCCTAACAATCTGTCTTAACAAACCCTCCACATGATTCTGATAAATTATAAAGCCTGAGAACCACTTTCAAGATAATATTCAATGGATATTTGTAGATGGATGCAGTTCCTACATCCTAGGATCCTAGGATGCTCCTCCAAATACATAAATCAGAGGATATAGACCTCAGCTGAAGCACAAAAGGGTCTGAAAAGAGACTTCATTCATTTATCCAGCAAATATTTTTGAGCACCTACTATGCATCAGAACTTTGCTACATACTGAAGATTTAATAAGGAAATAAGACAAGAGTCCCTGCCCTCACAAAGCTAATCGTTTAGTGGAGCGATTCCTTGTCAAAGTGGGATGAACGGCCAAGGAAAGTTCTAGCATGCACTGTTTTTGAACTCTTGAAAAGCAAGAAAAATGGAACAATGGTAATATAAGCACATTCTGGTCAGGATAAGTGAGACAAAAGTGGAAAGAGAGAAGCGGACAGAGATGGTGTGTCCATCTTGGTCCTGCTGAGTCTCCTCTGCAAACTGCTCCAGAACAGAGGTTGATTCCATATGGGAGAAATGCCAAGTTCCTACACAGTTATTATTATTCACATATTTCTCTAAATTGTATGCAACATTTCCCTTTTCTAGGCAGCATAGTCTCAGCTTCCTTAGATTCCTGAAGTGTGCCCCAAGGATTTGTAGCTCTATGTTAATGTGATACATAAAATAGAGTCACCTTGACTTCGCATTTATCTGGCTTATGTAAGCTCTAACCTTTCACTGCAGTGCAATAGAAATGCCAGACCCATTTTGTATAGGCACATAAACAAATACTCTGATTCTAAATCATATATTGGGGACCCTGGTGACTATGAGAGCATGACGACCTACAGGGAGTTAGGAATTAAGCTACTGATCAAAGCTCTGGTGTGGAGGGAAGCGCCAGGCTCTGGCTCCACTTGTTTTCCCAAGAAAACTGCTCATTGCAGTAAAGTCTTTGGAAAGAGCTTCAGAATTTTTCCTTCCATTGGCTATAAATCAAGGAAGCTATCTAGAGAAGGGGTCTGATGAGATCACTCTCCCACCAAGTCCAATAGCCTTGAACAAGCTCTTTATAATCCTTTCTTCTAATCTAAAAGAAATAAAGCCAAAAAAAAAAAAAAAAAAAAAAAAGGTGGGGGTGGTTGTAGAGGGGACTAGTTATGATGCATCTAGTTTTCTTTCCCCTCTAGAGCAGAGTTTCTCAATCTCTGCACTCTTGACATCTAGGCAACATAATTATTTGTTATGGGGCTGTGCATCGTAATACGTTTGGCAGCACCCCTGGCCTCCACCGACTAGGTGCCAGTAACTCCTCCTCAAGTTGTGACAACCAAAAATGTATCCAGACATCACCAACATCCCCTGCAATGTTGGGTGGAATCTCCTCAAGTTGAGAATCAGTGCTCTAGAAATTAAGGCAGTTAGAAATCCTGGATATTAACCCCTGGAAAGCCATGTGGACTTTATTTTCCCAATTTGATAAATCGAATCAGTCTAAATACAGAAGACACCACTCAAGGGTTCACAAAAATAACTTGGAAAGTTATCTCGTTCCCACTTATAATAAACCCTTAACTTCCTTCATTGACTTTAAATAGCTCAACATTATCAGAGCAATGAGATGAATTACTGAGGGCCAACAATTGGGGGACTCAAAATCAAGTTATAATGATTACTCCTTGCAAATGTATGATACTTCATGTTTTACACATCTGTCACTTTGAATTTATTTTAATAGTCATTGGTTATTTCTATGCCCCAGGGGCCTTTAATTTTCATACCACCTGTATTAGTTTTCTGTGACTGTTGTAACAAATTCTGCTTAAAACGACATAAATGTATTGTCTCACAGTTCTGAAGGCTGGAAGTTCAAAGTCAGTACCACTGGGCCAAAATCTGTGTCAGCAAGGCCACAGTACCTCCAGAGGCTCTAGGGGAAAATCTTTTCCTTGCCTTTTCCAGCTTCTGGTGGCTGTTAACATTCCTTTGCCTTGTGACCACATCACTCCCATTTCTGTCTCCAAAGCAACCTTACCTATTCCTCTTCTCTGGGTCATCAAATCTCCCTTTATCCCCCTCTTATAAGGTACCTCTGATTGCATCTATGGCACATCAGATAATTCAGGATAATCTCCCTGTTTCTAAATTCATTATTTGATTACACCTGTAAAGACCTTTCCCCACACCCCATCTCTTTGCCATATGAGGTAACATTTATAGGCTCCAGGAGTATGGATGTGGATATGGGGGAACAGAAGGACTATTATCAGCCAATTATACCACCATTGTGACGTAGGCAAAGATTACTATTTTCAGTTTACAGATGAGAAAATAGCGACACAAGTTAAATGGTTTATAAGAAGTTACATACTGTGAGAGATTGGCACAGATGGAACAAGAATCCAGGGCTTCTGACTCCTCTTTTGAATTACCCATGGCCCAAAAGGATAGAGAGCTATTCTCCCCTTCCTCCAGGAAACAGTTAAAAGGCACTGTGAAGTTAGTATAATCATGAAGGATTAGAGGATGGCGTTTACAGGCTAGCGAGGATTCTGGAAAGCCTCATACCATTCTGAGGGGCTTAGGGGTGAGAAATCACACAGAATTTTCCAAGATATTAGAATAGCACAAGGAAAATGAGAGGAGACAATGTGGTATGAGAAGAAAGCAAACTGTAGCCTTTTAATATTCATTGAGTCCATGACAGCATGCTGTTTCACCTGCTATTTAGCATTTCACATTGGCAACACTGAGTAGGCATATGCCGTGTATAATTTTACAAAACTCTTTAACAAAATAGTCTATACTTGACTTTTCACAACATCTCTGTATGGAAGGGCAGTCATTATCATTCCATTTCATAGGTGAGGAAACTGAGGTTTGGGGAGTTAAGAGATTTTCCCAAGCTAGAACAAAACCCAAGCCTTTTTCCTTTTATGATAATTGTCTTTTCTAATTATTATCTCTCATATAAGAATGATATACACAGGTATCTCGTAAAGTTACAACCCATAGCTACTGAGTTATCAGTATAGATGACAAATGTTACTTTATAGTCAACCCTCAGGAGACCCAATACCCTTCAGGCACTTTTCATGTAATTCAGATACACAAACAACAGGTGGCAGTAAGTGCCTTAGGTAAGTGGTTTGTATGACCAAATTTAAACTTAAATATGCTTATCTTAAACTATGACAAAAATGGTAGATTTTTAGGATTTTAGTTGTATTGTTTACAGTTTGCTACTCTATCTTATTCTATGCAATATGTTCAGATGTGTTTAAAGGTCAAACGTATTGAATAATTTCAAGAAAATAAAAATCTGTTATTTGCTGTCTTTCAAAATAATTCCTGCTAACTGCAATTAAACTAAAGTTTTGTCTTTATCCTGAGACTAAAATTAGAATGTTCATTTCCACTTTACTCTAAATATTTTTAAAATCTAATTTCTTCCTGATTAGAACATGGCTTCAAGATTTCTATTTGACTTACTGACAAAAGAGCCATGGGCTCTTTTACTCAAGTGGAAAAAGCTTTTACCATTTCCCATTTTCTCTCTAAGCTTTCAGGGAAAGGACTTAAAGAATGAGGAAATAGTAGGCAAGGACGTTTCTCCTCTTTAGTTCCCTATCTCTAGCTTTTTTTTTTTTTTTTTTTTTTTTTAACCTCTTCTCAATAGAGAAACTATCAAACAGCAATGTGTTACCACTGAAAGTACAGAGTCTTTTAACTTTTTTTTCTATCAGAATGAAGTAAATTTTCATTCTAGGTGCTAAAATAGCATTCCCCTTCCTAACAGGTATTTCCAAAAGTAGCTACTGGCTTAGTGCAACTTGAAATTTACATGTGATAAATTGCCCTAGCAAATCCCTAACTACCTCTAACATCCACACACTGGCTTCTGCGACAGATAGGCTCTCTTTTCAGGGCTAAGAGATGCAAACATACAGCTCACACCAACACAGCAAATCAAAGAACCCACACATTTAAGTACTTTTTATACGAAGATGTTCATTTGTTACATTAAAGATACACTGGCACTTGTAGTAAACAATATCCACATTGTCAGTCAACTTTAAAGGTAACACTAATCTAGGGTTGGCTCTGCACTGGGGACTTTGAGAACTCAGGAGAAATGTAAACCACAGTTCCTACCTCAAAAGATTTACAGCCTAATTGAGGAGATGACATTTCTAAATGATGCATTTGTATTATGTATCAGTATAATATGTACATAAGTTCATATTCAAGAGTGGTTACAGACACTGTGAAGTACAGTGGATCATAGTAGAAAGGAATGTTTCATAGAGAAGAACTTAAAGGGTGAATACATTTTGCATAAGCATATAAAAGAGGCAAGAACAGTTCAGGGAGAGAATAAGTCTCACAAAGGCAGGGGGGTGAAAATGAACCTGGTAGGATTGAAGGTCAGATGGGACTTGCCTGGAAAGAGGGGAAATTTGGTAAAAAAAAAAAAAATATATATATATATATATATATATATATATATATATATATATATATACACACATATATGTATATGTATATGGCTAAGATATATTACGGTCTTAAAGGTAGAGAGTTTGAAAAATATGATCAGTTTATAATACTTTTCATCTGCCCCTATATAGAGACTAGATCTAATAGTTAAAAATGAAAGTTTAAGCCAGAGTAGAAGTAGATAGGAGTCGTGGACAGAAGAGAAGCCAGGTGTTGGGAACTGAAGAGGGTTAATCCATGAGATGAGAAGAAAAGACAGGGGCCATGACCTTGAGGAGGTAAGCTACAAAGAATCAGAAAGCCATTAGCATGAATAGAAGCCCAACAAAAATTGAAAAAGAGTGATGAGTTCTGCTTCGCATGGTGAGTCTTTAAGAGTGATAGGAACTTTACAAAAGAGACCGCAGAAGACGGGGTCCCACATGGAAGAAGACAGTTAAAGGAAAAAGCATCCTTGCCCCTTGGACCAACTAAACACAACCCATCGTTAACATCAGAGTCCCCAGATCCAATGTGGCACCTTTTATTTTTCCTCCAAATGTTCAGCATCATTTATCTTCCTTTCTCGCGGATCCTGCATTTAATGGCTGTCACATTTGCTTGGGAAACTTGACTGCAACACTGTGTTTTCATGGGCACCAGTCAGAAGGCTTATACCAAAGTCCTTGCAGAAGACAATTTTCAGATAAGATATGTACTTGTCATATCTGCAGTGAGCATCTGTCAGTCTCATCATAGGCTGCACACAGAGAATTAGTTTCTAATCCTTAACACTCCAGCTTCCCATGCTGCTCCTCCTGAGTGGATTGAGACATGCAAATTAAGCTTGCTTTATTTGATTTGCATTAGAGTAATCACCTACTGTCCATAAAGTAATGATAAAACAAAAACCTTTTCCAAATTGACCAGCTTACCTAAGACCATTGAGAAAAAGAGAGAGTTGACCTATAAAATGCCTTTCAGAAATAAGAGGAGACACGTTCATAAAACATGTTGATCTCTTTCCTACTACAGAGCTATAAGCAATATAACCTGTGAAAAAAAATAGATCAGATTTCTGTCATTTTCAAGGCACTAGTCTGGAAATCAGCAAACAACACCTCAGCAAGATATCCTAAATCCTCTTTACCAGCTGAGGCAGTTGGTTGCAAATGAAAAATTAAAAAGATAGGATCTTCAGGGTCCCCAGGGAGACTATGTCAACCCCTTACCCCCTGAGTTGTCAGTAGAGTATAACAGTTTTAAGGATGTGGGTTAGAGAATTTGACTGCTGGTGTTCAAATTCAGGTCTGCTCACCACCAGCTGTGTGACCTTGGGCAAGTTTTTTCACCTCTCTGAACCTCAGTGCTCTTCTCTGTAAAATGGAGATAACAATATTTAGTTCACAAAGAGGATTAAATGAGTCAATGTATTGAAAACACATAACATGGTGCCTGGAACACGGTAAGTATTCAATGAATGTTATGATTATAATTTCTATTTCTTTCCAGCCATATGGCCCTTTGTCATCAGTTTCATAGGTCTTAGCAGGTAACTATAATTCCAATGCTTATAATTTTTAACTTTTCTTTATACAAAAGATATTCACTTATGCCCTTGTGCCAAATGTAGCAGATGCTGTCATACCAATACCTCTTTATCCTTACCACTTCAGTGCATGCCAACCTCGAATTCCTACTGCCAGCACCTGCATTTCTTTCCCTGGGGACTTTTTCTGGATACCAAACTTGTTTTGCCAACTTATGTGGTAGGTTGGACATGCTGAGAAATTGATGGCCCCAACCAAAGACTGATAGGAGTCGGAGTACCCTCACCTCTCAGGTGGGGTAACTCTGAAGGAGATGTCTTACACTGCCTTCAAGACTCTCCCCTGAAGACTTAAGCCCCAGCCACTCTGTCTGTGGCAGCAAATTTGATAGTGCTGTCTTTAACATGTGCTTCCTTCTCTTGTTTCACTTTTCCATTCTTCTATCACTATTTTCTTCAACTCTGAAACAAACTATACTTGAATCCCTGTCTCAGGGTGTATTCTTGTGGGAGCCCAGACTAAGATCTTCTCACAAACCTGTGAGATAATTAAGGGTAAACATCATCATTTTGCAGTTTCAGTAAGAAAATCCAGTTGCAGTTCACGTGGGTAGTTGGTAGAAGAGATTGGCCTAGAACCCCTGTCTCTTGATAACCTGTGTTCTTTTTCTATTACCAAGTATATATCATAGCTTTTTCCAGTTGCACGCAGACTAATAATGTCAGTAATTCCCTACTATCTTCCTCCTCATTGTATATCAGTTGGCCTCTGAAAAGTCTGTCTGGACCAAGCAGGAAATGGTCATATTCCAGCTGACTCTTATCACTGAACTTCCCTTGTGTGACATGCGTTTTTATCAGTTTATTCTTTAAGTGTATGATCTTAAAAAGCCCTCTACCTAATGTACACTACATTATCTGCCAGAGTCTGGAAATGGATTGTTCTAGATCATCAAGAGTCTAGCTAATAAGGAAGTTCGGAATTAGCTGGAACTGATTTGTTTTTAAAGTAGCACTTAGCATAGTGGTTGCACTAAAAATCCATTAAGGTCCCTTTGATGATTTGATCTCAGGGTCATGTATGAACACATCAATTCTTATTAGATTGAAAGATCTACAAAAGAGCTGTTTTATCTTTTTAAGCCCTTCCTCCCACCCCAACCCAAAAGGAAGGCACCCAATAACCCTGGGTACCATAACTGAAAGGCTACTTAAATTGAGCATCTGTTAGATGTAAGAGTACAAGAAGATTCTGCCCATTGAGGGCTCTTATTTGGAAAGCCTCCTTAATTAATGGCCATCTGGTCCCCCATGAAGGACTATAATTAAGAAAGCAATGTGGGAGCAGATACATCAGTTAAAAACTCGCCTGTGCTTGCCTTTCCTCCAAGATATTCAGTACTCAGGTAAATGCCAAGGTCACATTGAGCCATTTATCTTTTTCATAAAAAAAAATGGTTTGGGTGCAGAAGTTGGGATAAAATAAATCACTGATTGAATTAAGGGGCAGACACAGGACTTGCTAACATCTGAATACCCCTCACTGACTCTGATTCAGCACAGATCTGCTGTTTTCATTGTCTCTGTTTTTTTCCAGTTGATTTTAGGCTCTGTATTACAGTAATAGAGGCACCCTGGATAGATGAAAGAACTGACCAAGCTTGATCCTTAGCTTTGTCAGAAAGATCTGCACATGTCCATTTTTACCATGAACATGAGAGAAAACTCCTGTCATGGTTATTCCTTAAGATAATAATCAAAGATGTGTTCTTCACCCAAGCTCCCAAAGAGCATCTGCTGAGTTAGAAATCATCTCTGTTAAAAGGTTTAAACCTAGGGGTATGATGAAACCATACACTTCTCGAAGTATCTGCAAAACAACAAAAAATAAAAGGAGTGACACACTGCCCCTTGCTGTCTAATCTCCTCCATCTGCAAGACCTCCAGGTGAAAACCTTAAGAGCCCCAGGCATTAGGTACAGAGTGTTCCTACTATCAGGAACTGGGGTTGCAGGAAATGGGTACAAGCCACTAGTATGCTTAAATTACAGCCCTCCCTCAGCTATGCCTTTTACATATTTCTCCGAAAAAAAAGTGAAATAACAAGAGTATCATTTTAGAAAAGTGGAGAGCAACATGAAGCACATTGTCAACTACCTCCTGGCTTTATAGTAACTTTAATGTTACTGTACAAAGTGACCCTTCACCTTTCTGAACCTTACCTTACAACAACAGCAACATTACATGCCTGTAACATAACTAAGAACCAGGAGGTAAGCAAACAGGGCATCTGAGCACCAAGTCTGTGTACTTTGACTCATGTGCTTCCTTAAAAGTGAGGCCCTATAGGCCGGGTGCGATGGCTCACCCCTGTAATCCCAGCACTTTGGGAAGCTGAGGCGGGTGGATCATGAGGTCAGGAGACCGAGACCATCCTGGCTAACACGGTGAAACCCTGTCTCTACAAAAAAAAAAGTTAACTGGGCGTGGTGACGGGCCGTAGTCCCAGCCACTCGGGGGGCTGAGGCAGGAGAATGGCATGAACCCGGGAGGCAGAGCTTGCAGTGCATCGAGATCCTGCCACTGCACTCCAGCCTGGGCAACAGAGTGAGACTCTGTCTCAAAAAAAATAATAATAATAAATAAAAATAAATAAAAAAATTTTAAAAAGGGAGGCCCTATAGGACTTGATTCAGAATCTATACATTTGCATTTTATGCATAATTTTAACCAAGTTTGAATGTTTTCTTTCCAATCTCACCAAAGATTAGAGACATCCCGTTAAAAGCTAGTCAGTGGATGTTAAAACAAAGATAACAGAACACCTACAGCACAGGGAGAGAAAAACTACGGAAAAGTTGGCAAAATAACTCTTTGCAGTCAGAGAACATTTAGTGTTTGCGCAAACGTTCATTCTTACAGCCTGTAATAGGCTCTGAGGGCATTGCTGGATACAGCACACTGAAAAGCTGAAAATCATAGTGTGGACCTTGAGTCATCAAGAAAAGATGAGACTATATTCCATACTGCCTAAGGAGGCAAGGAAGTGTACAATACATGTTAGAAAACATTCTAACAAAAGAAGTTAAATTAAAAATTGTTTAAATATAAAGAGGTAAATTTCTACACCAGAAAACTCTCCTATCCAGAAACATTCTTTTTCAAAAGCTCCATCTCTTGCTGAAGTTTCACTCTTCACTGTTCTGACTTCATCAGTTACAGTCTTGGTCGTCTCTTGGTGGAAGATGATGATTTTGCATCTCATACTCCCTTTTACAGTGGAAAAATACATGTGCATGGTTTTGCCAAGTTTTTAAACTCTTGGAAGAAGGGGGAGTCTTTATTTTTAATTGCGTATGTTGTATGCTTCTGGGGGTCACAAACTGTTCCCATTCTTATATTATCAGTGAATTTCCAATAAAAAAAACTAGTGCAAATTTAGACACCTCCCAAAGTGAAGGAAAATTACCCATAATGCATCTTTGCATTAGAAGGTTGGTCCAATTAGATTATGCAGCAATTTGTGTGGTTTCTCATCTGTACACTCAGCACTTAGTTTCCATTTCACCTCCAGCAACTGCAGCATTGACAATTTGTCTGACAAGTCCATAACCTAACTTAAAAAAAAAATGCCAAAGAAACAGAAGCTACCTATGTTTGTAAGGTACAGTTCAGAGATTGTGGAAAAGGGTAAGAGTACAGACCCAGAGCAGAGGGAAAGAGAATTAAGACAAAGAAGAAATTGTATGCCTTAGTTCTAAAAGCTACTGTGAGGGCTAGAAAGGGACCTATAGGGGAGGGCAATGCTGCAAGAAAGATTTAGGGGAGAAAAGATAAGGTCAAGATGGCAAAAGAAAATTACTATGAATGTCCCAATAAATAAAATAGATTCTAGAGGAAGTAGCCAGTACAAGCCAGATAGAGCAAATATAATTAACTATTTTTGCCCACTCTTTGATGACAGTGGTGCATAGGGACATTAGAGAAGCAGCAGGTATAATCTTTGAATGCATCTGGGCCTTCAGTGTTAAGGAGTCCAGACTAGAAAAGCTAGGTGAACTGTGAAAAAGGATAAGTAGGGTCTAAGAGAAGACCCATCAAGTAAACCTAGATACCAGAGGAATTACCTAGGATGATAAGAATGTTATATTTCAGAGCTGTGCTTAGGAAAGAAATATATTTTTCACTGAACAAACAATGTTTACAATTGATAGAGAAAGAAGGAAGAAAGAAGATAAAACGACCCAAGGAGATAATAAATGCAACATTGAAAGCCATTTTGGGGGGGACACATTTTGAAAGAAGACTACAATTTAGTCACCAGACTTTGCTTGAAGCCTTGCTCAATTTCCTTTCCCATTGCCTTGCTCATTAGTAGAGTCTTTCCCACTACTCAGCTACATTCAAGCACCCATAAGTATCCTCTAAGTCTAAGCAAGGATTTCTGTGTAGGGAAGACATATGGAGACCAGGGTTGCTTGTAAGGGTCTCTGTGGAGAGAAGGGTCTATAGTTGGCAGAAGAGATAGCCTTCTTAAGCCAAGCCTTACAAAACAAGCCCTGGATTCAGTGGCCCAGATAACTCTTTGTTGGTAAGAGTAACATCAGCAAAATGGCAGAATAGGCAGCTCCAAACTCCCATTGCTCCACAGAAACACTGAAAAGCAAGCAGAAACTGTCACAAACAACTTTATCAAAACTCTGGAAAATAGTCAAAGATGTACAGAAACCAGGTATATGTGAATCAAGAAAAAGGCAACTTCCTACACATTAGGAAAATTTTGTGGCATTTATTCCAGCTCTTGTCCTACCTCCTCCCTACTTTGGCAGTGGTCTTGAAAGTGGCAAATCACATTCCTTGTGTGGGACCCTGTCCCTGATTCCAAAGGGAGTGGAACAGACCTTATCAAAGGGTTATTGTGTTCGTCTGTTCTAATCTATGTATGGGCTCCCCCAAGGGCTGATGCAAGGCATTCCTCTTCATTTCACCTAACTCAGAAGTCACTCAGTGTGAAAGTGGTGGACATTTCTCAAAGGTTTTGTAAGGTAAATGAAAATCCTGCACCCAACTGGGTTGAAAGATTATGGTTGAGGCAAATAGTAGACCACCTAAAGCCTAGAAGAAAAAGCGGGGCATAAAATTTCTTTGGGAAATTAGGAGATTCAAAATCACCCATGTATACTGGGGAATTTAGAACACCATGCATATCCCCAGAGTAGGACACATGTTCAGAAAAGACTTAAGAAGATTCTAAGCTTTCACGTCTGGCTGCTTTCTGGGCTCAGTATAAGCAGGAACTGAAGGCTAAGGCAGTTTTAGACAGCTGGCTAAGTGTTGAAGGAATGCCCCAAAACAGAGCTAATCTTATATTTTATATATATACACACATATACGCATAAGATAATAATCAAAGATATGTTCTTCACCCAAGCTCCCAAAGAGCATCTGCTCAGTTAGAAATCATCTCTCTTGCAATGTTCAAACATAGGGATATGACCAAAGTCATAAGTATGTGTAAAACATATGTATATATGAGTTCAAGGAAATATCTGTCAAAGCCCTAGCTAAACACAAGATAAAGAAGCAGAAGACTTAACTTATGACCACACATGACAAAGAATACAGTCTTTACAAAAATAGTCTGGAAAAGTAATTAAACAAATAGATGACTCTAGCTTTCCACAATCAAAAATAGCAAACCCTAGAGAAAGTGGAGAATCTGATATCCAGAGTAACCACCTTATAATATTCAAATATCCAGTTTTCAACAAAAATTCATGAAGCATACAGACAAATAGGTAAGTATGGCCCATTCGAGGGGTTGTGGGGAATAGAAACTGTCCCTAAGGAAGTCCATTGTTAGGGAAATTTATAGCTCTAAGCTCTTACATTAAAAAAAAAAAAAAAAGAAAAGAAAAGAAAAACTTAAAATCAACAGCATCACTTTCCATCCGAAGGATGTAGAAAAAGAAGAACAAAGCAAACCCAAAGCTAGCAGAAGGAAGGAAATAATAATGATTAATCAGAAGTAAAATTAAGGACATAAAAATAATAAAGAGAAACAATGAAACCAGAAGTTAGCTGTTTGATAAGATCAACAATATTGACAAATCTTTAGTTAGACTGAATAAAAAAAGATAGAAGATATTAACGAGTAAAATCAGAAGTGAAAGCGACTTCATTACTACCAACTTTACAGAAAATAACAAGGATTATAAGAAACTACTATGAACAATTATGTCACAACAAATTAGATGAGCTAGATAAAATGGACAAATTACTGGAAACACACAAACTACCAAAAAGATCATATTAAAATAAACATCATATATTAAAAAGATTTATACACTATGACTAAATGAGATTTATCCCAGGAATGAAAGTGTGGTTCAACATTAAAAAATAATAATAATAATAATCCATCAGGCCGGGCATGGTGGCTCACGCCTGTAATCCCAGCACTTTGAGAGGCCAAGGCAGGTGGATCACAAGGTCAGGAGATTGAGACCATCCTGGCTAACACAGTGAAACCCCGTCTCTACTAAAAATACAAAAAATTAGCCAGGCGTGTTGGCGGGTGCCTGTAGTCCCAGTTACTCGGGAGGCTGAGGAAGGAGAATGGCCTGAACCCAGGAGGTGGAGCTTGCAGTGACTGGAGATTGCACCACTGCACTCCAGTCTGGGTGACAGAGCAAGATTCGGTCTAAAAAAAAAAAAAAAAAAAAATCCATCAATGTAAAACATTACATTAAGAGAGGGATGGAGAAAAACCACATCATCATCTCAAATGATGCAGAAAAAGCTAGCAAACAAATTCATCAAAGTTTCAGAATAAAAATCAACATACAAAATCAGTTGTGTTTCTGTACATTGGCAATGAAGAATCCAAAAGAAAATATAAAAATAATTTAATTCAGTGTAGTATCCAAAAAAATCAAATGTCTAGGAAGAAATTTAACAAAAGAGGTGCAAGTGTTATACCAAAAACTGGAAAAAAAATGCTAAAAGAAATTAAAGAAAATCTCAACAAATGAAAAGACATTCCGTGTCATGGATTGCAAGACTTAATATTGTTAGGATATCAATACTGCTTAAAGGGATCTATAGATTCAATGCAATTTATATCAAAATCAATGGCATTTTATGGCAGAAATGGAAAACCTTATCCTCAAATTCATATCAAATTGCAAGGGTCCCCAAAAAAGTCAAAACAATCTTAAAAAATAAGAATAAGTTTTGTGCACTCACATTTTCTGTTTTTGAAAACTTACTACAAAGCATAGTCATAAAAAACAATGTGGTACTGGCATAAGGAGAGACATATACATTAGTGGAATAGAACTGAGAGTCCAGAAAAGAACTCATAGATCAATGGCCTATTGCTTTTTAACAAGGGTGCCAAGATCATTCAGTGGGGGAAAGAATAGCCTTTTCTTTTTTATTGAGATGGGGGTCTTGCTCAAACTTGCTTGTGGGCTGAAGCAATTTTCCTGCCTCAGCCTCCTTATTAGTTGGAATTAGAGGCACATGCCATTGTGCCTGGCAAGAATAGTCTTTTCAACAAATGGTGCTGAGATAACTAAATATCCACATGCAAAAAGATGAAATTGCGCATACTTCACACCATATATCAAAATGGGTCAGCAACCTAAATATAAGAGTTAAAACTATAAAACTCTTACAAGAAAATATAGGGGTAAAATCTTCATGAAGTTGAATTTCACAAAGGATTCTTAGATATGAATACCTAGAGCATAAGCAACAAAAGAAAAACATAAATAATTTGGACTTCATCAAAATTAAAACCTTTTGTGCATCCAAGGATATTATCAAGAGAGTAAAAAGACGACCCACAGAATGAGAGAAAATACTTTCAAATGATATCTCTAATAAGGATCTGGTATGCAGAATATATAAAGAACTCCTGCTACTCAATAACAAAAAGATAAAACCCCTATTTTTTAATTATACTTTAAGTTCTAGGGTACATGTGCAGAATGTGCAAGTTTCTTACATATGTATACATGAGCCATTTTGGTGTGCTGCACCCATTAACTCATCATTTACATTAGGTACATCTTCTAATGCTATCCCTCCCCACTCCCCCGACCCCATGATAGGCCCTGCTGCGTGATGTTCCTCACCCTGTGTCCAAGTGTTCTCAGTGTTCAATTCCCACCTATGAGTGAGAACATGCGGTGTTTGGTTTTCTGTCCTTGCGATAGTTTGCTGAGAATGATGGTTTCCAGTTTCATCCATGCCCCTACAAAGGACATGAACTCATCTTTTTTTATGGCTGCATAGTATTCCATGGTGTATACGTGCCACATTTTCTTAATCCAGTCTATCATTGATGGACATTTGAAAACCCCTATTTTAAATTGGGCAAAAAACTTGAATATGTATTTCTCCAAAGAAGATATATGTATGGCCAACACGCATATGAAAAGATGTTTATCATTATTCATTAGAGAAATGAAAATCAAAACCACAATTAGAGAGCTCACACCCATCAGGATGTCTTATAATTTTAAAAAAGACCAAAACAAGCATTGATGAAGATGTACAAAAATTGGAACCCTTACATCTTGCTGGTGGGAATGTAAAATGGTGGCTGATTGAAAAGCAATTGGTAGTTCTTCAGGTAGTTTAACATAGAAATGCCATATGAATCCATATTTCTATTCCTAGCCATATACGCTATAGAATTGAAAACAGGTACTCAAGCAAGCATATGTACATACATTCCTAGCAGTCCTAATTATAATAGCCAAAAGATGGAAACAACCCAAATGCCCATCAATGGATTTATGTATAGATAAACAAAGTCTGGTTGATTCCATATGTTGTCTATTGTGAACAGTGCTCCAATAAACCTAGGAATGCAGGTATCTATTTGACATACTGACTTCCCTTCTTTTGGATATACATCCAATAGTGGAATTACTGGATCTTATGGGAATTCTATTTTTATTGATTTTTTATTTTTTGAGGAACCTTCATACTGTTGTCCATAATGGCTGTACTAATTCACCTTCTCACTAGCAGTGTGTAAAGGGTTCCCTTTTCTCCACACTCTTGCCAACACTTGTTGTCTTTTGATTTTTTGATAGTAGCCATTCTGACTGCAGCAAGGTAATATCTCATTGTAGTTTTTATTTGCATTTCCCTGATGCTTAGTGATGCTGGGCATTTTTTCATATGCCTATTGACCACCTGTATGTCTTTATTTGAGAAATGTCTATTCAGCTCTTTTGCCCATTTTTAAATCAGGTTATTTGTTTATTTGTTGGTGAGTTGCTTGAGTTCCTTATGTATTTTGGATATTAACCTTTCATCAGATGTATAGTTTGCAAATACATTCTCTTATTCTGCAGGTTGCCTCTTTGCTCTATTTATTGTTTTTTGAGATTATGTATATAAGATCAAAGTCTATATGAAATATATACACACACACACAATGGAATATTGCCTAGATTTAAAATGAAATGAATTACTGATACATGCTACAACATGGGTGAACTTTGAAAACATTATGCTAAGTAAAAGAAGTCAGATACAAAAAGTCATATATTGTATGATTTCACTGATGTGAAATATCCATAATAGCTGACAATATTATCTATATCTATGTATAGATATATATACATCTATGTATATAGATATATATCTATGTCTATATCTATGATAATATTGTCTATATCCATAATAGGTGAATTTCACCTAAATAAATTTTTTTTAAAACTTTGCTGGTGCTCAATATGTGTTTTAAGTGTTAATTTTTTTAGTTAACTCCTATTAACATAATTAAGAATACACAGCTTCAGCAAACTGAAAACAAAATTAGCCAATTAGCAGGTGCAGAAGTTGGAAACAGTAAGATTGGGGGGAATGCTCACAGTTAAAATGAAAATAAAAGCACTGTCTGAGTTTCATAGCCAAGAAGCCGTTCCCAGATGCCTGTCCTTGGTTTGGGTAGAGCAGGGAAGCTATTACTCAGACCTTTCATTCAAGGCAAGGACTGGAGGGAGCAGGAAATAATCCTTTAATTCCATGTCTCAAGGAACTGTGGGTTTTGCCCCCTTTTCTTTTCTGCAGAAGATAGTTGATTGTGTTCATCTGCCCTAGGGGAACCTCCAGAGAGTTGGAGCCAGGATTTAGAAAAAAACTAAGAAAGATTGAGATTTCCCTGCTTATCAGGACTCTTATGGAAAGCAGTAACTGTGCTTTTAATGAAGGCTAAGTAGTATAGTGGAATAGACGTTAGGTTGTAGAGCCAAAAAGACCTGATTTCAAATCCCAACTCTGCCCCTTAATAGCCATGTGATATCAGGCTATTTACTTAGCTGACTCAAACTTCAGTTTCCCCTTCTGATAAATGTAGATGTATAACTCTGCAGGATCCTCGTAAGGATTAAGTGAGATAGATATAAAATACCTAGCACAAAGCCGGGCACACAGTGGGTACTCAATACTAGTTATTTTTCTTCAGTCAAATAACAGATGTCCTCTCCATTCCACTCCACCTCCCTTGCAAAAATAGTAATTAGAATTGATTGATGATGAAGTATAGTAGACCAAAATTTCATTTACAAAAGATACTTAAACAATTATATAGGTGATGGATGCAATGCTTTTTCACCTGGTAAAACATTCTGTGTGAGAAGGGATAGCAGCAGATTCCTCCAGGAGAGATCAGCAAAATGAGAGAAAGACAAGGCTGATGGACAAATCCATCCCAGAATTCCTGTTTTTTCTATTGGACCCACAAGAAACGAAAGCTATCCACATTCCATAAGCAATGGGAAGCTTAACAAACAGATTCATCACAATTAAACCATTTGAGCAAGAAGAGTAATGGTTTTCTTATCCTCCTTATGAAGCTCCAGGATTCAGAATGCTATAGCAATTAACAAGAATGTGTGTGTGGATTGAGAGATGTTGGTTCAAATCCCAGATCTCTCACTTACTAGCTGTGGGCTTTGAGCAAGTCACATACCTTCGAGGCTTAGAGTTCTCATTTATAAATAATAATACTTAGCTTGTAGGGTTATTTTATGTATTACACAAGATGATACATGTAAAGTGCTTAGCACAATGCCTAGTACATAGCCAATGACCAGAAAATAATCATTTCTGCTCTCTTTTTAATCACAAAAAATCTACTCTGTTTTACAGAAAGGAGCTCTTTTTAAAGATGAGGCTATTGGCCCAGTGCGGTGGTTCACGCCTGTAATCCCAGCACTTTGGGAGGCCGAGGTGAACAATCACCTGAGGTTGGGAACTCCAAGCCAGCCTGACCAACATGGAGAAACCCCATCTCTACTAAAAATACAAAATTAGCCAGGCATGGTGGCACATGCCTGTGATCCCAGCTACTCAGGAGGCAGAGGCAGGAGACTCACTTGAACCCAGGAGGCAGAGGTTGCGGTGAGCCGAGATCACACCATTGCACTCCAGTCTGGGCAACAAGAGTGAAACTCTGTCTCAAAGAAAAAAAAAAAAAAAAACAGATGAGGCTATCATGGAAATGACTCATTATTCTACCTGTCTTCTAATTTTGAGTATCATTTCAGGGTCCTCTACTTTGGGTTATATAGGTACTTATTATTCTGTCTCAATTTAAAAGTTGAGAGACAGTTCACTCCAGTTAAAATGGCTTATACCAAAAAGATAGTCAATAACAAATGATGGTGAGGATGTGGAGAAAAGGGAACCCTCTTACACTGCTGGTAGAAATGTAAATTAGTACAACCACTGTGGAGATCAGCTTGGAGGTTCCTCAAAAAAATAAAAATAAAGCTACTGTACAACCCAAACATCCCACTGCTGGGTATAGACCCCAAAGAAAAGAAATCAGTACATCAAACAGATGCCTACACTCCCATGATTGTTGCAGCACTATTCGCAATAGCCAACGTTTGGAAGCAACCTAAGTGTCCATCAACAAATGAATGGATAAAGCAAATGTGGTACATATACACAATGGAGTACTATTCAGCCAGAAAAAAGAATGAGATCCTGCCATTTGCAACAACATGGATAGAATTAGAGATCATTTTGTTAATTGAAATAATCCAGGCACAGAAAGACATTATATTACATATTCTTTCTTATTTGTGGGATCTAAAAATCAAAACAATTGAACTAATGGACACAGAGAGTAGAAGGATGATTACTAGAGGCTAGGAAAGGTAATGGGGAGAAGGGGGGAGGGTGGGGATGATTAATTGGCACAAAAAATAGAAAAAATAAGTAAGACCTACTATGTGATAGCACAAGAGGGTGACAAGAGTCAATAATACATTGCATATTTTAAAATAACTGAAAGTTGAAAGGCAAGAAGCTTTTGTCAGCAGAAAATTCAACAAATTAAAAGTTAAAAGCAACAGATAAACAACAGATGCTGGAGAGGATGTGGAGAAATAGGAACACTTTTACACTGTTGGTGGGAGTGTAAATTAGTTCAACCATTGTGGAAGACAGTGTAGCAATTCCTCAAGGATCTAGAACTAGAAATACCATTTGAGCCAGTGATCCCATTACTGGGTATATACCCAAAGGATTATAAATCATGCTACTGTAAAGACACATGCACATGTGTGTTTATTGTGGCACTATTCACAATAGCAAAGACTTGGAACCAGCCCAAATGTCCATCAGTGATAGACTGGATTAAGAAAATGTGGCACATATAAACTATGGAGTACTATGCAGCCATAAAAAAAGGATGAATTCATGTCCTTTGCAGGGACATAGATGAAGCTGGAAACCATCACTCTAAGCAAACTATCACAAGGACAGAAAACCAAACACTGCATGTTCTCACTCATAGGTGGGAGTTGTACAATGAAAACACATGGACACAGGGCAGGGAACATCACGCACCAGGGCCTGTCATGAAGTGGGGGGTCTGGGAGAGGGGTAGCATTAGGAGAAATACCTAATGTAAATGACGAGTTGATGCGTGCAGCAAACCAACATGGCACATGTATACCTATTTATCAAACCTGCACATTGTGCACATGTACCCTAGAACTTAAACTTTAAAAAATGAAAAAAAGTTAAAAGCACTAAGTCCCAGCTTTTCTAATAACTAGCACAGCATCTTTCTGGGCCTGTGTTTGTATACAGTGAATAAGGAGCTTTGACTTCAGTATTCTTTCCAGTTTTAAACTTGCATGAAACTAATGATTCAGGCCAACAATAAAAGACAAGTCACCACTTTGCTAGCAAGAAGAAAAGAAATATATACATGGGGATATTTGAGGGACCTTGAGAAGTCAACCAGTTTGCTTAATGCTAGGATGATTTGGACACCTGGGATAGAGATCCCATACATTCTTTGTTGATGTTCTCTAAGGTTTTTCTCCCTGAAAGTAAACCTCTGTGATTTATATGTATGGAATAAGTAAAGTATGCAAATATCATAAGTATATAATAGTCACTGCACTGATGCAGTGAATCAACCTATATTCTGAGACATGATGAGCTCTGCAGTATGAAATAACTTCGAGGTACTCCGCCGGGCGCGGTGGCTCATGCCTGCAATCCCAGCAATTTGGGAGGCCGAGGCGGGTGGATCACGAGGTCAGGAGATAGAGACCATCCTGACTCACACGGTGAAACCCCGTCTCTACTAAAAATACAAAAAATTAGCCGGGTGTGGTGGCAGGCGCCTGCAGTCCCAGCTACACAGGAGGCTGAGGCAGGAGAATGGCGTGAACCCGGGAGGCGGAGCTTGCTGTGAGCCGAGATCGGGCTACTGCACTCCAGTCTGGGCGACAGAGCGAGACTCCGTCTCAAAAAAAAAAAAAAAAGAAAGAAAGAAAAGAAATAACTTTGAGGTACTCATAAAAGAGAATCTAGAAAGATAATTTGTAATTTGGTCTGAAACTTAATCTGCTCTCAGGGCTGAGGGTGTTTTCTCCTATTATCAAACCTATGTAGTTAAACTTTGGCCCATGTATTTTGAAAGATGTAGCATAACTAAACTTACAAAACTCCCCAATCACGCACACACATGTGCATACACACACACACATTTTCCTTTCCTCTTAAAGGAGATAGGATCTATTTCTCAAATTACATCAGTAAGATTTGATTCAAAGAACACTTGAATTATCTTCACCCTATAGGTGGAGCAATTTCCAATACTACCAAGAATAGAGCTTCTAGAAGGCCAAAACTTAGAGAAGGTCACTAACGGGCAAGTTCAGAGTCTTAGGATCAAGGGCAGAAATATGGTAACTGTTGCTTCTATCTCCCTAGTCCAGGAAAAAGGCAAGAAATTTCTTCAGACGAACAGAAAACTAAATGCCTCCATGGAAGCTTATCCTCCTCCTTGACCCAAATTTCTTTTCTTTTTTCTTTTCTTTTCTTTTCTTTCTTTTTTCTTTCCTTCTTTCTCTTTCTTTTTTTTTCTTTTTTCTTTTGCTTCTCTTTCTTTCTTTTCTTTCTTTCTTTCTTTCTTTCTTTCTTCATGGTCTCACTGTCACTCAGGCTGGAGTGCAGTGCCAAATATCTTAATGTAGCAATCTCTCTCCACAAGGCAATATGTAATCTAGAAATTCAATGTCATACACAATAACCACCATTAAGAAGCTTTCAATCCAGCCAGGACTCTACACATGCGCATAGAAGCATTGACTATAGGGTTCCATGATGGTCAAGAATGAGAAAATCAAAATTAAAAAACAACAAGCATAGACTATAAGGACTGAAAGGGGTTCTTAGAGATAATCTAGTCCAGTGGTTTTCATAATTTTTCATAGAATATTTTTACGGTTCCATAGAAGGGCATCAAACTATTGAAAAAGAGTTTAGGGCATTTCTTTGCACCTAGGAGGCTCTAGCTTCATGGTCTTGTTTTATTTAACTTTATTTATTGTTTTATTTAACTTTTACTTTTATCTTATTTAGTTCTACTTATATTGTTAGCAGAAAGGGTTCCATGACCAAAACAAAATGCTTGAAAACCACAGCTTTTATTCAAATACTTCAATTAAAATATAAAGAAATGAAGGCCCTGAAAGGGTCCAGCAATCTTTCCAAAGTTTTTCTGTAAGTAATTAGCCAAGCCATGAAGTGTTGAAGAGAAGATATATTACCTTGCGACATCTCTGCTTCTTTCAAGTGCCAAATAAGTGCTGGAGACAAATCATGTAGGTGGATACAATCACAGGGGGCTTCAGTGGACAGAGAGTGCTTCATAAGGGAGATTGGGCTTGAACTGGGCTATGACCTGTGAGGAGGGTTTCAGGAGTTGGAAGGAGGGTATCATGACAGAAGTACAGTCTCAATGAAGCTGCAGGGGCGCTGATGCATCCAGGAATGCTCTTATAACTGTTTCTTGTGGAAATGGTATGTTATGATTATGAAAGCTGTTAAATAATATTGAGAGGAATACTATGGTATGTTTGTGTCAGGCGAGACACAATGAGGAAGTAAAACCAAAATGCATGGAATGAAAGAAGTTTATTACTCACAGGTTCAAGAGGTTGAGGGTGTCAACAGGAGGCTAACAGGAAGCCTGGAGACAGCAGAGTGCTCAACCAGTAGGTGGGGAGTGAGAAAGTGGTATACCTGTGGGACTATGGCTTTATTAAGGTCCATGGGCATTATGTCGTAGGTTTTCCCGTGAGAATTGTGGATTGGCTTGTTTAAAGAAAATGCACATGAAGAGGGATCTTATTCACATGTCTCTGGTGTTCATTAGGTTTATCATGATTACCAGCTGTGGAGTGTTCTGGGGTTTGGGTTAATGAGATGCGGAATTTGTGAACTATATTACAAACAAGCACATGGGGAGTGGAAGTTTTAACTAGGTCAAAGGTGATGGGGGCATGACTAGGTTACCAATAACTTATGTCAGGCCAAAAAAATGAATGCCAAGGCAGTGATTATATTAAACAAATTTATGACATGGTGTTAGTGACCTATGTTTCCTGCTCACCAAACATTTTGCTTCTCATTCTGACAAAATCCATTGCTACTGATCTTTTCAGAATGGTGTCTGTACTGGAGGATTCTGTCAAATCAGCTTTGGTATGAACCTTAATAAGCTATACTTTCTATAATTAGCATAATTGGCTAATTTTTGTTTCCATATCCATCAGCGAGCTTAGAGATAAAATATCAAATTTTATCCCATATACTGAAATACCATTATTTACAGTGCTTTTTGATTATCTGCAGCTAGACTTTTTTCATAATATCTGGGTACCCACTTCCAACACATAATTCTGTTTAATTGTCATGACCACAAAGACCATTCTTCCTGAAAGGCACTGCATCCCCCATTTCTATTTAAAAGATACCAAAGAAAGCAAGGGATTTGTGTTGTATTTGATATGAATAGTTTCAGGGATGATTAATAAATGATTCTTGGCTAAAAGAAAGAAATGTTGGGAGTTGATATTATTGCATATTAGTGATGATTTAGTTGCTTTACTTTTTTAGCTTTACTATGGCATAGGCATAGAGTGAAAGTTCATTAGAATAATTTCTCTCTTTATTAAGTTGGAGTAATACCAGGGAGGTGACTTACCCAAAGTCATGTCACACATAAATTGAGTCAAGATTACAGGTCTCTTAATCATTCACAAAAATTCCTTTCTCCAAAATCACCCTAATTTGAAATATTTTCTTAAGACTAATAAGACTGCTTGAGACTTCCTTTCATCTTTTCTTGTGCTATTCATGGGGCAGCTAGACTTTACTGTGGAAGGGTAGGTATATTAGTCAGGGGCCCCTGCAGACACTTATTATTAAAAAATTGACTTGCATGATTATGGAGGCTTGGAGTCCCAAGATCTGCAAGCGGGAGACCTAGGAAAGCTGATGATATAGTTCCAATCTAAGTCTGAAGTCCTGAAAACCAGGAGAGCTGATGGTACAAGTTCTGGTCCAAAAGCCACACACTTGAGATCCAAGAAGAGCTGATATTTCAGTTCAAGTCTGCAGGCAGGAAAAGACTGATGTCCTAGTTCAAGTAGTCAGTCAGGAAGGGTCCCCTCTTACTCTCAGAAGGGTCAGCCTTTTTTTCTATTCAAGCCTTCAATTCGTGGCATGAGGGCCACTCTCATTAGGTAGGGCAATCTGCTTTACTCAGTCTACCAATTCAAATGTTAATCTTACCCCAAAATAACCTCGCAGACACACCCAGAATAATGTTTGACCAGATATCTGGACACTCTATGGCTCAGTCAAGTTGACAGATAAAATTAACCATCACAATTGAGATGAGGGAAACTTTTCTTTCTGTAAGGGAAGATAGAACTTGGCAAACCATTAGTCTTCTGTCCTTCCACTCATAGATAGACCAGCATCTCCAATCAGGCAGGTTCATTTTTAAGATGATTTAAAGCTGGATGAAGCTTCCAAGACCAGAGTTCCGACAGAAGAGATTTCTAGAGATTGAAGACACCATTTCCCTAACTCTATAAATAATGGGGGGGGGGGGAATGGTGTAATATTGCTAGTTGGAACTGCTCTCACTCCCTTTTCAATTTTTATGTATTTGGGCTGATCTCACCGTGCATCTTTCCCTCTGTTGGGGCTTGGGCAGAGTTTGGAGTAGCAAATATATGAGGATATTCAGCAAGGGGACCATAAGCCATGGAAAAACATGGAAATATAGCTGTAAATGGAGGCAGATTATAGAAGCAGAATATAGGAATATGTCAAGAAAATAGTCCAGATATAGGAAGTTCATGGCAATTGCAGATAATAATGAGATAATAGGTCAGAGCCTGACAAGTAATCAATAGCAGACTCTAGAAGCTAAATAGGAAGCCAAGTCCAAGGAAAGAATCAGAATAGTAGAAATTGACACAAGGCTCCAGAGACAAGAAGATTATAAACCAGACAACTTCTGTCTCCGACAGGAAGCCTCTTACACTTTTTTTAACAGGAGTCTGGGGCCTGCTTGCCAGGATCTAGCCAGTTCAGGACCAACATGGCTGCAAGTCACAGAATCATGATCTTTGTCAGAAGTACCTGCCAAGTACTGTGAGAAACCCACAAGAAGCTGGAGGTTGGAAACAGATTTCAGTGGCAGGAGGTAAATTTGTAAAAAGAAGGCCAAAAAGAAAGGAGACGGAAAAGAATTTTAAAGTAACTAAGTCCTGTTTGTAATAAATAAATAAGTAAATAAATAAATAAATAAATAAATAAATAAAATTCTTCCCCAGTCCCCACAGACAAGTTTAATAGAGGGCTTCACTCCGTTGGAATCAGACTACATAAATGCTAAACAATAAAAAGATAGAAAATGTTAGTATTGTTGTCAGTAAAATTCATAGCAGTTAATCTTGTCCCATTAAAATGTTACTTACAGTATATCCCATGGCAGTTAACAAGTTTTTATTTCTTTTCTTGAGCTTAAGCAAAAGCGAAAGGCATTACCAGATGAATTTTCTTTTTGTGGCCATAATTTTGAAACTACCATAAACTTTTCTTCCTCTCATAACCATGCCTTTTCTAGAGTCCATATTCCCACTCCATGACAATTCCACTACAAAGCAATGTACAGGTATTAGTTATGATGTTCTGTCTGGAATGGTGAATGTGAACACTCATTCATCCATGCAACACGTGTATTGAGCTTCTACTATGTGTCAGGCATTGTTCTATGCTCTGGAGACACAGCAGTGGAAAAATCCACACAAAACTTTCCTCTCTCATAAAGCTCATGTTCTGGTGAACTTTCTAATACACTGTTTAGAGGACCTGATAACTAGGACTTCTAACCTATCCTGGTACACACACGAAGAATCAGCTTTTCGTTTCAACCAGAAGCTCTTTCCTCTCTGTCTGTACTTTAATGGTTTAATGGAATATCTGAGTTTTAGAAAAGCATTCCTATTCTCCATCAAAAATGATATAAGATTGGAAAAACAGAAATCTGAGTGTGATTTAGATCATACTTCTCATTGTATAAATACAGTATATCCTATCTCCATAGATTTCTTATACTCTTATATACTCCAGAATGTATACCTGGGCTTGACTTCAAGCTCCTGGGCCTGCTGAAATCAGACCCCTTAGGGCCATCATTCAGAATCTGCAGACATCTACTGAACACCCATTAAGTGCTTGTCACATGGCTAGACACAATCAAATCATCCCACTTATTCCTCACACCAATTCTGTAAAAGAAAGAACAGGTGTTCTTAATCTTCATAGACTTTGGGTTTCTCAGCAAGATGTGCAATGACTTACCCGAGATCTATAAACCAGTAAGTATTCCACTGGAATATGAAAATCATTCTTTAACTCTATGATCCTTGCCTCCTAGTGTTCTTATGGGGGACTCTTTTTCCCTCTTGATCACCTTCATTGAAAACATGCATGTCAACATAACACACACAGTAGCCTTGGTCTTTGTTTAGAACAGGTATATTCAATTATCCTGATTGTTCAATGCCTATTATTTCCTTTAGATTCCACATTTGCATGGAAATATCAAGTGGGGACAGAAAGGTATTGGTGATAATGAAAAGACCATTCACTAGTATATGACTGAGAGCTTGAACATCTATCCCTATTCCATTTGGTATTGGTAAATCTGAGGCCTGAGCAGTTTCTAAACAGAGATTCATGCAAAAACACAGGAAAAGCCCCAGACATCTGTATGAGCAGTGAAACTTATGAATATTCTATCGTACCACTGGTTAGTAGGGAAAAGCCTTCAGTTTTGACTCAACCTCAGAAGTTAATTAGATGGAAGCACCTATACTAATCTTCTGCAGGCCTCCCTGTGTTCTGTTTCTGTTTTGTTTATTCTACCTGCCTACTATACTTACTATATGGGTTGATGTACTGGACATCATTTGATATTGTGAATCCAGAGGGTTTTGTGGATCACCAAGTCTGTTCTCAATTATATGTAAGGATGGGGAAGACAGAAAAAAAAAGAGAAAAATCTATAGGTGGTAATTCTTCACGACTCAGTAGAATCAACTGTTTTTTTCTACCCCAGCTCCCACTGGACCTTTCCACAAAGCTTCTAACAACCAGAAAGCAAACTGATTTTCTGCCAGTTTCTTCCATTCTCCTGTGGCCCTGTGATAGAGGTGGTAATGAGGAAGATAAAGACCCTAAAGGCCAGTAGCAAATGGAAGTCATCAAGTGGCCTGAAGTATCAGGCAACTAGATAAACATCCCCAGAAGAGTTGAAAATTGACTGCTGTCATGAGTGGGAAAAGTCAGCTGCAGTCAGATTATTGATTATTTTGTAGTAGAAAAATTATCCCCAGTGTCTGAATCCTTGGAAACATGAACAATGAAAGGGTTTTCAATAAATAACCTAAGCTGATTTGACAGGGATCTGAATCAGGCCCCTGCAAAGGTAAGAAACATAGGAGGCAGCCATACCTTTAAATTCAGTCGTTGATAGAGTCAAATATGATCATTGACAATCACACCCCAGATATTTCATTTTTATTTTTTCTACCTCTGCAAAAATAATACTTGCTCATCTCATCACATTAATAATGTACTGTCAACACTGAAGGAACAAACTGTGTGTGTTTTTTACATTCAGGCCTAAGAATGTCACTCAGGTAATGTTCCTTCAAGACCCCAGGATATTACATTTCCTTCTGTGTTCCTTCTGTGACCTTTTTAATGGTCTAATCAGAGAACTTTGAAGCTCAAAGGTTATTTCCATCCTAAGCTGTTAAGATTTCTTGCCTTCAATGACCCAGAACCTCTGAGTCCCTGTCTTTAAAAGACTGTTCTCAAATAATTCCATCACTACTTTGTCCTGAAGGAGAAATGGAGCCATGCCTTTGCCCAAGTTACTCACCTCTTGAACAATTGGTTTAAATAAAAATATACATCTGGAAAATGGAAGATTCAGCACAATTCATGATTTAACAACCAGCATTGCTGGGCATGGTGGCTCACACTTATAATCCCAGCAGTTTAGGAGGCCAAGTCAGGAGGATTGCTTGAGCCCAGGAGTTCAAGACCAGCTTGGGCAACATAGTGAGACCCTGTCTCAAAGGAGAAAAACCCAGTATATTCAATGTTAGATATGAATGAGAGGATGAATCCAATGTTATATACAAAGTAGTTTTGTTTTTCTAAAACTTGAAGAATAAAAGTGTTTTCAGGCTTTAAGTTATTTTAGACTGCAGGTAGTCATGGAAAAGATGAGAAAGTTAGTTTGATGAGAGATTTTAAGGTCATCAGATATCAAATGCTCCATTTGCCAGCCCTTCCAACAGTCAATAGATTCTTGAAAGAAAAAAAAATAATAACATGAGATGGCTGCCAATGACCACTACCAGAAGGCTTCCACTCTCTAGGCCTCCACTTCCTCATCTGAAAAATGTGGGAGTTACTGGCTGGGCGCGGTGGCTCACGCCTGTAATCCCAGCACTTTGGGAGGCCAGGGTGGGAGGATCTCAGGGTCAGGAGATCGAGACCATCCTGGCTAACATGGTGAAATACCGTCTCTACTAAAAATACAAAAAATTAGCCAGACATGGTGGCAGGCGCCTGTAGTCCCAGCTACACAGGAGGCTGAGGCAGGAGAATGGCATGAACCCAGGAGGTGGTGGAGCTTGCAGTGAGCCGAGATCGCGCCACTGCACTCCTGCCTGGGTGACAGAGCGAGACTCCATCTCAACAAAAAAAAAAAAAAAAGGAAAACTGGGGGAGTTATTTTATATTATATTTAACATGCCTTCCAGTGCTGGCATTGCCTTAATTCAAATGCCCCTTCACAGTTCCTGTGGCTACTTCCTCAATAGGCTTTCTCTAGCTCCAAAAGAATTGGCTCCTTCTGTAGACTCAAAGTTTCTTCTCATAATTTATTTCTCACTGAAATGATGGAGGCCCTTGTCTGAGTTTCTGTGATAGGCAGAATTCTAAGATGGCCTGCCAATATTCTCAGCCACTGGTGTATACACACCTTCTCCCAGTTATTCAATCCAACACCAATCTAGATACTGCTATGAAGGTATTTGCAGATGTAATTAAGGTCCCAAATCAGGACCTTAAGATGGTATGATTATCTAGATGGGACTAAACAGTTGCATAAGCACTTTAAAAGCAGAGTTTTATCTGGCTGTTGAGAGAAGAAGTCAGAGAAACAGGATCCAGCTGACTTGGAAGAAAGCAAACATTTATCTTGTGAACTGCCTTTGGGGACTACATGGCAAGATACTGTGGGCAGCTTCTAGGAGCTGAGAGGTCACCAGCCAACAGCTAGAAGAAAACCAAATTCTGCCAACAAGTCGAATGAAATGAGAAGAGGCCTTGAACCCAGATGAGAAATGCAGCCCCGGCCAGACACCTTAATTTCAGTTCAGTGAGACCATGAGCAGAAAATCAAAGCATGCTGTGCCCAGACTTCTCACGCACAGAAACTGTGAATTAATGCGTTTATGCTATTTTAAACCTTTAAGTTTGTATTACTTTTTATGCCACAATAGAAGACTAATATACGTCCTTTTAACCATCAACGCCTGGCTTCTGTTGGCCTCCCCACTTTTCTTGCTTTAAATTTCCCTTAGCTTGGGAGTTATTTATTCTTCTTCACATCTCTTCTCTGAAAAGACATGAGAAAGATTTACAGATAATATATTTGTAAATGGAACAACATTACATCACGTAGCCACAGCCACAACTTCCTGTCATTAGTGAAACTAAAGACATGAAATATAGTAATATGAATTAAATACCCAGTCACCCAGAGGAATGGAAAAATAAATCCAAACTGATTCCATGAAACTTTCAGCCAAAGTTTCAGGGTTCAATACAAACCCGGATATAATATCAATTCCTTTATTCGATTATTTAGAAATATTTAGCTAGCACTATGTCAGATAGCAAGGACACCATGATTGGCGAGACAGAAAAGTTTTCTGTCCTCATGGAGCTGACGGTCTACTGCAGTATGGTCCAGTAGAAATATAATACAAGCCACATTTGTATTAGGTTGGTGCAAAAGTAATTGTGGTTTGCCATTTGCATTTATTACCTTCAAAGATGTCAATAAAAACCAAGTGAAATTATTTCAATGTATTTTATTTAACCCACTGTATCCAAAATACCATTCAACATTTAATCAATATACAAAATTACCAATGAGATATTCTGCATTCTTTTTTATTGTACTAAGTCTTCAAAATCTGGTCTGTATTTTATACTTACTGTGTGTCTCACTTCAGACTAGCCACACTTCAAGTTCTCAATAGCCCTATGTGGCTCCTAGCTACTGTACTAGTTTAATAAGTGTTAACCAGACGAATGGTGGGTAAAACTGTGTTCTAGAAGAAGGAAATAGCATAAGCAAAGGACCAGCAGTGCAAGAAGATCAATGTGCCCAAAGGCTAGAGGAAAGAAAGCAGAACATTTGCAGAAAATCACAAGTATTTCAGACACTGCTGGTGTGTGGATGGGGAAGGAAGAGGAAAGGCCTAACGCCCCAAGGTCCGAGGCCCAACACCTCACTGCCTGCTGATATACTCTGTCAGCTCTGCTTCTTTCTACATTAGGTCCCTCATAAGTATATTGCTTTCTCTGTTTGGAAATTTTATTCTCTAAACCTCTCCTCCCAAGAGTATCTAACCTCTCATATTCCGTAAAATAGTAGGCTTAATTCTGCCACATTATCAGTGGCAATCACCCAAGGAAAAGGCTACCACTGGGGCCCAAAATAGTTTTGCAGTGCCTCAGACATTTAGTTTATATTGCCACCACTCTAGGCTTCTCTACCTGACCCAGAAGTTTCTCTCTTCCTCTGTAAAAGTGGTAATAATCATGGCCGGGTGCGGGAGCTCACATCTGTAATCCCAGCACTTTGGAAAGCCGAGGCGAGCGGATCACCAGGTCAAGAGATCGAGACCATCTTGGCCAACATGGTGAAACCCTGTCTCTACTAAAAACACAAAACATTATCTGGGTGTGGTGGCACACGCCTGTAGTCCCAGCTACTAGGGAGGCTGAGGCAGGAGAATCACTTGAACCCGGGAGGCAGAGGTTGCAGTGAGCCGAGATTGTGCCACTGCACTCCATCCTGGAGACAGGACGAGACTCCGTCTCAAAATAAATAAATAAATAAAAGTTTTAAAAAGGAGTAATAATGATAAACAACAATTGTCACATATTAAGTACTTAAAATGTGCCAAGCTTTGCATTTCTCGATGGCGAGTGATGATGAGCATTTTTTCATGTGTCTGTTGGCTGTATGAATGTCTTCTTTTGAGAAGGGTCTGTTCATATCCTTTGCCCACTTTTTGATGGGGTTGTTTGTTTTTATCTTGTAAACTTGATTGAGTTCTTTGTAGGTTCTGGATATTAGCCCTTTGTCTGATGAGTAGATTGCAAAAATTTTCTCCCATTCTGTAGGTTGCCTGTTCACTCTGATGGTAGTTTCTTTTGCTGTACAGAAGCTCTTTAATTTAATTAGATTGATCCCAATTGTCAATTTTGGCTTTTGTTGCCATTGCTTTTGGTGTTTTAGACATGAAGTCCTTGCCCATGCCTATGTCCTGAATGGTATTAAAACCACAATGAGATACCATCTCACACCAGTTAGAATAACAGTAATTAAAAAATCAGGAAACAACAGGTGCTGGAGAGGATGTGGAGAAATAGGAACACTTTTACACTGTTGGTGAGACTATAAACTAGTTCAACCATTGTGGAAAACAGTGTGGCAATAACTCTAGGATCTAGAACTAGAAATACCATTTGACCCAACCATCCCATTACTGGGGATATACCCAAAGGATTATAAGTAATGCTGCTATAAAGACACATGCACACGTATGTTTATTGTGGCACAATTCACAATAGCAAAGACTTGGAATCAACCCAAATGTCCATCAGTGACAGACTGGATTAAGAAAATGTGGCACATATACACCATGGAATACTATGCAGCCATAAAAAAGGATGAGTTTGTGTCCTTTGTAGAGACATGGATGCAACTGGAAACTATCATTCTCAGCAAACTATTGCAAGAACAGAAAACCAAACACTGCATGTTCTCACTCATAGGTGGGAACTGAACAATGAGATCACTTGGACACAGGAAGGGGAACATCACACACCGGGTCCAGTTGTCGGAGGGGGGAGGAGGGATAGCATTAGGAGATATAACTAATGTAAATGATGAGTTAATGTGTGCAGCACACCAACATGGCACATGTATACATATGTAACAAACCTGCACGTTGTGCACATGTACCCTAGAACTTAAAGTATAATAAAAAGAAATGTGCCAAGCTAAGTGCTTTACACACATTATCTCTTTTAACCCTCACAAGAGCCCTCTATGTCAGGCTGCTTCATTATCCTTTGTTTACAGGCAAAAACTGAGGCTTAGAGTAGTGAAGTGATTTGATCAAAGTAATGCAGCAAATAGGAGATACAGTTGGGATTCAAACCCAAGGAGTCTAAATTTGCATAGTTTACATTAAGTTATACTGCTTCACCTCCCTCTACACACACATGCACACATGGGTGCATGCACAAGTACACACAGAGCAAAAGCTAAGGCTCTGAGAAATACATGGTCAAGGTCGACCAAGCCCTCAAGAAGGTGAGCTGGTGGTCATTCTGAGGAAGGAGAGATGAGAAGATGGTCTTAAAGTAGGATGTGGCACCAGGAAGAGAAAGGGTATCAGGACTGACCTACCAACCGTGCTTTCTGAGTACCCCTATCTGGGCCAGGATTTATGCCAGCTCATCCTTACCTTGGACTATACAAGAGAAACATAGGTAAGAAATACTGAATTGCTATTAAAGTTGATATTGTTGGGCCAGTCTCTGCTTGAGATACACACACACACACATACCCCAACCTTCCAGAGGTACTTCTCTGTACATTGTAATGTAATTGGTGTCTCAGGGCTACTGGGCCCATTTATTGCCTCTGTTCTTGCCTTTGATCCTCTAGAGAAGAGGTGATGGATGGCAAATGCAGGAGCCACCTTGCCAGTCATTCTAAGCAAATAGAATCACTAACCAATTTCCTCCCAACCTCATCATCTCTGTCGAGTTGTTCCCCACCCCCATCTTTGTGGAGAATGATTAAACTTGCAAGCACTGGGCATCGTTACTTAAAGCTAACTGCGATATTCAAAAACAACCCCAAAGATTTTTTTTTCCTGGTCTGCTGCCCTGGATAAAGGTGGCTTTGATTTGTTTTGTTCTGATTTCTTGCTGCGGGTGATATCTAATTTGCCATTGTGCTTTAACAACAACTCTCTTTAAATACTAGAAGACAGTTCTGATCGTGGCAGGGGGAGATGGAGACAAAGACGCCCAAGCTCTACAGAGACTGAGTCAGGATAAACAACCTAATTATTTAACTCTTTCTTCAGCTACTGGCTTCCTCCTATTACCCAGGAGAACATTTGCTTAGTTCCTCTAATGCACACCATTTGTCTTTCATCTGTCTTTGCAAATGGATACTTGGTAACTTTGATACAGCACTACCCAACACAGCTGTGTGGGTGTGCACCCCCTCACAGTGCTTGAAAATTGTCATGGAGATTGAGGTCTAAAAAAATCAGTCATCAAAATTGTGTTTTAAGGGGCACCGGATGAAGAGAATTGTGCCCCTTCCAACAGTGGTTTACAAAGTGTAATCCCTGAACCAGCAACATCCATACCACCTGGAAACCTAGAAGTCTAAATTCTGGCCAAACATGGTGGTCCACACCTGTAATCCCAGCGTTTTGAAAGGTCAAGGTGGGAAGACTTGAGGCCAGGAGTAACAAAGCAAGACCTCGTCTCTACCAAAAAAAAAAAAAAAAAAATCCAGATTATTGGGTCCCACACCATCCCTACTGAATCAGAAACTCTGAGAGTGGGAAAACCTGCATGATTCAGGTGGTTCTGAAGCACACTAAAATTTCAGGACCACCGAATCTAGAGTTAGAGAAACTCTGGTTAAAAGTCAAGAAGACTCCCGTCTCTACTAAAAATACAAAAAATTAGCCAGGTGAGGTGGTAGGCACCTGTAATCCCAGCTACTCAGTAGGCTGAGGCAGGAGAATCACTTGAACCTGGGAGGGGGAGGTTGCAGTGAGCCAAGATCATGCCATTGCATTCCTGCCTGGGCAACAGAGCCAGACTCTGAGACTGTGTCTAAATAAATAAATAAGGGCAAGAAGGCAGAGTAGAGGGAAAAGTAGCTTTATTTTTAACCGTGGTTTTCAACATCGGATGCATACTAGAATCATCTGGAGAGTTCTAAAAATACTGATGCCCAGGTCTTACTCCCAGAAGCTCTGGCTTAGTTCATCTGATATGGGGCCTAGGCATTAGTATTTTTTCAAAGCTACCCAGGTAATTCTAATGTGCAACGAGGACTGAGAGTCACTATTTTTAGAAATATAGGGGAGGATGTCATCTGGAGATCTTTACCTTTTTAGTTATCACCTGGTCCATGCCCTGTTTTGGATCAGGGGAGTGCTAAGATGGCTCATGAGAAATCAGGAGATATTACCAGTTTGAGAAGGGGAAGGAAAGGCAGCTAACGTGCACTGAATGTCTGCTATGCACCAAGCACTATGCTAGGCACTATGTCCACACATCCTTGAACAGATAGATTTACTGGCAGCAATCGCGATTGAGCATCCAAGGGAAGGAATTAGAATAAGGAGATGATTTAGTTCACAGGAGCACACACAGAGAAGCTTCTCATGATAACCACTCAAGGAATAAACGAACAAAAAGTTGTAAAGAGCCAAGCATGTATTTGGGATGAGTTAGGTAGATCTCAGTTTAGATGCAGAAGGCTGGACTAAATGACCTAATATTTCTTCAAAATTTATTCTAGAATACTGTGAAAAGGCATAATGTCAGATACAATCTGGAAGCTATTTCTGCACATTCAAAATGATGGAGAAAACTGAGGTACTATCTCCCAAACCATTCTCACTGAAAACTTTGACATGGCTCAGGCAACCTTAAAGAGGAATGAAGTTAAGTATTACACCCATTTCATAGACTAGAACAGTGGTTCTCAATGTATGGTCCCTGGACCAGCAGCACCAGTAGCACCTGGGAACTTGTTAGAAATGCAAATTCTCCATCCCCATCCTACTTCTACTGAATGAGATACTCCAAGCATGGGGCCTTGCAATCTGTTTTAACATTCTCCCAGGCAACCCTGATGCATGCTTGAGAACCAGTTTTAGAACCACAGTTCTAGTGAGTTCGTTCAACTGATCCTCAAGGGTGGAGTCATTTTTAAATTTTTTTTTCACATCAGCAAGTATTCACTGAGGAGCCTGCCTATCTATACCCCAACCATGCCCTTCTCTGAATTGTACTGGAAAACTAAGAGATGCAAGGCTGCAGTGAGGACTGGCAATGTGGCTGGTGGGAAATACTAGAGACTGAGGCTCCAAATCATATAATGTGCTTGTAGTGTGACCCTACAGAAGTCACCTAACAAAATCTAGCAGATGGCAGGTGTTCAATAAATATTTGGCAGCTAAGTACCTGTAAGGATGATAGTGCTGAAGGAGACAGGATATAATGAAGGAAGCAGGAGTCAGACGTATCTCAGTTTGGGTCCTGGCTCTGCCTTTGAACTAGCTCTCTGATCTTAAGCAAGGCACTTCCCATTTTAGCCTCAGTTTTCTCAGCTATAAGATGGGGGAGAGAGATTCTGATTACATGATCTCTATAGGCTCTGTTGACATCTAAACTGTTCTGTTTCAAAATGAGCCAAGCATGGTGGCTCATGCCTGTAATCCCAGCCACTATGAGAGGCCGAGGCAGGCAGATCACCTGAGGTCAGGAGTTCAAGACCAGCCTGGCCAACACAGTGAAACCCCGTCTCTACTAAAAATACAAAAATTAGCTGGGCATGGTGGCGCACGCCTATAGTCCCAGCTACTCGGGAGGCTGAGGCAGGAGAATCACTTGAACCTGGGAAGCAGAGGTTGCAGTGAGCCGAGAGAATGCCACTGCACTCCAGCCTGTGTGATAGAGTGAGACTCTGTCTCCAAAATGAATAAATAACAACAACCACAACAAAATCTACACTGTGATCTTGAGACAGTTTAGTGATCCAGTTTCTATAAAGATAGGGCTATATAAATACAAATGTACTGAAGCCTCAAGATACATTTTATATACAGGATCAATTTCCAGCACCCGGCAAAATACTACTATTTAACACCAACGGAAGTGGTTTAATCATTAATGTGCGGCATGCAACCACCTGATTAAACACTGTCATAACTCACTTAATAATTAGAGCTTTCAACTGTCTGAGTGGTACACAGGAGTATTTCTTCATGGCAGGAAGTTGTTTGGAGTAGCTGGGAAACATTATGGACAAATAACTGGGGCAAGCTGCTTGTGTTCATTAGGATCATAGAACTGGAGGAACCCCTCAATAACCTTTAGACATTCGAAGATGAAAAGTATTAGCAGAGAGTCAAGAAGAACCCTACATACAGATTATCAGGAAGAAATGCAAATAGTGAAAAGAGCAAGGGCGAGGGAAAGAGGCCAGACCCAGATTCAAATCCCTGCTCCACAGTAACTGTGTGAACTCAGACATGCCATTTAGCATCTCTAAGCCACAGACTCGTCTGTGAAGAGGAGATAATAACACCTGCCTCATAAGGCTGTTCTGAGCATTAAGTAGAACAATGGACTACGTGTGAGGGCCCGGTATAGACACACCCCCATCCCAACAAGCTTAAGTGCTCCATCAATTAGAGATGATGTTATTATTCTGAATTGCCTTTGCATGTGAAAGCAAAGAGAATTGTGAGATCCCTGCTGCCTGCAACTTCATCAAAAAAAAAAAAAAAAAAAGAAAGAAAGAAAAAAAGACTTGACAAGAACCTGCTGCCTACTCTGTACAGGATATTGTGAGGCATAGCCAAGAAATGGTAGGTGGAATCACACAGAATTCCAGTATTTGACCATTTTACCGACAAACGCACCAATGTTATGTGGTTCAACCTAAGATAGGAGGCTGTCCCTCATTTTATATAAAGTCTGATCCTGTCAGGAAATGATTGATGCCCAGAAAAACAATAGCAATCCCCAAATGTTTAACTAAGTCCTAAGTTGAATATATAGTAGACCCCGTTATCCACGGTTTCTCTTTCTGTAGTTACAGTTAGCTGTAGTTAATGGAGGTCTGAAAATATGTGAGTACAGTAAGATATATTGAGAGAACATTTATATAACTTTCATGACAGTATGTGTAATAATTGTTCTATTTTATTTTTGATTACTGTTGTTAACCTCTCACTGTCCCTAATTTATAAGCTTTGTCATAGGTATGTATGTATAGGGAAAAAACATAATGCTGTATACATGAAGTTTGATACTATCTGCAGTTTCAGGCATCCACTGGGGTCTTGGAACATATCCCTCCAGGGTAAGGAGGGACTACTGTAAAGCAAAATGTTTAGTGCAGGGAGGCAGTTGGTGGCCCCAGAGGTAGCAAATGCTCTATTTTGGCTGAGTGAATGACTGGACTCACCACTATTTTGATATCAAAATAGCTACCTTTTAGCCACCCACCTGGCCCCACTCCTTTCCTTGTCAGTCATGGATATGAGGGCAGTGGAACACTGAGCCTCTGCTGCAGAAGCCCTAGCATGCCAAAGCCCCCACTGGGGAGCCGCCTGGTTCCAGGCAAAGGAATTCAGCACAGCCAAAGAAAGGTTGAGATGAATAACTAGATTTACTCCTTGAGATTCTGAGAGCCTCCAACGGGAACAGGCTGTTTCACAGAGCCAGTCTCAGCTGATAAGAGGCAGCAGATGACTCTTTCCAAGTAACAGTCATTATGATGCCTGTAACCTTTTTATTATAAAAATACATGCATAACCCTCAGAGCCCTTCTTACTTGCACTTTCTTGGATGGCTGCTGGGTTTCACACAGGCCAGATGAGATACATTCTGACTTGTTCAGGCACTGTCAGTTTAGGTCCCTTCTTCCTGGAAGCAACAAAACCAGGCACAGAGATTAATAAGGCCCACTACATCTAAGGAGAAATTAGGGGCCACTTTCTTAGCCAGAGGTTGCTCAAAGACAGCCTCATCCCAGTTGAAGAACCAGTCTACCATGCACATGGTGTCTAGCTGATCCTTTTTTCCCCCTACATAGCCTGCTCAGACATAGCCTGTATTTTACCCTTGTCAAACGGGGGAGGGTAGCACATCCTTTCTGTAGAGGATAAAGACCACACGGCTTCCGGCCTGGACACTGCTCATGCTCTCCCTTGAGGGCAGTGGTTAATTTTCTGGCTGGCCCTCTCACAGGCAGGAAGTTTGGCTGACATACATCCCCGGTTTCACATTTACTTAACAAACAATTATGTAACAGTTTCCATGTGCCAGGCACTATTCTAGCCACTATACACATATCAACTCATTTATTATCCTCATAAGAACCCTGAGAAGCACAGTCACATGCTGCATAATGACATTTCAGTCAAGAATAGACCACATATATGCTGTTGGTCACATAAGACTATAATGGAACTGCCTTATACAGACATACAATTTTTTATCATTTATATCATTTATCATTTTTATTATTTGTATATATAAATTATATTGTGTATAAATAATATTGTGTGTTAGATACACAAGTACTTCCCATTGTGTTACAATCGCCTACAGTATTCAGTACAGTCACATACTGTACAGGTTTGTAGCCTGGGAGCAATAGAACATAACACACAGCCTAGGTTCCCAGTAGGCTATACCATCAGGGTTTCTGTGAGTGCACACTATGATGTTCACACAATGATCACATTTCTTAAGGAGATATTTCTCAGAACATCCCCGTCATTAAGTAATGTATGGCTGTACGTACAGTTATTAAGCCCATTTTACAGATGAGAAACCTGAGGCAGAGAAAGATGAAGTGACTTGCCCAAGGTCACAGAACTGCTAAGGAGGAGAGCTAGGATTTGACCAGGCTAGGATTTGAGCTGGTAAGTGGGAGAGCTGTTATTATCTCCCCTTCACAGATGGGTCTGTGGCTTAGAGATGCTAAATGGCATGTCTAAGTTCACACAGCTACTGTAGAGCAGGGATTTAAATCCGGGTCTTGCCTCTTTCCATTGTCCTAGCTCTTTTCAGTATTTGCATTTCTTCCTGATAATCTGTATGTAGGGTTTTTCTTGACCCTGGCTCCAGAGTTTGTTCTCTAAACTACTAGAATATCCCACCTCTTGAAGTAAGATTTTTTTAAGGGATAGGTAGAAGCAGAGGGAAGGGCAGAGGCTCTACCCACAGATGCAGCCACTTTCACCACGGCTTGAACTGAGAAGCTCTAAAATGTTTTTCCCTTGCCTTGCTGCATCAGAGTTCATCCTGTGCTCCCTCTTCTGAGGCATCCAAGGTCCTCACTCAATTATGAATAAAACTTGGCAGGAACAGTACAGTTATCATTGGTCATTAACACCCAGGCCCAAAGCATGTTATCACATTCAAAGTCAAGCAGACTTCTGAGAGTCTGGGTCCCTGAAGAGGCAAGTTGTGAAGATGAGGAAGAGAGTTTAAGAAAGGTCTATGGCTGTCAAATCTGCCTAGGAGAGAAAGGCCTGAGGATGATCACGATGAAGATACACAAACAGCCTAAGGGATTTTATGAAAATATTGGGTGCCTCAGCAGCAAGACCCTACAAGAAGAAATAAGACTACACTGAAAACAGACTTTACTCTTTCCTGGTTTGGCCCCCCAGTCTTGCTTCATAAACTACACCCAACTCAAACCTGACATATGGCAGCTAGGTTCTCTTCTGCAGTGGCAGAGGATCCCAGGTTAATCAACAAGGCCCCTGGTTAGGCAAGTGTCCAAACTCACACTTATCCTCTTCTTGGACAAAGATACAGTCCTCGGTGAAGCCTGTCCCATGCCCACCCACGCTAGGGCAGCATTTGAGAAAACAAAGCAACAACAAGGCATCCAGGTCAGAAGGCACAAGAAAATGGGCCGGATAAGCTGGGGTTATTGACTGTGGCAGTGGCAGGCAGATCCTCTCAGACCGCTACAACCCAGATTCCCAGCTGGTTGTGGCTGCACAGCCCACACACTCGAACGACTCAGCTTCTCTCATTATGATTAAGATTATGATTAATGTTTCATTTATCAAACATTTGATATGTGCCAGGCACTGTTATTAGTGTTTTACATGTATTAACTCATTTAATCTTCATAACAATGTTATTAAGTAGTTATTGTTATGCCTAGAAAGACTGATGCTCTGAAAAGTAGCAGGCCAGAGGTCACAGCTACAAAGTGGAAAGTTGGCATCTCTCTGTCTCAAAAGTCACCTTCTCTATTTCTTTTTTTCTTTTTTTGAGACAGAGTCTCGCTTTGTCACCCAGGCTGCGGTGCAGTGGTGCAATCTCGGCTCACTGCAAGCTCCGCTTACTGGGTTCACGCCATTCTCCTGCCTCAGCCTCCCAAGTAGCTAGGACTACAGGCGCCCACCACCATGCATGCCCGGCTTTTTTTTTTTTTTTTTTTTTTTTTTTGGTATTTTTAGTAGAGATAGGGTTTCACTGTGTTAGCCAGGATGGTCTCGATCTCCTGACCTCGTGATACTCCTGCCTTGGCCTCCCAAAGTGCTGGGATTACAGGCATGAGCCACCACACCCGGCCATCACCTTCTCCATTTCTAAAATACAATAGGGTTCATGCAAAAGGAGGTGATTTTTGCATGAGGCTCTATTGATCTTTTATCTCTCATCAAGAACCTAGCAGCTTGGGGATCAGGGAAGAAGTTGGCCAAGGCCACTCACATCTTCCAGCAAGGCACTCATCTCCTCACTTATGTCCAACCCTGGCTCTTCTCACCAGAGGAACTAATCTATGAGCATGTGTTTGGTGGGTTTCACCTTGGATGGAGTCGAGGGCTACTTTCTTTGTAGGGTGCTGTTGAGAGTATAGCTGGACACTTCACAAGACAGGAGACAAACAGGGAATGGTGAGTAGGATGTACGGTGGCTATTTGATGAAATTCCTCTCCCCTTAACTCCCCCTACCACCCATATGGTTAGCCCATAATTGGTAAACTCCGCCATTCTGGTCCTTTAATATGGAACTACCCTACCACTGGTCAACAAGTAGACTTGCCAGGCTGCACTGGGACTAAAACCTCCCTGATTCTTCAAGGTCCAATTAGTCCCTTTATCAGAATGACCTGGATGGAGAGCAAGGGCATCTGCTTTGGAGCCATTGAAAGGCTCCTAGAGTACCTCTGTGTCCTAAGGGGCGGATTAGAAAGAACAGGGCCAAGGAAGTGCTGAGAATATAGGGGAGACTAGAAGTCAAGGTAATGAATGACTCTGTTATGCTGGCCTACCACAGTGTACCTGGAATGATCAGGATCTGCACAAACCCTTAGGTGTGGAGGGAGGGAGAATTGATTGTCGTGTGCTCCCTAACTGAAGCCCATGTAGGAACTCCCTTTACAGTCCAAAGAAAGCATATTGGAGTAAAACTTACTTGGCCTGGCTCTGGCTCCCTGAAACAAACTAAATAAATCTCTTAAATCTCTCTTTTCACAGGGAGGAAACAAAACATAGTTTCATGGCAAAGCAAGAGACCATGTCACTTAAGGGACAGTATCCCATGTGAAATAATAACATCCATACTCATCTCAACACCAAGTATGCAGATGGAACTGAGTAGGTTTCCAAAGCAAATTTATCAGTTTCTCCTTCAGATTAGCTCCCCTTCCAATTCTTCCATTCAGTCATCTAGACGCAATCTCAGAGTTTTCACTGAAGATGGAAGGTGAAAGAGAAAGGAACGTTCATCAAAACCTATGGATTCTACTTTTCTATCCTATTATTCCTAGCCTCACCACCACCACCCCAGTTCTAGACCTTATCTATGGCACTCCACCCCCACTCCACCTCACCTCCCTATACTGGATACCTTCTTGACTGCCTTCCTATCTTCAGGACTAGCTTCATAGTCATGCTATCTGAGCAGGCTCATAGGTACTCACACTTGGTTTGATGCTCTGCTGTTAACATCTTGAAAGTCCTAATAAGTTTTTCTAACAAGGAGCCCTGCAATTTCATTTTGCACTGGGCCCTGCAAATTATGTAGCCACTCCTGCCTGTTTCTCCCCATCTGGACCCATCTTACACATAACATTTATTGCCAGAGTTTGTTTGCTAATGCCAATAACAATGTCCTAATGCATCTAATGGCTCTCCGATGCCTCCAGAATCAAACCCAAACCTCGCAGCCTGGTCTTCAAGGCCGTCTGTCACCTGGCCTCTGTCTAATTTTCCATACATCCCATATAAATTCTACTAATTCCAGAATGGAGGATGGTTTACTATTAACAACTTCAGCAGAATGATTAACAGCTCACACTGTGGAGTCAGACTCAGTTTAGGGACCTGGTTCTATACCTGTTAGCTGTATGGCTTTGGGCAAATTCCTTAGCCTCTCTGAACCTCAGTTTCCTCATCTGTAAAAGGAGATACCAACAGTACCTGTCTCATAAGGTCAGTATAAGAATTACATGATATAATCAATAGAAATAAGTCTCTAAGCATAGTGTCTGGCTGGCCCCTAGTAAACACTAAATAAGCATTAGCTACTAATATTGTTATTTGTTGTAATTGTTACAAAGCTAAGTAGTTCTAAAAGTCACTATGCCTAATGCCGATCTAATTGGCCATATTGCTGGCTGGATTTCAGGTAACTCACAGTGACCTACCATGTCGCTCTACTTCCCTTTTATATACCTCTCAACCATCATCCTCTGGATAGAGATGATTATAATTTGCATGCTGTTGAGCTGTGTTCACCACCTCCCTCTTTTTGTTCTCTGCTAGTGTGGGAGCAACTTGATAGGCCAGCAGAAGCTGCAGAGGCAGACATGGAGGGGAAGCAGCACATTTGCCAACTAGGGTTTCAGAGGGAAGCAGCTCTGGGAACTGACATTCAGGCTTTGACCCACCCCCCCGCCGCCTTCCCCCTGCCAAGTTCTGTCCATTCTCCTGGGAACCCATGGTCGGTCTTGGGGGATACATAGAGATTTTGGATGAGCTTTGTCCAGGCATCTACGTGAAACAGCTCTGGGATCGTTCCCTCTATCATATCAGGTCAATTTCAAATTTGCAGCCAAGGTTCATCCTGAGCTGCTGAAGTAATTCACAATGTAGTCACAGAAGTGGCTCACCCTGGCCGGGCGCGGTGGCTCAAGCCTGTAATCCCAGCACTTTGGGAGGCCGAGACGGGCGGATCACGAGGTCAGGAGATCGAGACCATCCTGGCTAACACGGTGAAACCCTGTCTCTACTAAAAATACAAAAACTAGCCGGGCGAGGTGGCGGGCGCCTGTAGTCCCAGCTACTCGGGAGGCTGAGGCAGGAGAATGGCGTAAACCCGGGAGGCGGAGCTTGCAGTGAGCTGAGATCTGGCCACTGCACTCCAGTCCGGGCGACAGAGCGAGACTCAACCTCAAAAAAAAAAAAAAAAAAAGAAGTGGCTCACCCTATATAAAGACTAAGGATCCCAGCTTAAGTTTTTTGCATAGGTCCTTTGCTATACCCCAGCTGTGGTGAGCAGAACAGCTCCCAGCAAGGTCACTTCCAGTTCCTTCCCATCCATTTACAGATGTGCTTTGTACTTCTGTTAGAACAGGGATCCTCAACTCTGGCTGCACTTTAGATTCACCTGCAGAACTTCTGAAACATACCAATGTTGGGCCACCCCTAAGACTAATTAAATCTGAATGTCTGGGAGAGGGACCCTGAAGTTGGTAAGATTGTTGTTGTTGTTTTTTATTTATTTATTTATTTATTTTTTACTGTTAGGTTCAGGTTCAGGGGTACCTGTACAGGTTTGTTACATAAGTAAACTTGTGTCACAGGGGTTTGTTATACAGATTATTTCATCACCCAGGTATTAAGCCATTATTTTTCCTGATCTTCTCCCTCCCTACCTCCACTGTCCAAAAGGCCCCAGTATATGTTGTTCCCCTCTATGTGTCCATGTGTTCTCATCATTTAGCTCCCACTCATAAGTGAAAACATGTGGTATCTGGTTTTCTGTTCCTGTGTCAGTCTGCTGAGGATAATGGCTCCCAGCTCCATCCATGTCCCTGGAAAGGACATGATCTCATTCCTTTTTTATGACTGCTGGGTATATACCCGAAGAAATGGACACATATCATAAAGACACATGCATGTGGATGTTCATTGTAGTAAAATTCACGATAGCAATGACACGGAGCTGGTAACATTGACAAATTCCTAAAGTGATTCTAATGTGTGGCCAGGACAGAGAACAAGATGAGATGAGAAATGTAGCTTCTTAACCAATTTCCTGGTGTCCATGTCATTCTCCTCCTTGAACCTATCTATGTCACTTCTTACTTGAAATACAAAGTTCAAGAAACCCCCAGTATGACCCTGTTTATTTTTTGCTATCGCTACCCATGCACTCTACCCTATAGCCACACCTGGTTCTTTCCCAGCCCACAGACACAACACCTACATTAGTCTCATTGAAATGTTGCTCACACTGTTTCCCTGACCTAAAATATCCCCACTGCTTTTCCAAAAGCGGTGGTTTTCAAATGTGAGTGTGCCTCAGAATTTGGTGGAGGGCTTGCTGAAATACAATTTGCTAAGATCCACCTCAGAGTGTCTGATTTAGAAGGTCTAATATGGACCTGAGATTTGACCTGCTAACCAATTCCCAAGTAATGCTGATGCTGCTAGGCAAAATATCACATTGTGCTGCTCTCTCCTCAAGTTTCCAAATGGCCTCTTTCAAATTAATAGTGAGGTTCCAGGAAGAAATCACCCTAGTTGGATCTGCCCTTGGCAAATTTTAGGGGAGAACAGGATTGCCTTCAGCATCCTTCTATCTCACTTTATTACCTCCTAATTGCCACCCTCCTACTTCCAAGCACTCAAGGTTTTTCTACTGGTTACTACTTGTTCAAAATGCTCCACAGCAAAGGTTCTTGTGTTCCAGCCAGAATCTTATGCCCTCCGGTCTCCATACTCTGCTAAGATGTTCTGTTGATAATATAACAACAGAACATACAGAAAACTCTATGGTTAATTAAGCGCAACATGGACTCTGGCGTCAAACAGGTCTGGTGTACTTGTGGATCCACCACTTCTCTGCTGTATACCACTGCAAAATCACTAAGCTTCTCTGAGGCTACATTTCTTTATCTGTAATATGAGGATATCATGCATACCTTGCAGGGTAATTGTGAGGAATAAAATAAAATAATGTATGTAAAGAATAAACCTGATATATGTTAAGCATTCAATAAATAGTTGCTATTACAAATGCATTAAAACTTTACTATTAGCAACTGGTGGGAGATTGCCTAGGTAGCCCTTGCATTTTAACAACAGTCTTGTTAGTGAGGATCTCTGGGGAAACCCTCCATTTTTGCACTGTTGCCAGAATGATCTTTTCAGAATATAAATTGAATCACTTTGTCCCTCTGTTTAAATTTTTTCTCATTGCTTCCCTCTTGCTTGTAGAATAAAACCCTAAATCCTTAAATGACTTATATGCCCCCATATTCAGTGGTTCTTAACTGGGGAGTATTTTGAAGTTTGGGGACATTTTGGTTGTCATAAATACCAAGGGGGGCAGTATTTGCATTTAGTGTGCAGGGACCAGGACACTAAACCTCATACAACCTTGCATATGCAAACCAGCCCTCCCCATCCCCATGAAAAACCGTCCCACCCCAAAGCCAATGGCACTTGCATTGAGAAACACCCGAGCCAAACTCTCTAGCCTCACCTCCTATCACTTCCTTGCTCTGTGTACTCCAGCCACCCTGGCCTTGTTTTTAGTCCTCCACAGCACCTTGGACATGCTGTTCTTTCTACTTGGAAAGCAGGTCTTTTCTGATGGATCATTTAACTCCTACTGACCCTTCAAATCTCAGCTTAAGTGATACTGCTTCGTGGAGGCCGTAACTCACTCCCCGTTATTGTATATACCTCCTTAGAACTGTATTCCTTTCCTTCAGAATATTTATCTTAGCTTATAATTGTGTACTCTGTAATTTTTTTGAATTATTTGATTAACGTTTGCCTCACACATAAGACCACAGGTTGCAAGAAAGCAAGCATCACATTTGTTTTTGCTCACCATTATACACCCAGTACCTAGCCCAATGCTTGGCTAGCAGTAGGTACTCTCTCTCTCTCTCTCTGAGAAATCAATACCCACATAAGTAGCCCCTAGTCTTAATAAAGTCTTTAGGGAGAGGGGGCAGTTATTAACATGCTCTGCTCTTAGAGGTCTTAGAACAACTGGCTCCTACTGAACTCTTTGAGGTAGGAGGGGGAACTAGATAGAGTAGAAAGGTGCTTCCTTGTAATTATTCTGTTTGCATTCAAGCTTATTAGAATGCAATGGTTGGTCACAATGTTTATGTTTACAGTTTCTACACATAGACATTCTGATTGATTGCTTGCTTCCAATCCTAAATATATTAAAACAAACGAAAGATTGTTTAAAGCATGTTGTCTATTTACTTTTTGATGCTTCTAAGACATGCGGGGTACCTGTCCAATTTTTGGCAAATTTGAAAAATACCCTGTCAGGAGTGTAACAGTCTTGGAATATGGTACTACATGTGATAGAGCTACTTACACCTCAACTCTCTAGTGAACTCTGCATTAAAAATCAAGACAATAGGCTGCTTCAGCTTTAAGTAGCTTGGGAGTTGGTTTGTTTGTATGTTTAATGCCATAGTCCAGCCAATAAGAAAGAATGAGAAAAAGGAAGAGCAGGAGTATGTGTTTGGTGCATAAAAGAAATGCTGATTCTAGCTGGGTGTGGTGGATCAGAACTGCAGTCCCAGCTACCCAGTAGGTGACTGAGTCTGGAGGATCACTTGAGCTCAGGAGTTTGAGACCAACCTGGGCAACATGGTGAGACCCTGTCCCCCCGCCACAAAAAAAAATATGCTGATTCTGTTCCAGTGTGACTAGAACCCAATAAGCAAAGGGGAAGGTAATCTAAGATGAGGTCACAGAGGTAGCTAAGACCAAGTCAGTTAAAATTTTTGCCCATTCCTGTGAGTAGGCTAGGAGCCATGGGAGTGTTTTGAGCAGAGGAGCAGTGTGATCTAACTTATTTTTAAAACAGATCATTTTCAGTACTGTTTGAAGAAAAAATGTGTGGAGGAGGGTTGATGTGTGAACAGCTTGCAGGGTGTAAAGGACAGAAGCAGCCAGGCCAGTTAGGATACTATTGTGATAATTCAGGTGAAAGGAGATGGAAATTATTGACCAGATGGTAGCAGAGAAGGCAGTAAAAATTGATTGGATCATAGGTATATTTTGAAAGTAGAATGTGATGTGTGAGAGAAACAGAAATCAAGGATTCATTTTTTATTCAACAAATATTTACCGAACACCTACTATGTGCCAAGTACTGTTTTATGTGCTTAGGATATAGCAGTGAACAAAGCAAACAAAAATCTCCATCTTATTTGAGTTTACTTTTTGTTTTGTTTTGTTTTGTTTTCAGTCAGAGTCTTGGCCTGTTGCCCAGGCTGGAGGGCAGTGGCAGGATCTTGGCTCACTGCAACCTCCGATTCCCAGGTTCAAGTGATTCTCATGTCTCACCCTCTCGAACAGCTGGGATTACAAGCATACACCAACATGCCTGGCTAATTTTTTCTACTTTTAGTAGAGATGAGGTTTTGCCATGTTGGCCAGGCTGGTCTCGAACTCCTAACCTCAAGTGATCTGCCCACCTCGGCCTCCCAAAGTGCTGGGAATACAGGCATGAGCCCCTGCACCTTGCCTGAGCTTACTTTTTAATCAATAATAGATAACATGTTCTGAGCACTTCCTGTGTTCTAAGCACTTTGCATTCTTAACTCATTTAATTCTCACTACAATCCAATAATGCATGTGTGTATGGTATTACCTCCATTTCTCAGATGAGGAAACTAAGGCACAGAGAGGGTAATTAAGTTTCTTGAGTCTCACAGCTGATAAGTAGCAAAGCTGTGTTTCCAACCCAGGAAATTATGTTTGAGAGTGTGAGTTCAAAGCACTTCATTCTACTGCTTCCTTACCAGGTCAGTATTCCCACAACAGGAGTAAAGCTGGACCACCTGGGTGAAAACTAGGGATGTAACTGCTAGATGACTCAAAGTTTTTTGGCCTGAAAAACTGTAAGAATGTACTTGACATTTATAAGAGCTTGATTCTGAATATAAATTGGTAGCCTGGGCACAGAAAGATTTGGGCCAGTGAGTACTCTCTAAAATGTCCAATATTATTTGACACAAAAATGTTGTGTCATAGCACCGTGTAAGTGTTAGCTCTAATTATCCACTAGAATGGTTAAGTGGCATTCAAAAGGGCAGAATTTATCAGGCTTGCTGAGACCCTGACACACTGCCAGGCAAATCAGGAGGCTTTGGTCAGTGAAATCGCCCTAGGACTCTTTCATAGAAATCTGCCATCAAATGTGGTAGAAATACATGGGAACAAAAGAGATAAGGCAACCAGAGATTTGGAGATATACTGATAGAAATGGCTTGCATTTTTGTTGGATGCTTACCATGTTGTAGGCCCTATCCTAAGTATTGGCAATGTATTACATCATCTAATCTTCACAACAACCCTAGGAAGAATATATTAGTATTTCCATGTATAAAACTGGGGGTCCGAAAGGTTTGGTGACATGCCCAGGCTCTCCTAGCTCAAATGTGGTAGCGGTGGGATGCAAACACACATCTGTTTGACTCCAAAGCCCACGCTGCTCCCCAGGAGGGTAAATTCTCCTGCTGTGCTCCCCAGTGAACCCTGTCCAGATCATCTACTTGCCTATATTTGAATTATTTCTAATACTTAAATCTGTACTTCTTTGTATATTTCTGTACATGCTTTGGTACAATCTCATTCAAACATATATTCCATCTCTCCCATTTGTTTTATAAGGTCACTGAGGTTGGGGCCCTGATTTGCTTATCTTGTTACTTTCCAGCAGTTTTAGTTATGGGAATCTGCCCACAAGTGAGTATCTAATAAAGGTAGCTGATTGACTGTGATAAACTGTTCTAGAAATCTGCTGGTGATTCTGTATGCTTTCATCCAAGACAAGATTAATATCACAGTGGCAGGTAAAATAATAGCTGCCGTTTCTTTAAGATTTAATTTGGCCTAAATATACCGTGTAAAGTACTTCCCATGCATTACCTCATTTAACTCTAAAAATATGAATCAGATACTTTAACTGCCTTTTAAAATTTTATTATTATTATTATTATTATTTTGAGATGGAGTCTTGCTCTGTCACCCAGGCTGGAGTGCAGTGGCATGATCTCGGCTGATGTTTACCTCCGTCTCCCAGGTTGAAGCAATTATTCTGCCTCAGCCGCCCAAGTAGCTGGGATTACAGGTATGTGCCACAATGCCCGGCTAATTTTTGTATTTTTAGTAGAGACGGGATTTCACCGTGTTGGCCAGGCTGGTCTCGAACTTCCGACCTCAGGTGATCTGCCCACCTTGGCCTCTTAAAGTGCTGGGATTTACAGGCATGAGCCACCATGCCCGGCCAGATACTGTAATTACAATCCCCATATTTCGTGATCTAGCAGTCCCACTGCTGGGTATATACCAAAAAGAAAGGAAATCAGTACATCAAATAGATACTGCACTCTCATGTTTACTGCAGCCCCATTCACAATAGTCAAGGTATGGAATCAACCTAAGTGCTCATCAACAGATGAATGGACAAAGAAAATATGGTACATATACACAAAGGAATACTACTCAGCCATAAAAAAGAATGAAATCGTGTCATTTCCAGCAACATGGATACAACTGGAGGGCATTATGTTAAGTGAAATAAGCCAGGCACAGAAAGATAGATATCCCATGTTCTCACTCATATGTGGGAGCAAAAAAAAAAATTGATCTCATGGAGGTAGTGAGTAGAATGGTGTTTCCCAGAGGCTAGAAAGGCATAGGGGACTAGGGTGTGAGGAGAGGTTGGTGAACACGTACAAAACTACAGTTAGATAGAAGGAATAATAACTTATAGTGTTCCTGCATGTTCTCACTCATAAGTGGGAGTTGAACAATGAGAACACATGGACGCAGAGAGGGGAACATCACACCCTGGGGCCTGTCGGGGAGTGGGGGGCAAGGGGAAGGAGAGCATTAGGTCAAATACCTAATGCATGTGGAGCATAAAACCCAGATGGTGGGTTGATAGGTGCAGCAAACCACCATGGCACATGTATACCTATGTAACAAACCTGCATGTTCACCACATATATCCCAGAACTTAAAATAAAATAAAATAAATAACTTCTAGTGTTCAATAGCACTGTCAGGAGACTATATATAATTAACAATTCATTGTACAATTAACCCTTGATTGTTTTCCAACCAAACTCAGACTGAACATACATTCATCCCTTGGTACGCATGGGGAGTGGCTCATGTGTACCAAAATCCACACATGCTGAAGTTTGGAGGCTGGCCCTGTGGAATCCCATATTTAAAAAGTGCAGGTTTTATATCCCGTGACTACTGTATTTCTGATGATTGGTTGGAAAAAACATGTGTGTATAAGTGGACCCATGCAGTTCAAACTCATGTTGTTCATGAGTCAACTGTACAGTATTTGAGAATCCGTGGATACAGAGGGCTGACTTTGTGTATCTGTGGGTTTGGCAGGGCTGACTGCAGACTGGAGGATGCTTGGATTTTGGAATACAAGGGTCTAGGAACCAACCCCTCGTGTATACTAGAGTATGACTGTATATTTTTAAATAGCTGGAAGATAATATGTACAGCATTCCCAACACAAAGAAATGTTAAAAGTTTGAGGGGGTAGATATCCCAATTACCCTGATTTTATTATTAGATATTGTATGCATATATCAAAATATCACATGTACCCCATACATATAAATATAAATAAATATGTCCAACTATTATGTATCAATTAAAAATTAAAAATAATTTTAGATGGCTGAATAGGAGCAGCTCTGGTCTGCAGCGCCAAGCATGATCGACACAGAAAATGGGTGATTTCTGCATTTCAAACTGAGGTCACCAACATCAAAGACCAAAGGTAGATAAAACCACAAAGATGGGGAGAAACCAGTGCAGAAAAGCTGAAAATTCTAAAAATCAGAGTGCCTCTTCTCCTTCAAAGGATCACAGCTCCTTGCCAGCAATGAAACAAAGCTGGACGGAGAATGACTTTCACCAGCTGACAGAAGTAGGCTTCAGAATGTCCGTAATAACAAACTTCTCCGAGCTAAAGGAGGATATTCGAAGACACTGCAAGGAAGCTAAAAATCTTGAAAAAAGATTAGACGAATGACTAACTAGAATAAACAGTCTAGAGAAGACCTTAAACGACCTGATGGAGCTGAAAACCATGGCACAAGAACTTCGTGACGCATGCACAAGCTTCAATAGCCGATTCAATCAAGTGGAAGAAGGGGTATCAGTGATTGAAGATCAAATTAATGAAATAAAGCAAGAAGACAAAGTTAGAGAAAAAAGAGTAAAAAGAAATGAACAAAGCCTCCAAGAAATATGGGACTATGTGAAAAAGACCAAATCTATGTTTGACTGGTGTACCTGAAAGTGATGGGAAGAATGGAACCAAGTTGGCAAACACTCTTCAGGATATTATCCAGGAGAACTTCCCCAACCTAGCAAGGCAGGCCAACATTCAAATTCAGGAAATACAGAGACCACCACAAAGATCCTCGAGAAGAGCAACCCCAAGACACATAATTGTCACATTCACCAAGGTTGAAAAGTGGTAAGGGCAGCCAGAGAGAAAGATCAAGGTACCCACAACGGGAAGCCCATCAGACTAACATCAGATCTCTTGACGGAAACTCTACAAGCCAGAAGAGAATGGGGGCCAATATTCAACATTCTTAAAGAAAAGAATTTTCAACCCAGAATTTCATATCCAGCCAAACTAAGCTTCATAAGTGAAGGAGAAATAAAGACCTTTACAGACAAGCAAATGCTGAGAGATTTTTGTCACCACCAGGCCTGCCTTACAAGAGCTCCTGAAGGAAGCACTAAACATAGAAAGAAACAACCAGTACCAGCCACTGCAAAAACATGCCAAATTGTAAAGACCATAAATGCTATGAAGAAATTGCATCAATTAATGGGCAAAATAACCAACTAACATCATCATGACAGGATCAAATTCACACATAACAATATTAACCTTAAATGTAAATGGGCTAAATGTCCCAATTAAAAGACACAGACTGGCAAATTAGATAAAGAGTCAAGACCCATCAGTGTGCTGTATTCAGGAGACCCATCTCACGTGCAAAGATGTACATAGGCTCAAAATAAAGGGATGGAGGAAGATCTACCAAGGAAATGGAAAGTTAAAAAAAAAAAAAAAAAAAAAAAGCAGGGGTTGCAATCCTAGTCTCTGATACAACAGACTTTAAACCAACAAAGATCAAAAGAGACAAAGAAGACCATTACATAATGGTAAAGGGATCAATTCAACAAGAAGAGCGAACTATCCTAAATATATATGCACCCAATACAGGAGCACTCAGATTCATAAGACAAGTCCTTAGAGACCTACAAAGAGACTTAGACTCCCACACAATAATAATGGGAGACTTTAATACCCCACTGTCAATATTATACAGATCAATGAGACAAAAGGTTAACAAAGATATCCAGGGCCTGAACTCAGTTCTGCAACAAGCGACCTAATAGACATCTACAGAACTCTCCACCCCAAATCAACAGACTATACATTCTTCTCAGCACCACATTGCACTTATTCTAAAATTGACCACATAATTGGAAGTAAAGCACTCCTCAGCAAATGTAAAAGAATAGAAATCACAACAAATTGTCTCTCAGATCACAGTGCAATCAAATTAGAACTCAGGATTAAGAAACTCAATCAAAACCGCTCAACTACATGGAAACTGAACAACCTGCTCTTGAATGACTACTGGGTACATAACAAAATGAAGGCAGAAATAAAGATGTTCTTTGAAACCAAAGAGAACAAAGACACAACGTACCAGAATTTCTGGGACACATTTAAAGCAGTGTGTAGAGGTAAATTTATAGCATTAAATGACCACAAGAGAAAGCAGGAAAGAAATAAAATGGACACCCTAACACCACAATTAAAAGAACTCTAGAAGGAAGAGCAAACAAATTCAAAAGCTAGCAGAAGGCAAGAAATAATTAAGATCAGAGCAGAACTGAAAGAGACAGAGACACAAAAAACCCTTCAAAAAACCAATGAATCCAGGAGCTGGTTTGTTGAAAAGATCAACAAAATTGATAAATGGCTAGCAAGACTAATAAAGAAGAAAAGAGAGAAGAATCAAATAGATGCAATAAAAAATGATAAAGGGGATATCACCACTGACCCCACAAACTACCATCAGAGACTACTATACAAACTACCATCAGAGAATACTATAAACACCTCTAAGCAAATAAACTAGAAAATCTAGAAGAAATGGATAAATTCCTGGACACATACACCCTTCAAAGACTAAACCAGTAAGAAGTTGAATCTCCGAATAGACCAATAACAGGCTCTGAAATTGAGGCAATAATTAATAGCCTACCAACCAAAAAATCTCCAGGATCAGACGGATTCACAGCCGTATTCTACCAGAGGTACAAAGAGGAGCTGGTACTATTTCTTCTGAAACTATTCCAATCAATAGAAAAAGATGGAATCCTCCCTAACTCATTTTATGAGGCTAACGTCATCCTGATACCAAAGACTGGCAGAGACACAACAAAAAAAGAGAATTTTAGACCAATATCCCTGATGAACATCAATGCGAAAATCCTCAATAAAATACTGTCAAACCAAATCCAGCAGCACATCAGAAAGCTTATCCACCACGATCAAGTCGGCTTCATCCCTGGGATGCAAGGATAGTTCTACATACACAAACCAGTAAATGTAATCCATCACTTAAACAGAACCAATGACAAAAACCACATGATTATCTCAGTAAATGCAGAAAAGGCCTTTGACAAAATTCAACACCCCCTAATGCTAAAAACTCTCCATAAACTGGGTATTGATGGAATGTATCTCAAAATAATAAGACCTATTTATGACAAACCCACAGCCAATATCACACTGAATGGGCAAAAACTGGAAGCAGTCTCTTTGAAAACCGGCACAAGACGAGGATGCCCTCTCTCACCACTCCTATTCAACATAGTGTTGGCTAGGGCAATCAGGCAAAAGAAAGAAAAAAAGGGTACTCAATTAGGAAATGAGGAAGTCAAATTGTCCCTGTTTGCAGATGATATGATTGTATATTTAGAAAACCCCATCATCTCAGCCCAAAATCTCCTTAAGCTGATAAGCAACTTTAGCAAAGTCTCAGCATACAAAATCAGTGTGCAAAAAACACAAGCATGCCTATACACCATTAACAGACAAACAGAGAGCCAAATCATGAGTGAACTCCCTTTTACAGTTGCTACAAAGAGGATAAAATACCTAGGAATCCAATGTACAAGGGATCTGAAGGATGTCTTCAAGGAGAGCTACAAACCACTGCTCCATGAAATAAAAGAAGACACAAACAAATGGAAAAATATTCCATGCTCATGGATAGGAAGAATCAATATCGTGAAAATGGCCTTACTGCCCAAAGTAATTTATAGATTCAGTGCTATCCCCATCACACTATCAATGACTTTCTTCACAGAATTGGAAAAAACTACTTTAAAGTTCATATGGAACCAAAAAAGAGCCCACATTGCCAAGACAATCCTAAGCAAAAAGAACAAAGCTGGAGGCATCACGCTACCTGACTTCAAACTATGGTACAAGGATACAGTAACCAAAACAGCATGGTACTGGTACCAAAACAGAGATATAGACCAATGGAACAGGACAGAGGCCTCAGAAATAATACCACACATCTACAACCATCTGATCTTTGACAAACCTGACAACAACAAGAAATGGGGAAAGGATTCCCTATTTAATATATGGTGCTGGAAAAACTGGCTAGCCATATGTAGAAAGCTGAAACTGGATCCCTTCCTTATAACTTATATAAAAATTAATTCAAGGTGGATTAAAGATTTAAATGTTAGACCTAAAACCATAAAAACCCTTGAAGAAAATCAAGACAATACCATTCAGGACATAGGCATGGGCAAGGACTTCATGACTAAAACACCAAAAGCAATGGCAACAAAAGCCAAAATAGACAAATGCGATCTAATTAAACTAAAGAACTTCTGCACAGCAAAATAAATTACTATCAGAGTGAACAGGCACACCACAGAATAGGAGAAAAAATTTGCAATCTACCCATCTGACAAAGGGCTAATGTCCAGAATCTACAAAGAACTCAAAGAAATTTACAATAAAAAAACAAACAACCCCATCAAAAAGTGGGCAAAGGATATGAACATCTGAGCCTTGATGGACCATTGCCTTTGACCACTGTCACCCATTCGTCTAAATATCAGCCCTGTTTATGAAATAGGATGATAGAGAAACAAGGTTAACATTATCTAAATGATGAGAGATTAATCTATATGGTTCAGCTAATAAGTCATAAGAGTACAGGGAAAAGAGCAGTCACTGTGTACTGAGGTGGTCAGGGAAGGCTTCTTGAAGGAGGGGCTAGATGTAGGCCCAGAGGAAAATGGGAAAGAATTTCAACTGCATCTAGCCACTGGCATGACCACTGTGTTAGAGGCAGGAATGAGTATAACAAATGCAATTGGTATAGAGGGGAAAGGGAGCATCTCCAGGACTGAAGATCTCTAACAGCCCTGCATTGCTGACCTAGAGAAGATAGAGACACAAGGAAGGAAAGAGGAAAGAGACAGACAACTGGTGGGAGTAAACGAGTAGTTTCCGATTAATTTTTCTGTCTCTTTTACCACATTCAGTGGCAATCAGATGTCTGGGTCTTTTAATTTCAGACAAGCCCTTGTCTACCCATCAAAGATAAAGCAATTCTGCTTAGAGCAGTTTCTACTAGCAGTAGCAGGTAGCAAAAAAATAAAAGTAAGTTGCAGGAGGAATTTCTGCAGAGAAAACATTTTTCCTTGATTTTTCTGTCAAAAGGTGAAAGTATGCCATGGTGAGAAATATCCCAGACAATTCCATCTCTCTGTAGTAGGCCATCTGGTAACCAAGCACTTCTGATCCTCCACTGATGCCCAGACGTAGCTCATGCAGGAGCCCAGAAAGCAATCATTCGTTTAAGAGAGCTGAAGAGAACATCTTTGCTTGTTTTCGTAGGCACACAGGGTTGAAATAAAGTTGGTCTGCTCTGATCTCCCAAGAGAAAATTTACCCAAAGTGGGCTCCTGCAGATTATCTTCTTTATCTCCCTGTCTTGGGGCCATCTTAATGTCATTTATTTATCCCAGAGAAGTGTGCAGCTCCATCTCAAGAGAATTTTGAGATACTGTTGCAACCTTTCACTATTCAATTTCTCCTTGTATCTTAAAGCCATAGAATTACCATTATTATTTTTGAGATGGAGTCTCACTCTGTCACCCAGGCTGGAGTGCAGTGGTGTGATCTCGGCTCACTGCAACCTCTGCTTCCTGGGTTCAAGCGATTATCCTGCTTCAGCCTCCCAAGTATCTGGGATTACAGGTGCCTGCCACCATGCCACTATGCCTGGCTAATTTTTGTGTTTTTAGTAGAGACAATGTTTCACCATGTTGGTCAGGCTGGTCTCGAACTCCTGACCTCAAGCAATCTATCCACCTTGGCATTCCAAAGTGCTGGGATTACAGGCATGAGCCCCCACACCCGGCCGCATAGCCATAGAATTTTAGTGTTCAAAGGAACCTTGGAGACTACTTAGTCTAACTGTCCTCTTTTAAAAAAATAGAATGTTCTTGATTTGAGAAAACTAGACAAAAAATATTTTTAATTTGGAATAGAATGCTACAGATAAAGCTGGCAAAGCTCTCCCAATCCAAGAAAGCTTCTTGTGCCTTCATTTTTGCCCCAAAGGTAAAATGTGTTATTGTTTTCCGAATTTTCTTACAGATCATTTTGATACTTCTACATTGTGAAAATATGTAGTATTATTTTGTGTGTTTTAATTTGTTGCAAAGATATCATACAGTATACATCTTGCTTTCTTCATTCATCATTGTTTTGAGATCTAGCTCAGTCTTGTTAACTGCAGCTTAGTATTCCATTGTATGAAAGCATCATATTTTCTTTATCCAATTCTCTCTTGATTCGTATTTACAAATCTGCTTTATGGAGAGAGAACTGAGGCTCAGAGAAGTTGCGGGATTGCCTCAAGGTAAGCTTTGGTACAACTAAAGCTAGAATCTACATCTAAGATGAGAGGCAGATGAGTAGATGAATTGCTCAAAAGTTATCTTCCATGAATGAGTTAGGCTCATTCATGAAAGTCTTAGTTGGTTCAATATGAAGTTGAAACCTTGGCTTTAAGAGTGTGAAAATTCTGAACATTTATACTTCCTAGAGTCGGTGAGCCAAAAAACTTGTAACCCATGGTCTTATGTGCTAAAGATCTTCAGGGGTCACTCCTGAGAAAGAAAATAGCTGTGACAGAGTTACATTTGTGAACAAGGGAAAGCATGCTGGAACACTGTACGCTCTAAGAAGCATCATGTCTCAGCCCAAAATATTTCCTCTAATTTTGCTCATGGGGTCTGAAAAGCCTTTCTTTCCAACTTACAGCTTTGAATCTTGAAGGTTTTTCATCTCTAAATTCCCTGAGAATTAAATTAATGTTGGCCGTTAACAGACACTTGGTAGCTTGGTTTACTAGTTTGCTTGCTAGAACAAAGTCATTATGGAAAATGGATATAGGATATGCATCCAGGTATATGGTCAGGATGAGTCAAAGGAAATAAGAAAGGAAGAAAATGAACATTTATTGATTACCTGCTATGTGCCAAGCAACATTCTAGGAACTTTATACATATATTTGCACAATGACATTAGTAATGCTACTTTCCATGTTAGGAAACAAGAGCTCAGGGAGATTAAATAACTTGCCCAAAGTTTATTTGTTCATTCATTTCCTCAATAAAATTTTTTCAAGCTACTTTTGCTCTATGCCAGAAACTGTGCTCAGTGAGGAAATATTTTGGTGAATATAAGACAAGAAGTTTTGTCATCATGGAATTAAAATCAGAGAAAATATGTACCGTGAGCTAGCCAAGGTAAGCATGGTAAAGGACATTGGACAGTAGGCAAATCATACGCACCTTGAGGTCTCATTTATTTAGGAAATGAATACCTACTACATTCAGGCAAGGAGCCTGACACTTTGGGGGAATATAAAAATGAGTAAGATACTCTATACTCCTAAGAGTGCTTAGAATATAACCTATGTTCACTCAATATTTGAATACCAACCTAAAACCTTTACATTCAAGTTCAAGTGACAACTCATGTTTCCAGGCTGCCTTATCAGGTACAAGGGTAAATTTGTGTCAAGCTGAGGAAGAAGAAAGGGAGGGTGAAACAGGTACAAAATGACTAAATATCAGCTACTATCTCCATTAAACTGGAGTGCTCTATAAAAAGATTGCAATCAACAGAGCTAGGGACAAGACAGTTTTTTTCACCAACTGACTGACAGGCATATGGCACCTTATTGATATAAGGTATCAGCAGGTTCTTGTTCTCTGACTGTAAGTAAAATGACAAAGGGGTTGCCAGTGTGTCTATGTATGAGGTGTTTTATTTTTCCTAAGATCTAGAGCAAAGAGAAGCATCTGCTTTAGAGGTAGAAACCCTGCCTACCACCAGGAGAAACTTATCAGAATCCAAATACTTGTTCTCCATCCAGTGGTGTTCTGGTAAATGTTTAACAACCAGATCTCCAGAAAAAAAAAAAAAAAAAAAAAAAAAAAAAAAAAATCTATTTGCTGCTTTATATGCTATACATAAATCGTGGTGGTTAATTTTATGTGTCAATTTGACTGGGCCATGGGATGCCCAGATATGTGGTCAAACGTTATTCTATGTGTTTCCATAAGGGTGTTTCTGGATGACAATAACAATTGAATTGGCAGAATGAGTAAAGCAGATTACCCTCCCTAGTATGGGTGGCCCTCATTCAATCATTTGAAGGCCTGTATAGATCAAAATGGCTTACCCTCCCATAAGCTTCCCATGAGTAAGAGGGGGCTCCTCTTGCCTGACTGTTTGAACTGCAACATCAGCCTTTTCTGGACTTCAGACTATTGCTGACAAATGAATAGATAAAGAAATTGTGGTGTACATATACAATCGAATATTATTCAGCATTGAAAATGGAGATTCTGTCATTTGCAACATCATGGAGAACCTAGAGGACATTATGCTAAGTGAAATAAACCAGACAGAGAAAGAAAAATACTACGTGATCTGACTTACATGTGGAATCTAAAAAAAAAAAAAAAAATGAATAAATAGAAACACTTGTTGGGGTATGGGGAAATGAAGGTCAAATGGTACAAAGGCATGGTTATGTAGGATGAATAAGTCTAGAGATCTAATGTGCAGCATGGGGTCTATAGTTACTATAGTTAATAATATTGTATTGCGTACTGGAAGTTTGTTAAGAGAGTAGGTTTTTAGGTACTCTTACCACACACACACACACACAAAAAAGAAAGAAAGAAAAAGAAAGGTGGCGGGGGCGGAGCAAGATGGCCGAATAGGAACAGCTCCAGTCTCCAACTCCCAGCGCGAGCGGCACAGAAGACCGGTGATTTCTGCATTTTCAACTGAGGTACCGGGGACATCTCACTAGGGAGTGCCGGACAATCGGTGCTGGTCAGCTGCTGCAGCCTGACCAGCGAGAGCTGAAGCAGGGGGAGGCATCTCCTCACCTTGGAAGCGCAAGGGGAAAGGGAATCCCTTTTCCTAGCCAGGGGAACTGAGACACACAACACCTGGAAAATCGGGTAACTCCCACCCCAATACCGCGCTTTAAGCAATGGGCACACTGGAAGAATATATCGCTCACCTGGCCGGGAGGGTCCCATGCCCACAGAGCCTCCCTCATTGTTAACACAGCAGCCTGCGGCGATCTAACCAAGAGGCAGCAGCGAGGCTGGGGGAGGGGCGCCCGCCATTGCTGAGGCTTAAGTAGGTAAACAAAGCCCCTGGGAAGCTCCAACTGGGTGGAGCTCACAGCAGCTCAAGGAAACCTGCCTGTCTCTATAGACTCCACCTCTGGGGGCAGGGCTCAGCTAAAAAAACAACAGGGGAAGCAGCAGAGGCTTGAGCAGACGCGAATGACTCTGTCTGACAGCTTTGAAGAGAGCAGTGGATCTCCCAACACGGAGGTTGAGATCTGAGAACGGACAGACTGCCTGCTCAAGTGGGTCACTGACCCCTGAGTAGCCTCACTGGGAGACATCCCCCACTAGGGGCAGTCTGACACCAAACACCTCACAGGGTGGAGTACACCCCTGAGAGGAAGCTTCCAAAGTAAGAATCAGACAGGTACACTCGCTGTTCAGCAATATTCTGTCTTCTGCAACCTCTGCTGCTGATACCCAGGCAAACAGGGTCGGGAGTGGACCTCAAGCAATCTCCAACAGACCTATAGCTGAGGGTCCTGACTGTCAGAAGGAAAACTATCAAACAGGAAGGACACCTATACCAAATCTCCATCAGTACGTCACCATCATCAAAGACCAGAGACAGATAAAACCACAAAGATGGGGAAAAAGCAGGGCAGAAAAGCTGGAAATTCAAAAAATAAGAGCGCATCTCCCCCTGCAAAGGAGCGCAGCCCATCACCAGCAACGGATTGAAGGTGGTCAGAGAGTGACTTTGACGAGATGAGAGAAGAAGGCTTCAGTCCATCAAACTTCTCAGAGCTAAAGGAGGAATTACGTACCCAGCGCAAAGAAACTAAAGATCTTGAAAAAAGAGTGGAAGAATTGACAGCTAGACTAATTAATGCAGAGAAGGTCATAAACGAAATGACAGAGATGAAAACCATGACATGAGAAATACGTGACAAATGCACAAGCTTCAGTAACCGACTCGATCAACTGGAAGAAAGAGTATCAGCGATTGAGGATCAAATGAATGAAATGAAGCAAGAAGAGAAACCAAAAGAAAAAAGAAGAAAAAGAAATGAACAAAGCCTACAAGAAGTATGGGATATGTAAAAAGACCAAATCTACGTCTGATTGGGGTGCCTGAAAGTGAGGGGGAAAATGGAGCCAAGTTGGAAAACACTCTTCAGGATATCATCCAGGAGAACTTCCCCAACCTAGTAGGGCAGGCCAACATTCAAATTCAGGAAATACAGAGAACACCACAAAGATACTCCTCGAGAAGAGCAACTCCAAGACACATAATTGCCAGATTCACCAAAGTTGAAATGAAGGAAAAAATCTTAAGGACAGCCAGAGAGAAAGGTCGGGTTACCCACAAAGGGAAGCCCATCAGACTAACAGCAGATCTCTCGGCAGAAACTCTCCAAGCCAGAAGAGAGTGGGGGCCAATATTCAACATTCTTAAAGAAAAGAATTTTCAACCCAGAATTTCATATCCAGCCAAACTAAGTTTCATAAGTGAGGGACAAATAAAATCCTTTACAGATAAGCAAATGCTTAGAGATTTTGTCACCACCAGGCCTGCCTTACAAGAGACCATGAAGGAAGCCCTAAACATGGAAAGGAACAACCGGTACCAGCCATTGCAAAAACATACCAAAATGTAAAGACCATCGAGGCTAGGAAGAAACTGCATCAACTAACGAGCAAAATAACCAGCTAATATCATAATGGCAGGATCAAGTTCACACATAACAATATTAACCTTAAATGTTAATGGACTAAATGCTCCAATTAAAAGACACAGACTGGCAAACTGGATGAAGAGTCAAGAACCATCAGTCTGGTGTATTCAGGAGACCCATCTCACATGCAGAGACATACATAGGCTCAAAATAAAGGGATGGAGGAAGATCTACCAAGCAAATGGAGAACAAAAGAAAGCAGGGGTTGCAATCCTAGTCTCTGATAAAACAGACTTTAAACCATCAAAGATCAAAAGAGACAAAGAAGGCCATTACATAATGGTAAAGGGATCAATTCAACAGGAAGAGCTAACTCTCCTAAATATATATGCACCCAATACAGGAGCACCCAGATTCATAAAGCAAGTCCTTAGAGACTTACAAAGAGACTTAGACTCCCATACAATAATAATGGGAGACTTCAACACTCCACTGTCAACATTAGACAGATCAACGAGACAGAAAGTTAACAAGGATATCCAGGAATTGAACTCATCTCTGCACCAAGCGGACCTAATAGACATCTATAGAACTCTCCACCCCAAATCAACAGAATATACATTCTTCTCAGCACCACATCGCACTTATTCCAAAATTGACCACATAATTGGAAGTAAAGCACTCCTCAGCAAATGTAAAAGAACAGAAATTATAACAAACTGTCTCTCAGACCACAGTGCAATCAAACTAGAACTCAGGACTAAGAAACTCAATCAAAACCGCTCAACTACATGGAAACTGAACAACCTGCTCCTGAATGACTACTGGGTACATAATGAAATGAAGGCAGAAATAAAGATGTTCTTTGAAACCAATGAGAACAAAGATACAACATACCAGAATCTCTGGGACACATTGAAAGCAGTGTGTAGAGGGAAATTTATAGCACTAAATGCCCACAAGAGAAAGCAGGAAAGATCTAAAATGGACACTCTAACATCACAATTAAAAGAACTAGAGAGGCAAGAGCAAACACATACAAAAGCTAGCAGAAGGCAAGAAATGACTAAGATCAGAGCAGAACTGAAGGAGATAGAGACACAAAAAACCCTCCAAAAAATCAATGAATCCAGGAGTTGGTTTTTTGAAAAGATCAACAAAATTGACAGACCGCAAGCAAGACTAATAAAGAAGAAAAGAGAGAGGAATCAAATAGATGCAATAAAAAATGATAAAGGGGATATCACCAGCGACCCCACAGAAATACAAACTACCGTCAGAGAATACTATAAACACCTCTACGCAAATCAACTAGAAAATCTAGAAGAAATGGATAATTTCCTGGACACTTACACTCTCCCAAGACTAAACCAGGAAGAAGTTGAATCCCTGAATAGACCAATAGCAGGCTCTGAAATTGAGGCAACAATTAATAGCCTACCCACCAAAAAAAGTCCAGGACCAGATGGATTCACAGCCGAATTCTACCAGAGGTACAAGGAGGAGCTGGTACCATTCCTTCTGAAACTATGCCAATCAATAGAAAAAGAGGGAATCCTCCCTAACTCATTTTATGAGGCCAACATCATCCTGATACCAAAGCCTGGCAGAGACACAACAAAAAAAGAGAATTTTAGACCAATATCCCTGATGAACATCGATGCAAAAATCCTCAATAAAATAGTGGCAAACCGGATTCAGCAGCACATCCAAAAGCTTATCCACCATGATCAAGTGGGCTTCATCCCTGGGATGCAAGCCTGGTTCAACATTCGCAAATCAATAAATGTAATCCAGCATATAAACAGAACCAAAGACAAGAACCACATGATTATCTCAATAGATGCAGAAAAGGCTTTTGACAAAATTCAACAGCGCTTCATGCTAAAAACGCTCAATAAATTCGGTATTGATGGAACGTACCTCAAAATAATAAGAGCTATTTATGACAAACCCACAGCTAATATCATTCTGAATGGGCAAAAACTGGAAAAATTCCCTTTGAAAACTGGCACAAGACAGGGATGCCCTCTCTCACCACTCCTATTCAACATAGTGTTGGAAGTTCTGGCTAGGCCAATCAGGCAAGAGAAAGAAATCAAGGGTATCCAGTTAGGAAAAGAAGAAGTCAAATTGTCCCTGTTTGCAGATGACATGATTGTATATTTAGAAAACCCCATTGTCTCAGCCCAAAATCTCCTTAAGCTGATAAGCAACTTCAGCAATGTCTCAGGATACAAAATCAATGTGCAAAAATCACAAGCATTCTTATACACCAGTAACAGACAAGCAGAGAGCCAAATCAGGAATGAACTTCCATTCACAATTGCTTCAAAGAGAATAAAATACGTAGGAATCCAGCTTACAAGGGATGTAAAGGACCTCTTCAAGGAGAACTACAAACCACTACTCAGTGAAATAAAAGAGGACACAAACAAATGGAAGAACATACCATGCTCATGGATAGGAAGAATCAATATCGTGAAAATGGCCATACTGCCCAAGGTTATTTATAGATTCAATGCCATCCCCATCAAGCTACCAATGAGTTTCTTCACAGAATTGGAAAAAACTGCTTTAAAGTTCATATGGAACCAAAAAAGAGCCCGCATTGCCAAGACAATCCTAAGTCAAAAGGACAAAGCTGGAGGCGTCACCCTACCTGACTTCAAACTATACTACAAGGCTACAGTAACCAAAACAGCATGGTACTGGTACCAAAACAGAGATATAGACCAGTGGAACAGAACAGAGTCCTCAGAAATAATACCACACATCTACAGCCATCTGATCTTTGACAAACCTGAGAGAAACAAGAAATGGGGAAAGGAATCCCTATTTAATAAATGGTGCTGGGAAAATTGGCTAGCCATAAGTAGAAAGCTGAAACTGGATCCTTTCCTTACCACTTATACGAAGATTAATTCAAGATGGATTAGAGACTTAAATGTTAGACCTAATACCATAAAAACCCTAGAAGAAAATCTAGGTAGTACCATTCAGGACATAGGCATAGGCAAGGACTTCATGTCTAAAACACCAAAAGCAACGGCAGCAAAAGCCAAAATTGACAAATGGGATCTCATTAAACTAAAGAGCTTTTGCACAGCAAAAGAAACTACCATCAGAGTGAACAGGCAACCTACAGAATGGGAGAAAATTTTTGCAACCTACTCATCTGACAAAAGTCTAATATCCAGAATCTACAAAGAACTCAAACAAATATACAAGAAAAAAACAAACAACCCCATCAAAAAGTGGGGAAAGGATATGAACAGACATTTCTCAAAAGAAGACATTCATACAGCCAACAGACACATGAAAAAATGCTCATCATCACTCGCCATCAGAGAAATGCAAATCAAAACCACAATGAGATACCATCTCACACCAGTTAGAATGGCAATCATTAAGAAGTCAGGAAACAACAGGTGTTGGAGAGGATGTGGAGAAATAGGAACACTTTTACACTGCTGGTGGGATTGTAAACTAGTTCAACCATTATGGAAAACAGTATGGCAATTCCTCAAGGATCTAGAACTAGATGTACCATATGACCCAGCCATCCCACTACTGGGTATATACCCAAAGGATTATAAATTATTCTACTACAAAGACACATGCACACGTATGTTTATTGCGGCACTATTCACAATAGCAAAGACTTGGAATCAACCCAAATGTCCATCTGTGACAGACTGGATTAAGAAAATGTGGCACATATACACCATGGAATACTATGCAGCCATAAAAAAGGATGAGTTTGCGTCCTTTGTAGGGACATGGATGCAGCTGGAAACCATCTTTCTTAGCAAACTATCACAAGAAGAGAAAACCAAACACCGCATGTTCTCACTCATAGGTGGGAACTGAACAATGAGATCACTTGGACTCGGGAAGGGGAACATCACACACTGGGGCCTATCATGGGGAGGGGGGAGGAGGGAGGGATTGCATTTGGGAGTTATACATGATATAAATGATGAATTGATGGGTGCTGACGAGTTGATGGGTGTAGCACACCAACATGGCATAAGTATACATATGTAACAAACCTGCACGTTATGCACATGTACCCTAGAACCTAAAGTATAATGTATGTATGTGTATATATATATATATATATATATATATATATATATATATATTTGCCCTAAAAAAAAAAAAAAAAGAAAGAAAAAGAAAGGTAATTATATGAGACGACAGTTATGTTAATTTGCTTAAATGTAACAATTGCCAGCCGGGCGCGGTGGCTCAAGCCTGTAATCCCAGCACTTTGGGAGGCCGAGACGGGCGGATCACGAGGTCAGGAGATCAAGACCATCTCTGGCTAACACGGTGAAACCCCGTCTCTACTAAAAATAGAAAAAGCTAGCCGGGCGAGGTGGCGGCGCCTGTAGTCCCAGCTACTCGGGAGGCTGAGGCAGGAGAATGGTGTGAACCCGGGAGGCGGAGCTTGCAGTGAGCTGAGATCTGGCCACTGCACTCCAGCCTGGGTGACAGAGCGAGACTCCTCTCAAGAAAAAAAAAAAAAAAAACAATTGCCTCACTATGTATATGTATATCAAAATATCATGTTGTACAGCTTACATTATATAATAAAAAATCTGAATTTAAAAAGACACTAATGACTTCATTTTCAGTAGTAAAGAGAGCACTGATGGTCCATGGTGTGATCTGGCAATAGATAAAAGCAAAATATCATATTGAATACTCCTAGTCAACCACTTATAAGAAACAAATATCTGGATGATTTGTATATGATACACCCAAACATTTTTTTTGCAAACCAGCAAATGTAATGGGATTGTCTGGTTGCTCCTGGTGTTGCTAGATACAATGGAGAAAGAAAAGAATGAACTCAGGGATTCAAATTCCCAGGCCAAGTGTCACATAAATGATCTGAAAGCTTCTATATGTGCCCTGGCGGAGACCTTTATCTCCTGTATCCATAGGACTGGGATTGCTGAAAATCAAATCCAGAGTTTCAACCTGAAACTGGCTGAATTACAATGAAAGGTAAACTTCCAGCTTTGTAGATTGCCTACTGATACAGTGAGGGCATTTATTGGGAAGAGATGAGATCCTGAATTTTGGAATGGGGATGTGTGGGAAGCCCATAATGAAGCTAGGGACATAGAGCTCCTAAATTATGACTCTTCTTTGCCAGTTAAGTAGGCCTCCATACCCCCAGTGGTAGTGACTTCTCTACCCTTGTCTGAGAGGATTAACCCTGCATTGCCTGGAAAAGTGTAACGGCCTCCCTTGAGGCAGTTGGTTGCTGTGCAGGACAATGCTGAGTCTTCTCAGAACCACCCCCACCACTCCTCTTTGCTTCTACACTGATAACTAGATTCAAGTCCCAGCAGGCCCCTAAAAGTGAGGTATAAACCATGAGAAGGTATACTATACTTCAGAAGAACTACTTGAGTTTTCTGTCAATAGACAGAAATCCAGGGAACACATGTGGGAATGGATATTAAGAATTTGGGATAATGGTATCTGGAAAACAAAGTTGAATCAGGCCAAATTTGTCAGTATGGGCTCATTAATTAGAGACTCTGCGTTTAATGTTGCAGCTTATGGAGTTAGAAAATACTGTAATTGTTTGGGTGAATAGCTGAAAGATGGACCAAAAGGCCTCCAGTGGGCAAATTGAAAATTTCAGACCTACCTTAGTTTGATGTAGAGTTTAATATAGAGGAAAGATTCAAAAGTTTAGAGATTGAAATGTTTGAGTGGTTCTGTCATTTAAGGTCTTCTCATTCATCCTTGAAAGGTTCAGAAGACATATCATTCACATAAATTTGTGAGGGGAGTCTCAGCATTCTTGAAGAATTCTGTGGTTGCTCTTCTCTGTAGGTCAGACCTTACAGTGAAAACTGCAGTGACTGAATTGGGAAATCTAAATGCTATGGGAGTACCTAGATTCTGGGGTGGCAGGGGCCAAGTGCAGCACTCAACTGCCAAAGACAAGGTGGGCATGGTTACCATACAGGACAATGGAGTCAAAGCAGCATCAGAATGGTCTGACTTGTGCAGACCTGTGGTATTAACTACTTAATCATGGAGTTCCTAAAAGTGAAATAGTTAGGAAGTCTACTAAATTCTTACTTAATCTGGATGAGCAGAAAATTTCTAAGTAAAGGGAACTAAAGTCTCACCTGAATCATAAAACCAGATAGTCAATCAATTTTCTGACTTTAGCCAGTTTACCTACCCAGAACCCCTTGAATGAAGGGGAAACCAGATCTCCTAGAGGAAGGACCCTGATACACTGAAAAAAATTTATTCTATTAATCTTTATCCCAGCCTTCCCCAATGGGACCTATGACCTTTTATCAAGGTAATTGTGCATTTGGGGGAAAGAAAATAATCAGACATTTGAGGGACTAGAGGACATTGGCTCTGAAGTAAAAATAATTCCAAATTATCAATGTGGTCCACCAGTCAGAGTAGGGGGTTATGGAGGTCAGGTGATCAAAGAAGTTTTAGCTCAGATCTGTCTCACGGTTGGTCCAGTGTGTCTTCAAACCCATCTCGTGTTTATTTTCCCAGCTCCAGAATGCATAATTGGAATAGATATACTCAACAGTTGGCAGAATTATCACAATGGCTTCCAGGCCTACAGAGTGTGGGCCATTATGGTGGAAAAGTGGATGTCACTAGAATTGCATCTACTTCAGAAAATAGTAAACCAAAAGTAATACCACATTCTTGGCAAGTTTGCAGAGATTAGTGCCACCATTAAGCACCTGAAAACTGGTGACAGTGATTAGGGATGGTGATTCCCAACGTATCCTCTTTCAACTTGCCCATTCGGCCTATGCAGAAGACAGATGGATCTTGGATGTGACAGTGGATTACTGTAAACCTATTGCAGCTGCTGTACTAGATATAGTGTGTCATTGTTTAAGCAAATTAACACATCCCTTGATATATACATAGTATAAAGGTATTAGTCTGGCATATGTCTTTTTCTCCATCCCTGTACATAAGGCCCACCAGAAGCAGTTTGCTTTCATCTGGCAAGACCAGCAATACAATTTCATGGTTCAACCTCAGAGTATATCAACTGTTCAACCCTATGTCATAATATAGTTCAGAGGGATTTGGATCACTTTTTCCCTTCCACAAGCTACCACACTAATTCATTACATTGATGATATTCTGCTGCTTGGACCCAGTGAACAAAAAGTAGCAACGATTCTAGGCTTATTGGTAAGACATTTGTGTGCCAGAGAGTGGGAAATAAATCTGACAGAAGTTCAAGGACCTTCCACCTCAGTAAAACTTCTTGGAGTCCAGTGGTCTGAAGCCTGTCAAGATATCCTTTCCAAGGTGAAGGATAAGTTGCTACCTTTGGCCTTTCCTACAACCAAAGAAGCACAGTGCCGAGTGGACCTCTTTAGATTTTGAAGACAACATAGTTCTCATTTGAATATGTTACTCCATTTTATTTATCAAGTGACCTGTAAACCTGCTAGTTTTGAGTGGGGCCCAGAATAAGATCCAGACTGCTGTGCGAGCTTCTCTGGTGCTTGAGCTATATCACCCAGATGAACCAATGGTGCTTCAAGTGTCAGTGGCAGATAAGGAGGTTGTTTGGTGCCTTTGGCAGTCCCCGTAAGTGAATCACAGCGCAGGCCCTTAGGATTTTGCCTTCTTCTGTGGTTAACTAATCCCCTTTTGAGAAACAGCTCTTAGCCTGCTACTGGGCCTTAGTAGAGACTGAATGCTTGAACATGGGACAGAAAGTTACCATGCAACCTGAGCTGCATATCATGAAATTGGTGTTTTCTGATACACCAAGCTATAAAGTTGAGGTCACTTCATCATCACATAAAAGTGGTATATACATGGTCAGGCCTGAGTAAGTTCTGAGGGCACATGTAAGTTAAATGAAGAAGTGGCCCAAATATCCATGGTTCCGTCTTCTGCTACACCGACTTCTGTCTCTCAGCCTATACCTATGGCCTTATGAGGAGTTCTCTATTATCAGTTGACACAGGAAGGGAAGACTCAGGCCTGGTTTACAGATAGTTTGACACAATATACAGGAACCACCCAAGAGTAAACAGCTGCCACATTACAGTTCATTTTAGGATGTCCCTTAAGGAGAGTGGTGAAGGAAAATCCTCTCAGTGGGCAGAATGTTAAGTAGTGTACCTAGGTGTTCACTAACTTGAAAGGAGAAATGGCTGGACATGAGATTATATACTGATTCATGAGCTGTAGACAATGGTTTGACTGGATGGTCAGGGACTTGAAAGGAACATGATTAGAAAATTTATGACAGGGAAAGTTGGGAAAGAAATATATGGATAGACCTCTCCGAATGGGCAAAAAAGTGAAGATTTTGTGCTCCATGTAAATGCTCACTAAAGGGTTACCTCAGCAGAGGAAGATTTTAATAATCAAGCGGACAGGATGATGTGTTCTGTAGATAGTAGTCAGGCTCCTTCCTCATCCACTTCTGTCATCACCAATGGGTTTATGAAGAAAATGGTCATGATGGCAATGATGGAGGTGATAGATAGGCTCAGCAACATGAACTCCCACTCACCAAGGTGTACCTGGCTACAGTCGCTGCTGAGTGCCCAATCTGATAGCAGCAGGGACCAATACCTTCTGCAAAAACTATCATTCATGGACTTACAGAATGCTTTATCCACCATCATAGTATTCCACACCGCATTATTTTTGATCAAGGAACTCTCTTCACAGCAAAATAGGTACAGCAGTGAGTCCACGGTCATGGATTTCACTGGTCTTACCATATTCTCCACTATCCTAAAGCAGCTGGCTTGATAGAACAGTGGAATGGCCTTTTCAAGACTCAGTTACAGAATCAGCTTGGTGACAATACTTTTAAGGTTAAGGCAAGTCCCTCCACAAAGGTCTATATGCTCTGAATCAGCATCCAATATATGGTGGTGTGCTCCCATAGCCAAGATTCACAGTTCCAAAAATCTAGGGGTATAAATGAGAGTGGAATAACTCACTATTACCCCTAGTAACCCACTAGCAAGATTTTTGTTTCCTACTCCCATGATCTTATGCCTTGCTGACCTAGAGGTCTTAGTTCCAAAGAGAGGAATGCTTCTACCAGAAGACACAACGACAATTCCATTGACCTGGAAATTAAGACTGCTGCCCAGCCACTTTGGTCCCCTCACGCATCTGAATCAGCAGGCAAAGAAGGGACTTATAGTGTTGGCTGCTGTGATTGAGCCTGAATACCAATGGAAAATTGGACTACTACTCCATAATGAAGGTAAGGAAGAGTATGTCTGAAACACAGGAAATTCCTTAGAGGATCTCTTAATATTACCATGCCCTGTGATTAAGGTCAGTGAAAAACTATAACCCAATCCAGGCAGGATGCTTAATGGCCCAGAACCTTCAGGAATAAAGGTTTCAGTTATCCCACCAGATAAACAATTATGACCAGCTGAGATGCTTGTGAAGGCAAAGGGAACACAGAATGAGTAGTGGAAGAAGGTAGTTATAAATGCTAACTGTGACCATGTGGCCAGTTACAGAAATTAGAACTATAATTATCATTAGTATTTCTTCCTTATTTTATAATGAATATTATATTATTCCATTCTCACACTGCCATAAAGGACTGCCTGAGACTGGGTAATTTATGACTAAAAGAGGTTTAATTGACTCACAGTTCCACAGGCTGTACAGAGGCATGGCTGAGAGGCCTCAGGAAACTTACAGTCATGGCAGAAGGTGAAGAGGAAGCAAGCATGTCTTACCATGGTGAAGCAGGAAAGAGAGAGCGAGCGAGGGGGGAAGTACCACACTTTAAAACCATCAGATCTTGTGACAATTCACTCACTATCATGAGAATATCATGGAAGAAATTTGCCCCCATGAATGAATCATCTCCCTCTTGGTCCCCCCCACCCCCCCGACATGTGGGGATTACAATTCGGCATGAGACTTGGACTGGCACACAGAGTCAAACCATATCTAATAAGCTTGTGTTTATATATATTAAGCAAACATCTTTGTATTATTTCCTTGTTTATTCCTTTATCATGAAACATAAAATGTATTAACTTTACATCATGGTAATTAAATTATGAGATATCAAGGCAAAAAGTAAACATCACTCAAGGATTTTACCTCCTCTTCTAGAGAAGGGGTTAGTGAATTTTTGGTTGTACACAAGACAACCAAAATCATGTTAGGCTGAATTATGACCTTGTTATTGTTTTTATTTGGAGATTAAGTGTGGTTTAATGAGATGTGTTTAGGTGCCAGACTGACAAATGGTGGACATGTGATGCTTAATTTTATGTCTCAACTTAACTGGGCCATAGGGCAACGAGATGTTTAGTCAAGTGTTATTCTGGGTGTGTCTGTGCAGGTATTTTTGGATGAGATTGACATTTGAATTGGTAAACTGAGTAAAGCGGATTGTCCCCATTATTTGTGTGAACCTCAATCCAATCAGTTGAAGGCCTAAATACAATAAAAATGCTGACTCTCTTATGAGCAAGTGGGGACTCTTCCTGCCTGACTACTTGAGCTGGGACATCAGTCCTTTTTTTGCCTTTGAACTGAAACATCAGCTTTTTAGGGGTCTCAAGCCTGCTGGTTTTTGAACTGGAACATACATCATCAACTCTCTTGGTTCTCAGGCTTTTAGAATCAGACTAGAACTACACCATCAGCCCTCCTGGGTCTCCAGCTTGCTGACTGCAGATCTTGGGATTTCTCAGCTTCCATAATTGCATGAGCCAATTATTTATAATAAATCTCTCTCATACACACATACATGGATATATACATACATACACATAGTCTTCTCTGTATATACATATACATATAAATTTATGTATTAGTCAGAGTTCTCCAGACCAACAGGATGTGTGTGTGTATATATATATGCATATGTATATACATACACATTATATATATATATATATATATATTAGAGTTCTTCAGGCTAATGGGATGTGTATCTCTGACTAATACATAAATATACTGCAGATTTTATTGATATAAATGATGTGTAGCACACAATTTAGAAATAATAAGGAAATATACAATACTCTAAATTCCATAAAGCCTACTGAATCTCACAAAATGCTTTCAATGACTTTTACTGAAGCTTGTATCCTTCGCTGGGCTATGTTTGCAATTGATGAAGGAATCAAGTTTTGATATGAACATTGGTTGATATTTTTATTTGAGTTAATGAGTGAAACTAAAGTGAAAAACCAAGGATGTATGTTGAAATTTTACTCATCCATCAATGACATGAATGAATTCATTGACTAATCTGAATTCAAATACTAAAATAATATTTCCTCAATTTTTGTGTGATTTACAATTGTAATAAGGTATAGAACAAATAAGAAACTGCACATAAAGTGTAAAATCTGGTAGGTTTTGACATATATCCCATTAAACCCCTGAAATCACCACAAATGGGTATATCTGTCACACCCAAAAGTTTCCTCCTGTCCCTTTTGTAATGCCTCTCCATTCCCATCATCCACAGGCAAACATTGATCTTTTTCTCACTATAGATTTGTTTTAATTTTCAAGAATATTATATAAATGGAAGAATAATGTGTATACTCTTTTTCTCTTGCTTCATTCACTCACCATACATATTTTGAAATTTATCAATATTGTAGCATGTATTGACAATTTATTCCATTTTACCACTGAATAGTATTCCATTGTATGAATACACCTCAATTTACTTATCCATTTACCTGTTGAAAAACAATTGGATTGTTTCCAGTTTGGGGCCACTAAAAATAAAGCTACTATAAAAATTCACGTACAATTTTTTGTATGGACATATACATTAACTTTTGTGGGATAACTGCCTAGGTACTTTTAGACTGGATCATACGGTACATGTATGCTTTTAAAAGAAATTGCTAAACTGGTTTACAAAGATGTACCATTTTTCATTCCCTCTAGCAGTATATGAGAGTTCTAACTCCTTCACATTCTCACCTACGCTTGGTATGGTCAGTCATTTTAATTTTAGGTTTAATTTAATAGGTGCAAAATGGTGTCACATTGTGGATTTAATTTGTATTTACCTAAAAACTACTAATATTGAGCAACTTCTCATATACCTATTTTACATTTATATATCCGTTTTGGTGAAGTATCTTTTCAAATATTTTGCCCAACTTAAAAACCGTATTATTTGTTTCAATTTTGGGATGTTTTAACAGTCTTTATATGTTCTGAATGAGTCCTTTATCAGATTATGATTGGCATATATTTTCCCAGTCTGTGACTCATGTTTTCATTCTCTCGATAGTGTCTTTAGAACAACAGAGAATTTTAATTTTGATGGAGTCTGATTAATCTTTCCTTTCCTCTATTATAGATTATACTTTTGGTGTTATATCAAAGAAATCATTGCTTAGCTCATGGTCACAAAGATTTTTCATTATATCTTATTCTAGTCATTTTATGATTTTAGGCCTTACACAGGTCTGTGATCCATTTTGAATTAAGTTTTGCATATGGTGTAAAGTATGGCTCAAAGGTCCTTATTTTCACATGGAAATCCAATTGTTCTAGCACCTTTTATTGAAAAAGACTCTTCTTTATCCACTGAATCGCCTTTACGTTTTTCAGACATCAGTTGTGTATATATGTGTAGGTATACTACTGGACTCTTTTTTTCCATTAATCTATTTGCCTCTCTTGATGCTACTACAACATTTCTTGATTAGCTTGATTGCTGTACATCTTTCATTTCTTATTATTTCCTTCTAGCACTAGCCAAAACATCCAGTATAATATTAAATAGAAGTTGCAAGAGTGGATATCTTTGCCTTGTTTCTGATCTTAGGTGGAAAGTATTCATTCTTCCATGATGAAGTATGATGTTAGCTGTGGCTCTTTTTAAAACAACTTTATTAAGATATAATTGACATATAAAAATTATATATACTTAAAACATATGACTTGATGTTTTGTTATAAATATACATTGTGAAATTATTACCAGCTAATTAACTAATTAATGGTAACCTTTACATAGTTACCATTTATTCATGTCTGTTGAGATTTAAGATCCAGGCTCATAGCAAATTCCAAGTATATAATATAGCATTTTTTACTATTGTCGTCATGCTGTACATTATAACTCCAGAACTTATTCATCTTGTAAGACTGAAATGTTGCACCCTTTGACCAACAGTAACCAGTTCTTCCCTTCTCCAACTATCCAACTCTCTTCTTCCTTGAATTTGACTATCTCAGATTCCACATATTAAATGAGATCATGCAGTATTTCAATTTCTGTGTCTTGCTTATTTCACCTAGAATAATGGCCATCAACTCCATCCATGTTGTCACAAGTGGCAAGATTTTCTTCTTCTTTAAGACTGAATAATATTATAATTATACACACACACATTAAAGTCATTTCCATATTTTGGCTATTGTGAATAATGCTGCAATGAACATAGGAGTGAATATTATATCTTTGTGATGTTATTTTCAATTCCTTTGGCTATATACACAAAAGTGGGATTGGTGGATCTTATGGTAGTTCTATTTTTAATTTTCTGAGGAATTTTCATAATGTTTTCCACAATGGCTGTACTAATTTACATTCCCACAAGAGTGTACAAAAATTCCCCTTTCTCTACATCCTCACCAACACTTATATTTGTCTTTTTTTTAATATCCATCTTAACAGCTGTGAGGTGGTATCTTATTGGGGTTTTCTTTTTTTTTTATTATACTTTAAGTTCTAGGGTACATGTGCATAATGTGCAGGTTTGTTACATATGTATACTTGTGCCATGTTGGTGTGCTGCACCCATCAACTCGTCAGCACCCATCAATTCATCATTTACATCAGGTATAACTCCCAATGCAATCCCTCCCTCCTCCCCCCTCCCCATGATAGGCCCCGGTGCGTGATGTTCCCCTTCCCGAGTCCAAGTGATCTCATTGTTCAGTTCCCACCTATGAGTGAGAACATGCGGTGTTTCGTTTTCTCTTCTTGTGATAGTTTCCTGAGAATGATGCTTTCCAGCTGCATCCATGTCCCTACAAAGGACGCAAACTCATCCTTTTTTATGGCTGCATAGTATTCCATGGTGTATATGTGCCACATTTTCTTAATCCAGTCTGTCACAGATGGACATTTGGGTTGATTCCAAGTCTTTGCTATTGTGAATAGTGCCGCAATAAACATACGTGTGCATGTGCCTTTATAGCAGCATGATTTATAATCCTTTGGGTATATACCCAGTAGTGGGATGGCTGGGTCATATGGTACATCTAGTTCTAGATCCTTGAGGAATTGCCATACTGTTTTTCATAATGGTTGAACTAGTTTACAATCCCACCAACAGTGTAAAAGTGTTCCTATTTCTCCACATCCTTCCAGCACCTGTTGTTTCCTGATTTTTTAATGATTGCCATTCTAACTGGTGTGAGATGGTATCTCATTGTGGTTTTGATATGCATTTCTCTGATGGCGAGTGATGATGAGCATTTTTTCATGTGTCTGTTGGCTGTATGAATGTCTTCTTTTGAGAAATGTCTGTTCATATCCTTTGCCCACTTTTTGATGGGGTTGTTTGTCTTTTTTCTTGTATATTTGTTTGAGTTCTTTTAGATTCTGGATATTAGCCCTTTGTCAGATGAGTAGGTTGCACAAATTTTCTCCCATTCTGTAGGTTGCCTGTTCACTCTGATGGTAGTTTCTTTTGCTGTGCAGAAGCTCTTTAGTTTAATTAGATCCCATTTGTCAATTTTGGCTTTCGCTGTCGTTGCTTTTGGTGTTTTAGACATGAAGTCCTTGCCCATGCCTATGTCCTGAATGGTACTACCTAGGTTTTCTTCTAGGGTTTTTATGGTATTAGGTCTAACATTTAAGTCTCTAATCCATCTTGAATTAATCTTCGTATAAGGAGTAAGGAAAGGATCCAGTTTCAGCTTTCTACTTATGGCTAGCCAATTTTCCCAGCACCATTTATTCAATAGGGAATCCTTTCCCCATTTCTTGTTTCTCTCAGGTTTGTCAAAGATCAGATGGCTGTAGATGTGTGGTATTATTTCTGAGGACTCTGTTCTGTTCCATTGGTCTATAGCTCTGTTTTGGTACCAGTACCATGCTGTTTTGGTTACTGTAGGTAGTATAGTTTGAAGTCAGGTAGCATGACGCCTCCAGCTTTGTCCTTTTGACTTAGGATTGTCTTGGCAATGCAGGCTCTTTTTTGGTTCCATATGAACTTTAAAGCAGTTTTTTCCAATTCTGTGAAGAAACTCATTGGTAGCTTGATGGGGATGGCATTGAATCTATAAATAACCTTGGGCAGTATGGCCATTTTCACGATATTGATTCTTCCTATCCATGAGCATGGTATGTTCTTCCATTTGTTTGTGTCCTCTTTTATTTCACTGAGCAGTGGTTTGTAGTTCTCCTTGAAGAGGTCCTTTACATCCCTTGTAAGCTGGATTCCTAGGTATTTTATTCTCTTTGAAGCAATTGTGAATGGTTCATTCATGATTTGGCTCTCTGTTTGTCTGTTACTGGTGTATAAGAATGCTTGTGATTTTTGCACATTAATTTTGTATCCTGAGACTTTACTGAAGTTGCTTATCAGCTTAAGGAGATTTTGGGCTGAGACGATGGGGTTTTCTAAATATACAATCATGTCATCTGCAAACAGGGTCAATTTGACTTCTTCTTTTCCTAACTGAATACCCTTGATTTCTTTCTCTTGCCTGATTGCCTTAGCCAGAACTTCCAACACTATGTTGAATAGGAGTGGTGAGAGAGGGCATCTTTATCTTGTGCCAGTTTTCAAAGGGAATTTTTCCAGTTTTTGCCAATTCAGTATGATATTAGCTGTGGGTTTGTCATAAATAGCTCTTATTATTTTGAGGTACGTTCCACCAATACCGAATTTATTGAGCGTTTTTAGCATGAAGGGCTGTTGAATTTTGTCAAAAGCCTTTCCTGCATCTATTGAGATAATCATGTGGTTCTTGTCTTTGGTTCTGTTTATATGCTGGATTACATTTATTGATTTGCGAATGTTGAACCAGGCTTGCATCCCAGGGATGAAGCCCACTTGATCATGGTGGATAAGCTTTTTGATGTGCTGCTGAATCCGGTTTACCAGTATTTTATTGAGGATTTTTGCATCAATGTTCATCAGGGATATTGGTCTAAAATTCTCTTTTTTTGTTATGTCTCTGCCAGGCTTTGGTATCAGGATGATGTTGTCCTCATAAAATGAGTTAGGGAGGATTCCCTCTTTTTCTATTGATTGGAATAGTTTCAGAAGGAATGGTACCAGCTCCTCCTTGTACCTCTGGTAGAATTCGGCTGTGAATCCATCTGGTCCTGGACTTTTTTTGGGTGGTAGGCTATTAATTATTGCCTCAATTTCAGAGCCTGCTATTGGTCCATTCAGCGATTCAACTTCTTCCTGGTTTAGTCTTGGAAGAGTGTAAGTGTCCAGGAAATTATCCATTTCTTCTAGATTTTCTAGTTGATTTGCGTAGAGGTGTTTATAGTATTCTCTGATGGTAGTTTGTATAGTAGTCTCTGATGGTAGTTTGTGGGGTCGCTGGTGATATCCCCTTTATCATTTTTTATTGCGTCTATTTGATTCCTCTGTCTTTTCTTCTTTATTAGTCTTGCTAGCGGTCTGTCAATTTTGTTGATCTTTTCAAAAAACCAACTCCCGGATTCATTGATTTTTTGGAGGGTTTTTTGTGTCTCTATCTCCTTCAGTTCTGCTCTGATCTTAGTTATTTCTTGCCTTCTGCTAGCTTTTGTACGTGTTTGCTCTTGCCTCTCTAGTTCTTTTAATTGTGATGTTAGAGTGTCCATTTTAGATCTTTCCTGCTTTCTCTTGTGGGCATTTAGTGCTATAAATTTCCCTCTACACACTGCTTTCAATGTGTCCCAGAGATTCTGGTATGTTGTATCTTTGTTCTCATTGGTTTCAAAGAACATCTTTATTTCTGCCTTCATTTCATTATGTACCCAGTCGTCATTCAGGAGCAGGTTGTTCAGTTTCCATGTAGTTGAGCGGTTTTGATTGAATTTCTTAGTCCTGAGTTCTAGTTTGATTGCACTGTGGTCTGAGAGACAGTTTGTTATAATTTCTGTTCTTTTACATTTGCTGAGGAGTGCTTTACTTCCAACTATGTGGTCAATTTTGGAATAAGTGCGATGTGGTGCTGAGAAGCATGTATATTCTGTTAATTTGGGGTGGAGAGTTCTATAGATGTCTATTAGGTCCGCTTGGTGCAGAGATGAGTTCAATTCCTGGATATCCTTGTTAACTTTCTGTCTCGTTGATCTGTCTAATGTTGACAGTGGAGTGTTGAAGTCTCCCATTATTATTGTATGGGAGTCTAAGTCTCTTTGTAAGTCTCTAAGGACTTGCTTTATGAATCTGGGTGCTTATTGGGGTTTTCATTTGCATTTCTCCGATCATTAGAGATGTTTAACACCTTTGCATATGCCTGTTGGCCATCTGCATTTCTTCTTTTGAGAAGCATCTATTTGGATTCTTTGCCCATTTTTTAATTGGGTTATTTGTATTTTTTGGTATTGAGTTATATGAGTTCTTACATGTTGAATACGAACCACTTATTTGATATATAGTTTGCCAATAATTTTTCCCATTATGTGGGTTGCCTTTTTGTTTTCTTGATTTTTTCCGTTGCCGTGCGGAAGCTTTTTAGTTGATGTAATAGCGCTTGTCTATTTTTGTTTTTGTTGTCTGTGCTTTTGGAGTTACATCCTACAAATTATTGACAAGATCAATGTTAAGAAGGTTTTTCCCTATGTTTTCTTCTAGCAGTTTTGTAGTTTCAAGTCTTATGTTTAAATCTTTAAGTTTTGTGTACGGTGTAAGATATGAATTTAATTTCAATTTTTGCATTTGGATATCCAGTTTTCCCAATACCATTTGTTGAGGAGTCTATCCTTTTTCCATTTTGTGTTTTTGACACTCAGAAGATCAGTTGACAATAAACGTGTGCGTTTATTTTTTGGTTATCTATTCTGTTCCATTGATCGGTAAGTCTACTTTTATGCTGGTACCATAATGTTTTAATTACTATAATATAATTTACAGTCAGGAAATATGAAGCCTCCAGCTTATCCTTTTGCACAAGACTGCTTTGACTGTTTCAGGTCTTTCGTAGTTCCATATAAATACTAGGATTATTTTTTCTATTTCTTAAAGGTCATTTGGGATTTTGATAGGAATTGCATTGAATCTTTAGATCACTTTGGGTGGTATGGACATTTTGAAAATATTAGTTATTCTAGTCCATAAACTTGGGATCTCATTTCATTTATTTGTGTCTTCTCTAATTTTCTTCATCAATATTTTATGATTTTCAGTGCATAAGTCTTTACAACTCTTTGGTTAAGTTAATTCCTAAATATTTTCTTTGTGCTTGTTCTTGTCTCTAATGTAAATGGGATTTTTTAAAAAATTTTTCTTCTGGATAGATCATTGTTGTTGTATAGAAATGCCACTGATTTTTGTATGATGGTGTATTTTTCTACAACTTTACTGATTTATTTATTAGTACTAACAGTTTTTTTGTGAATTCTATAGGGTTTTCTACATATATGATCATATTATCTGCAAACAAATAATTTTACTTCTTCCTTTCCAATTTTGATGCCTTTTATTTTTTTTTTCTTGCCTAATTGCTCTGGGTAGAACTTCCAACACTATGTTAAATAGCAGTGGTGAGCATGAGTATCCTTACCTTCTTCTAGATCTTAAAGAAAATTTTTCAGTTTTTCCCCATTGATTATGACGTTAGCCTTGAGTTTTTCATATATGGTCTTTATTGTGTTAAGGTAAGTTTTTTCTATATTTATTTACTTATTTTACTATTTATTTATTTAAAGACAGGGTCTCACTCTGTCACCCAGGCTGCAGTTCAGTGACACAAACATGACTCACTGCAGCCTCGATCTCTTAGGTTTAAGTGATTCTCCCATGTTAGCCTTCCAAGTAGCTGAGACTACAAGCGCACACCACCACACCTGGGTCGTTTTTCTATTTTTTACAGAGACAAGGTTTTGCCATGTTGCCCAAGCTGGGCTCGAACTCCTGGGCTCAAGCAATCCTCCCACCTCAGCCTCCCAAAGTGCAGGGGCTACAGGTGTGAGCCATCATGCCCAGCCTCCATATTCATTTTGTTGAGTTTTATCATGAATAGATGGTGAATTTCATAAAATGTTTTTTTCTGTATCTACTGAGATGATCATGCAGCTTTTTTTATTCTGTTAATATAATATATGACATTGATTGGTTTTCATATGTATATGTTGTATCCTCCTTTCTTCTCAGGGATAAATTCCACTTCATCATGTAACATGATCTTTTTTTCGTTTTGTTTTGTTTTCTTGTTTTGAGACGGAGTCTCACTCTGTCGCGCAGGCTGGAGTGCAGTGGCGCAATCTCAGCTCACTGCAGACTCCGCCTCCAGGGTTCATGCCATTCTCCTGCCTCAGCCTCCCCAGTGGCTGGGACTACAGGTGCATGCCGCCACGCCCGGCTAATTTTCTTTTCTTTCTTTCTTTCTTTCTTTCTTTTTTTTTTTTTTTTTTTTGTAGAGACGGGGTTTCACCGTGTTAGCCAGGATGGTCTCGATCTCCTGACCTCGTGATCCGCCTGCCTCAGCCTCCCAAAGTGCTGGGCATGAGCCACCGCGCCCGGCCATAACATGATCTTTTTAGTCTGTCTGGGGATGTGGGGCTGGCGGAGGGATAGCATTAGGAGAAATACCTAATGTAAATGACGAGTTGATGGGTGCAGCAAACCAACATGGCACATGTATACCTATGTAACAAACCTGCACATTGTGTACATGTACCCTAGAAATTAAAGTATAATAAATAATAATTATTATATAATATGGCACCTATGGAAATCATATTAGTCCTCTTTCCAGGGTTTATTGCTATTGCTGTTTGTTATTTTGTTGTTGTTGCTGCTGCTGTTTTTTGTTTTATGTTTTGTGTGTGTTTTTTTTTTTTTTTTTTTTTTTTTTTTTTTTTTTTTTTTTTTTTTCTATTTAGTGAATTTCCTAGAGTACTTCTGGAAAGTTTGTGTTCTTTATTGCATACAGTCACTCATGTCTCTGCTCAATTATCTTAGTCGCCAGTGATTGGACAGAGATTTATTTAAATGCCTTGAACTAGTAATTCTCCCACCTTTTGCTGATGTGGGGCAACCCTCAATTCCCTGGCAAGCAGTTAACAATTCTGCTTAATCTTCATTTCCTGTTTGTGCAGAGCATCAAGGTCACTCTTACATGAGTGATTAGGGCCTTCTCAGGTATTTTCTGAGCATACACACAGCCATATATTTGTCTCCCACCTTTCAGAATCCCAGGAAAATTTCAGAGTTCTTTAAAGCTTCCTGTAAACATCTCATTCCCGATATTTTCCTTTTAAGTTTTCTGTCATCCTCTATTTTGCTCCAACTAGTATTATTTCCTCAGGGAACTATAGTGTTAAACAATTGCCATTGATTTTTTAAATTATTTTAAAAACAATTTTTGTGGATACAGACAGTCTAGGGATAGGGTTTTCCTCACTGACAAAGCTCTGGAGTAAGGTCAAAATAAAGATAAGCTTTTCCAGGGATTTTCCAGACAGCTCATAGTCACAGCTCTCTGGTGATGGGTCTTTGGGGAGTTCCAAACCCATTCTGTCTTCTCCAGTGGTTACTAGCCTGCTGAATTTTCCAGTTGCTGTATTTCTGAAGTTGCAAGTTTTCAAAGCTACCATCAAGCAGGAGAGTGGATTATCAGACTACAGCAAATAAAAATGCCACAGTGCTCTCTGTTCCTATAAATATTTAACTGTTTTTCTTGAATAAATGCTTCTTAGATTGTTGCAGGTGTTTGGTTAATTTCCAGAGTTCTGAAAAGTAAATTTCTTTCCCAGTGTTCTCATTGCTTTTATGGGGGAACAGATTAGTGTTCTCCTTAATACCTATGGAAGACCCTGTGCAGATATTTGGGGTACTTTCTCTGTACAACTCTTATCCATTACCCCCTAGCTACCTTCATCAGAAGTCCACCAGGCTCTGCTTCAGTTCCCTCTCCTTGAACCATGACCTGGAAACTTTCTCAAGATAGCAAGCTTAGAAAATTATAGAACTCTTCTACCTTGTTTCCCATTTCTCAGGGACCACCGCTTTTCATTGGCTAGTGCCTTGTGTCCTGAAAAATCACCATATTTTATGTTTTCTTTTATTTTTTGGTTGTTTCAAGTAGGAAGTTAAATTTAGTCACCATTACTCTGTTTTAGGCAGAAGTATAAATCCCCTCCATGACACACTTTTAAGTTTAATATGCATTATTAATATTTTCCCCATCACTTCTTTAATTCTAAACTTTTGACAAAACAGTAAATCTAGCACTGATCTGTAACATTTGCCAATTTATATTTTATATATACTCCCACTATGGCCAATTTCAAGTTAACAACATATGTAATATTTCTACAACATATATGATACACTAGATATAAATAACTTCAGGAGCATAGATTCTCCTGTAAATGAAATAAAATAAATAGGAAATTACTTTGTTTTCAGTATTACTTTGTTTCTAATCTAATTTGTTTAATTGTAAGTTGGAATAATTTAATTTTTAATAACTGTATTTAAAAACAGCTTACAAAATTTCTGAAAATTTAACAATCTGTTCTTGTGAGATAGTATGAGCCATCTGCATGCAGTACACTACTGCTTCTATCTCTGGAGATTAGAATCACTGTGGAAACATCACTATAAGCCGGTATGCAAGGAGAAGAATTCATCCACCTAGGGACATGTGTGCATGCTGCCTGCTAACCAAGAGCATTAAGCTACCCTAACACATATAAAAAACAAGCGTTTCATCCACTTTTTTCTCTCCAGAGGAAAAATATTATTCTTAGAATTCCACCATTAAAAATTCATTACTACAGATCTTGAAGTCTTTTCAATTTCTAAGAATCCTCTATTAAAATGGCAAGGTATTCCCTGTGAGCAGTGATACTTTAAGACTTTTAATCGGCTAATACCTTTATGGATGGTACATAGCTAAGTAAGAAAAAGGCCTTGTGTCATTGGTTCCTAGGCTCTGTGCTTGGCAGAGGCAGTGGAAATAGATGTAGGAGGGAAATTAAAAAGGGAAAGTAGCAATACTCCAATTTAAAAGTACCTTTTTAATTGACTTGCAGAAAGTCAGTCCCAATATATCCATATATAGGACTGAGTTTTTACATACTAAGAAAATAGCTGGTGCCTCCTCTTAGCTTGGCCTGACTACCCACTAGCAGTGAAGGTCACATGAGCTGCTAACCATTTTGTCTTGCTCATCTAATGTTGGAGGAAAAATTCTAATGTTGGAGGAAAAATTGAAAGAAGAAAAAGATAAGAAGGCCATCTATAAACCTCAGAAGTTTAAAATACCTTTACAACAGTAGCCATGCCAAAATATTAAAAAGCTAGAAATGTTCGGCAGTTTATGTAAGTAAAGAAAAGGAAGGCCATAATGAGAAACAAAAGAAAAATGAAGAAGAATAATTTTCTAAAGACAATGGGGTTTGTGAGGAAATTGTCACTTTTGACGAGCTCAAGATAATATTTTTTCTCAAGATTTAAAAATGAAAGTAGAAATGGGTGATATTTGGCAGCCCATTCGTAAATATGTAGAATGCATACAACCTTTGAAGAAGGAGAGTGCTAAGAGCTGACCTTTGAGGAAGGAGAGTGCCATGAGTCAGACCAAGGCCCTCTAACCACAATCAGCAGTTCCTGTACAAAGCTGTTAGACCCACACACCAAGCAGGCAGTGCAAATTCCGAGTCAGCTACACTGAGTTCCCAGGGGCAGAACACTGCTGACCCCTTGCCCCTATAAAATCTTTGTATCATTCTTTCTTGTGCCCCGTACTCACGTAGTAAAGTTTTCTTCCTACTTCCTAACCCCAAACCCTAGGCAACCTCTCAATGCCTACTATATGTGGAGTCTATTAATAGTAATTAGATTGCAAAACTCTGGAAGGAAACGAGCAGAATTGACTTGTCCCCATCTACACAGCTGTTGGAATGTGAATACTTTCTTCAGATTTCTGAATTTTTCCAAGGCAAGAAGAAATCTAAAGTGGGGAAGGTATCTGTCACTGAAAAGGATTGTAAGCATGGTCCAACTTGGTAAAGGGCCCAAGGAAAGAATCATCTCTGGAGCTTAAAAGGAACATGGCAGAATGGCAAGAGATGCAAGACAGGGTAATTGTAACCTGAGGCAGTGGGAGAGACAGAACACTGAAAAGAAGCCAAAGTTTGCAGCCAAGAAGGATACATTTCATACCAGTATTTAATCCATAGAGCAAGGTAGATGCGATAGGTATCTAGGAGAATAGATAACATGAGAGAAGGAGGATTGAATTGAGTCAGGAGATGAAAAACTTGTTGAGCAGAGCTATTATATGTGTTAGTATGCTCCTGTATTCACATGGGGGCTCAGCACATATCGAAGAACTAGATTAAATGCTTAAAGAAATTAAATTAAACTTACAGCGATATTTTATAGGGCCCATAGAGAGCATCCTGACTTCCAGGTGATCTTTCATCCAGATTTCTGAAGTACTGAGGTTAAGTTATGAATGATAGAATCATAAATAATCATTAACAGGCAATAGAGAGACCCTGGGAATAGTCTTAATTTTTGGAAGGGACACAGGGGAAGAAAACCTCTTATAACAACACACTCCTCAGAGTTTCTATTAGAGGAAAGATCTTGGGCTGGTTACCCTTAAGATGGAAATCACAATGATCACGATTCATTAAGATATCTTTGAGCAGTATGACTTATTTCTGGGAAACAGCACTCAAGAGGCTATAGTCACAGACCTCAAAAAATCAGAGCAACTCCATTTCTGAGTTAAGATGTACTACCTTTGGAGTACAGGTTTACAATCCAAACTTGGATTGCCCCCGCCCTAGTGTCAAAGGGAATTGAGATTCTATCTGGATTATCTAGTTTATTTTATCTATAAAACAGCCTAAACTGATAACTGAATCTCAAACTTCATGTCTTTTAGTCTGAATCATCCTGTTTTCCTGTCTTCATAGTATAAACAAATAGCTAACTGATAAATGTGTCCTCATTTGGTGTTGTATGTAACCCAATAGTCTCTAAGTACCATAATTGTTGGTAATACTTTGCAAACTTTTATTGTGTTAATAAATAGTTGATGTTAGGGCTGATATCGGTAACAATCACCTTGTTATCCCCCTCATTTTTCAGAAAAGGAAATGAAGAAAAAGAAGCGGTAATGTGGCCGGGCACAGTGACTCACGCCTGTAATCCCAGCACTTTGGGAGGCCGAGGTGGGCAGATCACGAGGTCAGGAGATCGAGACCATCCTGACTAACACAGTGAAACCCTGTCTCTACTAAAAATACAAAAAATATTAGCCGGGCGTGCTGGTGGGCGCCTATAGTTCCAGCTCCTGAGTAGCTGAGGCGGGAGGCTGAGGCAGGAGAATGGGTGAACCCGGGAGGCGGTGCTTGCAGTGAGCTGATATCTTGATTGCGCCACCGCACTCCAGTCTGGGCGACAGAGTGAGACTCCATATGAAAAAAAATGAAAAAAAAAAAAAAAAAGGTAATGTGACTTGCCTGAGTTCACACTTCAAGTTAGTAACAGAGCTGGGACTACAATATACGTCTCCTTATTCCCAGTACACTATTTTTAAACTGCACCAATTTACAAATAAAGGTACATATCATTACTTTCACAAATGTTCCCTGATAAGTTTTTCTCTTTCATTTTGAAGCTGTTCTACTGTAACGTTTTAAGTCTTAATGTTGTATGTGGGGGCAGGCAGGTATGTGCTGAATTACCACTTTGCAGGAAACACGACCTTGTAGAAAAGTAACACTCTCTGAGTAACAATAAGGTTGACCTGGTTTTAGAGTACCCGATATGCAAAATGAGAAATTTCTAAGATAATCACACTGAAGGTGACTGCAGTATAAGGGAGTACTCAGCAGAACTTCTTGAGTGCATTTAAACATTTAAGATCATTATTTGGCAGAACTCTCTGGGGCCGATAAACAAAGTTAAAACGTTAAAAGTTACTGCCAAATGAAAACCAAAAAAGCAAATTCAGCATCTTTGAAAAACAATAGAAGTCATGAAGAAATAGAATCTATTTGACAGGAACTCAGTTTCTCCTGGAAATATCAGGACCCTAGTAATCAGCCTAGTAAATAGCCTTTCTCAGTCACACAGAGAGCAGCACTATAACTCTTCCAGTCTTAAGGCTTAAACTTGGATATTATTTTAAGGTTCCTCCTATGCCTCATTCTCTAGAGTTTATTCATTAACAAGGCTTGTTTTATCTTCCTTTGAAATAACTCTAAAATTCTCCTCTTCTCCATTCAGACTACCACCATTCTAGATAGAATCTATTAACTTATGACACAGTCCCATTCTCTCCTCTAGTTCACCATTGACATAGCCATAGGAGTCACCGTATAACATACAGCTTTCTTGATCACTTCTTTAAGAACCTAGAGTGTCTCTTCAATGCCTATAAGATCAAGTCATAGCTTCTCAACCAGATGTTCAACATCCTCCAACGAGTAGGTCCAGCTTACCTACTCCTACATTCTTCCCTCTCTTTCTAAATATTGCCGTATCCAAGACAGTACCAATTCTCACCCTTGACTTCCATCCCCACCCCACATATGATGAAAGTTTTCTCCCAGCTCCTACATCTGTCTATCTATGTCTTACCCAGCCTTTAAAAATCAGCTTAACTTCTACCTCTTCCATATAACTTTCCTATCCACCACCCAATAACTTCAGCTAACATTGATATTTACAATTTCATTTAGTGCTAGCAATGCTCTAGACACTGATATCCTGCATGTGTTTTTATAATTGGAAAAAAATAGCAGGTAAAATTTGGAACTCATTTAACAAAGTTCTGCCCTGAAACAGAAGGATGGTCAAATGTTTACAAGCATGCCTTGGAGATATTGAGGGTTCAGTTCCAGACCATCGCAATAAAGTGAATGTTGCAAATCAAACATTTTCATCTCCCAATGCATATAAAATTTATGTTTACACTATACTATAGCCTATTAAGTATGCAATAACATTGTTTAAAAAATATACAAACATTAATTTTAAAATACTGTATGCTAAAAAATGTTAACGATTATCTGAGTTTTCAGTGAGTCATAATCTTTTTGCTGGTGGATGGTCCTGCCACAATGTTGATGACTGCTGACTGATGAGGTTGACTGGTAAGGGTGGTGGTTGCTGAAGGTTGAAGGGCCTGTGGCAATTTCTTAAAATAAGACAACAATTAAGTTTGCCACATCGATTGACTCTGCCTTTCATAAAAGATTTCTCTGTAGCATGCAACGCTGTTTGATAACATTTTACCTGCAGTAAAACTTCTTTCAGTTTTGGAATCAATCCTCTCAAACCCTGCCACTGTTTTATCAACTAAGTTTTTGTAATATGCTAAATCTTTTGTTGTCATTTCAACAATGTTTCACAGCCTCTTCACCAGGAATATATTCCATCTCAAGAAACTGCTTTCTTTGCTCATCCATAAGAAGCAACTCTTCATACATTAAAGTTTTATGAGATTGCAGCAATTCAGTCACATCTTCAGGCTCCAATTCGAATTCTAGTTCTCTTGTACTTTTACCACATCTGCAGGCCATCATTTGAAGGGTTTCTCAATCTTTTTTTCTCACAAGATGGAAATATCATCTATTGGAACATCTTAAATATACTTCATTCATGACACATTATTCATTTATTACAGAATCAGAGAATCTTAAGAATGTATGAGAGGGGAAGGGACTTTGGATCATAAATCATACATTTTACATGAAGAAACTAAGGTTCACCTCTGTTCCCTGGGATTTCTTTTATTTTATCTAGATTTGGGGATACATGTGCTTGTTTGTTACATGGGTGTATTGTGTACTGGTGGGGAATGGGCTTCTAGTGTACCCATTATCCAAATAGTGAACCCTACCTGATAGGTAATTTTTCAGCCCTCATCCCCCTTCTATCATCCCCATTTCTGAAGTTCCCGGTATCCATTATTTCCATCTTTATGTTCATGTGTACCCATTGTTTGGTTCCCACTTATAAATGAGAACATGTGGTATTGGTTTTCTGTTTCTGAGTTAGTTCACTTAGGATAATGGCCTCCAGCTCCCTCCGTGTTGCTGCAAAGGACATGATTTCTTTCTTTTTGTGGCTACATACTATTCCACATTTTTTTTTTTATCCAGTCAAATGTTGATTGTTTCCTGGGATTCCTGATATATTTTCATTCCCCTTAGAAAGCCACTGCTGTTAAATTAATAAAATAATTTAGGAAGAAGTTCAGCAGTATGTATTCAGAGCTTTAAAAATGCTCCCAGGTTTTGGTCCAGTAATTTGACTTCTAGGAAGCTATATTGAGCAAATAACCTGGAGATATGTGAAGATCTTTATGTACAGAAATATCTATCTCAGCTTCATTTACAACAATATAGATCAATGGAAGAAACCTTAAATATTCCCAAGCTGGAGACTAGTTAAATACATTGTAGTGTACTTGACATGACCGAATGAAATATTATGCAGCCATTTTAGTAGGGTATTTTAACACAGGATGGTAGAAAGCACATTATCTCAATCTCACCTGTCAGAGCTACTTCCCCACAAGAGAAATTGGTGGTGGGAAGGGCAGTATATGCAAAGAGTGTTATTACAGATACTTATATATGAAAAATTCCTATACAATATTAAGTAAAGAAAACTGGGTACAAAAATGCGTAGAGTTAATTTTAAAATGCATGGGGGAAGAAGACAGGAAAGATTTATTTTAAGTCATGTAGTTTGATTTTATGTATTCATGATTTGCTGATTTAAGTAATTTTTTGCAATTTTTATTTTGAAATAATTTCAGAGACATAGAAAAGTTACAAAAATAGTAAAAAGACTCCCGTGTACCTTTCACCCAGATCCCTAACTGTTATCATTTAAAAACAATTTTGAAGGCCAGGTGCGGTGGCTCACGCCTGTAATCCCAGCACTTTGAGAGGCCAAGTAGGACAGATCACAAGGTCAGGAGTTTGAGACCAGCCTTGCCAACATGGTGAAACCTCATCTCCACTAAAAATACGAAACTTAGCCAGGCATAGTGGTGCATGCCTGTAGTCCCAACTACTCGGGAGGTTGAGGCAGAAGAATCACTTGAACCTGGGAGATGAAGATTGCAGTGAGCCGAGATTGCACCACTGCACTCCTGCCTGGGCAACAGAGTGAGATTCCGTCTCAAAAAAAAAAATTGATTCATTCATTCATTCATTAATAAAATAAAACAATGTTGTAAAGTAGTCCCTTTGTCCCATTTAAGGGAGTTTGGCCAATAAGCTCCTGTGTGAACATTGTCACATTAGATTCCAAAGTAAAGGGGCAATGGAAATGGGACAGGCTAATTTCTGATGGCCTGTGGGATCTGGGATTAAAGCCAATCCAAGACTAGTTATCAAACGCAAGAATTTTAATGAGCTACACTGCTTACTATTTGCTGTTTTAGTGTCATTTCATTCTGCTTTTACCTTGACTACTTCAAGGAACATCATGCAGACAAAGTGATAATGAGTGTTGAGCAACAGATTTAAAATCCCCCATGCAGCTGAGTGACTTAAGGGAAACAAATATATAACTTTTTACTTACGTCTTCACCTCAGTGAAAATAAAATATATTGATTTAGTCCAGATGTCAGTGGTTATACAAATCTCCTCTGGACATTGGAGAGAAGGAGAAGAAAAAACTTACAAAAATAAAAGCACACATGTTTATAGCCATGAAAATACATTATGCAAATGAAAGCACTGATATTTTAACATAGATACTGCATTTTTAACCTTAAAATTGAAAGAGTCCCCTGTAAAATTGAAAGAGTCATTTTAGAGGCAGAAGAGAAATTTGGGTCATTTGGCACTATCCAATAAAACTTTCCACAATGATGAAAATGTTAAATGTCTATACTTTCCAATACAGTAACCATGAGCCACATGTAGCTATTGAGTGCTTAAAATGTGGCTGATGCAACTGAGGAATTGAATTTATTTCATTTTAATTTATTTAAATTTAAATAGTCGCATGTAGCTAGTGGCTACTGTACTAGACAGTGTACTAGACTTCCATCCTAAGTAGAAATTTCTTTTCCAGTTCCCCTGATCTCTTTGCATTCTCCCTCATGATCATATTAATTCCTAATTGCTCCAGTTACTACTTACAATATGATACTTAATCCTGGCTGCATGTTATATTCACCTGGGGAGCTATTTTAAAATGTCATTGTGGAGAGGAGGGGTGACTTAAGCATTGATATTTGTAAAAGGGTATTTAATATGTAGCCAGGGTTGAGAACCTTTCATCAATATGTGATGATTCCCAATTTTATATTACTAGCTCTCAATAATAAGCTTCAGATGCTGACTGGATCACTCCTCCTGATGTCCCCTGCCCCAAAGAAAACCTCAAATACCAACATATCCAAATGTGACATGATTATGTCCCATTGCCCTCACTCAAATCCTTTGAATTGTAATTACTGGACTTAATTCTGCCATTTTACCATTTGTTTTCTATATGTCACATATTTTTTTGTTCTTCAATTCCTTCATTAATACCTTCTTTTGTATTTGAGTTTTGTAGTATATCATATTAACTCACTTCTCATTTCCTATTTGAGATATTTCTTAGTTATTTTCTTAGTGGCTACCATGGAGATTAAAATTAACATCTTAAATATATAGCAAACTGGCTTGAATTAATAACATAGCTTAAATAGTATAAAGAACTCTGTTCCTATGCAGCTCTCTTCTCCTTTATGTTGTTATTGTCACAACTTTTTTATATCATGTGTGTCCACCAACATAGATTCATAATTTTGGTTTCATGCATTTGTCTTTTAAATCATATAGAAAAAAACAGGGCTTACAAACCAAAAGTACAATAACACTGGCTTTTAAATTTAGCTATGTAGTTACATTTATCAGCATTCTTTATTTCTTCATATGGCTTCAAATTGCAATCCAATCTCAAGGACTCCCTTTAGCATCTATTGTTGGACAGATCAGTAAACAACAAACTTCCTCAGCTTTTGTCTAAGAATGTTTTACTTTTGCCTTCATTTTAGAAGAATCATTTTGCAGGATATAGAACTCTTGATTGAAGATTTTTTATTTCTTTTAACGTTTATCATCTACTGAATTTGGATCTCTGTGTGTGGCTTCTGAAGAGAAACTGGGTGTTAATTTTGTTGAGCATCCCTTGTATGTGACGAGTCATTTCCCTCACTGTTTTCAAGATTCTCTGTCTTTGGCTTTTGACAGTTTGATTGTAGTGTGTATCAGTGGGAATTTCTTTCAGTTTTTCCTTATTGGAGGTCTTTGAATTTCTCAGATGTGTAGAGTCACAAAATGCAATTTACTTTTCCACCAGCCTAATAACTCAGCCTTAGAATAATTGAGACTCATTCCTTGAGGTGAAGGAGGGGCTTCTTGCCCAGCCCATGACTGCATGGGGATGTGGTTAACCTTAAAAACAAAAGCAGGGCTCTGCCAACAGAGCATTCTCCCATCTCTATCCCCACTATTCTTTCATGTAATAATTCAATACGTGTTTCTTGGGAATTTACTATGTGCCAGGTACTGGGAATAAAATAGTGAACATGACTGATGAGGTTCTGGCTATTAGGGAGTTTATATTTGGGTTGGGAGAGCCAAATGTTAAAATAGTAAACAAACAAAAATATATTTAATTCAAATAAGTTCTTGAACTTACCTTGAAAAAAATGTAGACGGAAATCGAGCTAGGATAGTGAGATGCAGAATGACATGTGTGGGGCTTGAAAGAGTGGTCTTGAAAGGCTTCACTGAATATCTACTATTGCTGGCACTCTCATAGATTTTGTGGAGCATACAAAAGAATCTGCCTTCATTGAAGTAGTTCAGGATATTTGTTCTAAAGCTACACAACAGGAGAGAAACTGTGCAGCTTTATGGAAGAGAACTAAACTGTAAGGACCCCTAAGTGATCACATGCTTGACAGGTTTAAAGAACAGATAGAAGGCAAATGTGCTCTTAAATACCATTCTGTTTTATACACCTACATCTGAGGACATGCTGTATCTACAACCTAGAATGACCATTCCTAGCTCATTGCTGTCTAGGAAACTCTTACCAACCCTTCAAGACATAGCTCAAATATTATTTCCTCTGTGATGCCTTCCCTTATCTCCAACAGTTGAAGTTGAACACTTCCTTCTTTGTATCCCTACTATCGATATGAATCCCTATCACCCTGCACTATGTTTAACTTATTTACATTTTTGTCTCCCCCTCTGGACTTGGAGTTGCTTGACGGCAAGGGCAATGTCATTTATATATGCATATTTGTGTTCCCTACTACCAAGTGCTCTGGGCATGACAAATACTAGATGTACAGCAAGTACTTATTGAACTGAAACAATGAATATCTACTATTGCTGGCACTCTCATAGATTTTGTGGAGCATACAAAAGAATTTGCCTTCATTGAAGTAGTCAGGAATATAGACTCTGGTGCCAGAAGCTTGACTCCAATCCCATTCCCACCACTTACTAGCTGCGTGACCTTAAAAAATTACTTAACCTCTCTGTGCTTCAGGTTCCTTATCTGTAAGGTGGGAGATAATAGTGGTAACTGTCTGAAAGTGAGTATTAGTTTAAATAATGTATACAAAACATTTTGCATACATGGTATCTGGCACAGAATAAGTGTTGAGTATTACCTTATTTATAAATTAAGGAAATAATTAGATTGACAAGATTTATACACATGAAAAACAAAATACTACAAATATATTACTATACAGAATGGTTTAAAGTGCCTCCTGAACCAAGATGTTGAAGTACTATGACCTCAACAAAGCATTGCTGAATGAACGAATGAATGAATGAACTAAAAAAAAAAAGCCACAGTATAATCTGTGCTGGTCTGACCATTTCTAGGGCACTGTGTTCACTTGTAAATATTACACTTTAAGAGCAACAAAGTACTTTTTAACTAGAAGCAGACCAGTAGGATACTGCAAAATCTGGAAAGTAATAACAGTGATTGAAGACACTGAGAATAGTTAGGTAGAGGAATACATTACTGCTGACATTAAACATTTGAAAGTTGTCATGTGTAATAAAGAGGAGCTTTGCTTGATGCTGCTCTAGAGAGCAGAACTTGGGCCAGGGCATAAAAGTTATAGGCAGGTGATTTCAGCTGAACATAGGAGAGTATTTGCTGAAAGTCAGTGTTCACCATGCAGGTGAGGAAGTGGTGAGTTTTCCATCAGTGGAGGTGCTGATTAACTGAACAATCACCTAACAAGGATATTGTCAAGGGGACTTTTTCACTGGGCTGGGGGTTATTCTAGATGGACTTTGGAGTTCTTTACAGGAGGTTCAAGCTCTGGACCTTTCAGGGAAAGAATGGTGTCATTACATTAAAATTAGTTCTCAAAGTGATAATCTCAAAGAAGACAAAATGCTCTCATAATCAACATCCTCATAATTTCCCATGACCAGCACACTCCCGTGCTTTTATACATGACATTTCCACTATAGTCACTTTTTGGATTGCTCATTCAAGGTCCCTGTTCAAGTATTATTTTTTTTCCTAAGAGAAGTATAGTTTTAAGCCAGTCAGCCATTATCATCAGCTTCTATTATATTCCCTGGTATATATTAAGAATTATTTATTCAATGTGTTACCAGTCATTCACACCTTAGATCGTACAAATTTATCAGATTAAATTTACTTGCCTTAGAAAGGCCCTGAAGAGACAGACAACTGGACAGATAAGTTTGTAAAATTGTGAGAGGTCATAAGGGTTTTACCATTTAAGCTGCAGTCTTCATGACACACGGTGCAAGCTGTGCACAGATACCACGACACTCTGAAGGTACTGATGTTTTCTTAGTTAGGTAGAAAGCCAGCCTTTCCTCCTCACAGATGAAGTCTTATGCTGGGCAGCAGTCTGGGCTGGGATTTGCCGAAGCCATTTTGTGCCCTGGCCTTCTGCCAAGTCCATCGATTTAGCTCTTTGAATCGCATCATTTAAGCCCACAAATGACACAGATTCTATTAGACAAACTCCTCCGGCCAACAGCAAATAAAAGAGAGAACATGATAAGCCCTCTGAGGCAGCCTGTTAGACCATTCTTAATCTTTCATGGTTGGAGAACTACATTGTGAGTGGGGTTCACTGGCAGAATGGAACCTGCACGTTATGCACATGTACCCTAGAACTTAAAGTATAATAAAAAAAAAAAATTTTAAAAAATAAAAAATAAAAAATAAAAAAATAAAAAATGAAAAAAAAAAAAGAATATACCTCGAGGCTTAGCTTTGGTTAATGGCAGATGAGTGCATCTGCCAAGTATAAAGGTAAACAGTAATGGGAAAAAAACTTCCAAATAATACATTCTTCTTTTTTCCTTTTTATTATACTTTAAGTTCTGGGGTACATGTGCATAACGTGCAGGTTTGGTACATATGTATACATGTGCCATGTTGGTGTGCTGCACCCATTAACTCGTCATTTACATTAGGTGTATCTCCTAATGCTATCCCTCCCCTGTCCCTCCTCCCCACAGTAGGACCCGGTGTGTGATGTTCCCCTTCCTGTGTCCAAGTGGTCTCATTGTTCAATTCCCACGTAAGAGTGAGAACATGCGGTGTTTGGTTTTCTGTTCTTGTGATAGTTTGCTGAGAATGATGGTTTCCAGCTGCATCCATGTCCCTACAAAGGACACAGACTCATCCTTTTTTATGGCTGCATAGTATTCCATGGTGTATATGTGCCACATTTTCTTAATCCAGTCTGTCATTGATGAATATTTGGGTTGATTCCAAGTCTTTGCTACTGTGAATAGTGCCACAATAAACATACGTGTGCATGTGTCTTTATAGCAGCATGATTTATAATCCTTTGGGTATATTCCCAGTAATGGTATGGTTGGGTCCAATGGTATTTCTAGTTCTAGATCCTTGAGGAATGGCCACACTGTCTTCCACAATGGTTGAACTAGTTTACAGTCCCACCAACAGTGTAAAAGCGTTCCTATTTCTCCACATCCTCTCCAGCACCTGTTGTTTCCTGATTTTTTAATGATCACCATTCTAACTGGTGTGAGATGGTATCTCATTGTGGTTTTGATTTGCATTTCTCTGATGGCCAGTGATGATGAGCATTTTTTCACATGTCTGTTGGCTGCATAAATGTCTTCTTTTGAGAAGTGTCTGTTCATATCCTTTGCCCACTTTTTGATGGGGTTGTTTTTTTCTTGTAAATTTGTTTGGGTTCTTTGTAGGTTCTGGATATTACCCTTTGTCAGATGAGTAGATTGCAAAAATTTTCTCCCATTCTGTAGGTTGCCTGTTCACTCTGATGGTAGTTTCTTTTGTTGTGCAGAAGCTCTTTAGTTTAATTAGATCCCGTCTGTCAATTTTGGCTTTTGTTACCATTGCTTTTGGTGTTTTAGACATGAAGTCCTTGCCCATGCCTATATCCTGAATGGTATTGCCTAGGATTTCTTCAAGGGTTTTTATGGTTTTAGGTCTAACATTTAAGTCTCTAATCCATCTTGAACTAATTTTTGTATAAGATGTAAGGAAGGGATCCAGTTTCAGCTTTTTACTTATGGCTAGCCAGTTTCTCCACCACCATTTATTAAATAGGGAATCCTTTCCCCATTTCTTGCTTTTGTCAGGTTTCTCAAAGATCAGATGGTTGTACATCTGTCCTATTATTTCTGAGGGCTCTGTTCTGTCCCATTGGTCTATATCTCTGTTTTGGTACCAGTACCATGCTGTTTTGGTTACTGTAGCCTTGTAGTATAGTTTGAAGTCAGGTAGCGTGATGCCTCCAGCTTTGTTCTTTTGGCTTAGGACTGTCTTGTCAATGCAGGCTCTGTTTTGGTTCCATGTGAACTCTAAAGTAGTTTTTTCCAATTCTGTGAAGAAAGTCATTGGTAGCTTAATGGGGATGGCATTGAATCTATAAATTACCTTGGGCAGTATGGCCATTTTCATGATATTGATTCTTCCTATCCATGAGCATGGAATATTCTTCCATTTGTTTATGTCCTCTTTTATTTCATCGAGCAGTGGTTTGTAGTTTTCCTTGAAGAGGTCCTTCACATCCCTTGTAAGTTGGATTCCTAGGTATTTTATTGTCTTCGAAGCAATGGTGAATGGGAGTTCACTCATGATTTGGCTCTCTGATTGTCTATTATTGTTGTATAAGAATGCTAGTGACTTTTGCAAATTGATTTTGTATCCTGAGACTTTGCTGAAGTTGCTTATGAGTTTAAGGAGATTTTGGGCTGAGATGATGGAGTTTTCTAAATATACAATCATGTCATCTGCAAACAGGGACAATTTGACTTCCCTTTTCCTAATTAAATGCCCTTTATTTCTTTTTCATGCCTGATTGCCCTGGCCAGAACTTCCAACACTATGTTGAATAGGAGTGGTGAGAGAGGGCATCCCTGTGTTGTGCCAGTTTTCAAGGGGAATGCTTCCAGTTTTTGCCCATTCAATATGATATTGGCTGTGGGTTTGTCATAAATAGCTCTTATTATTTTGAGATATGTTCCATCAATAGCGAATTTATGGAGAGTTTTTATCATGAAGGCCTGTTGAATTTTGTTAAAGGCCTTTTCTGCATCTATTGAGATAATCATGTGGTTTTTTTGTCTTTGGTTCTGTTTATATTCTGGGTTACGTTTATTGATTTGCGTGTGTTGAACCAGCCTTGTATCCCAGGGATGAAGCCAACTTGTTCATGGTGGATAAGATTTTTGTTGTGCTGCTGGATTCGGTTTGCTAGTATTTTATTGAGGATTTTTGCAATGATGTTCGTCGGGGATATTGGTCTAAAATTCTCTTTTTATTTTTGTTGTGTGTCTGCCAGGCTTTGGTATCAGGATGATGTTAGCCTCAGAAAATGAGTTAGGGAGGATTCCCTCTTTTTCTATTGATTGGAATAATTTCAGAAGGAATGATACCAGCTCCTCCTTGTACCTCTGGTAGAATTCGGCTGTGAATCCGTCTGGTCCTGGACTTTTTTTGGTTGGTAGGCTATTAATTATTGCCTCAATTTCAGAGCCTGTTATTGGTCTATTCAGGGATTCAACTTCTTCCTGGTGTAGTCTTGGGAGAGTGCATGTGTTCAGGAATTTATCCATTTCTTCTAGGTTTTCTAGTTCACATGTCTAGTTCACATTTTCTAGTTCACATGTCTGTTTTTGGTTGAGGTGTTGACAGTATTCTCTGATGGTAGTTTGTATTTCTGTGGGGTCGGTGGTGATATCCCCTTTATCATTTTTTATTGCGTCTATTTGATTCCTCTCTCTTTTCTTCTTTATTAGTCTTGCTAGTGGTCTATCAATTTTGTTGATCTTTTCAAAAAACCACCTCCTGGATTCATTGATTTTTTGAACTTTTTTTGTGTCTCTATCTCCTCCAGTTCTGCTCTGATCTTAGTTATTTCTTGCCTTCTGCTAGCTTTTGAATGTGTTTGCTCTTGCCTCTCTAGTTCTTTTAATTGTGATGTTAGGGTGTCCATTTTAGATCTTTCCTGCTTTCTCTTATGGGCATTTAGTGCTATAAATTTCCCTCTACACACTGCTTAAATGTGTCCCAGAGATTCTGGTACGTTGTATCTCTGTTCTCATTGGTTTCAAAGAACATCTTTATTTCTGCCTTCATTTCGTTATGTACCCAGTAGTCATTCAGGAGCAGGTTGTTCAGTTTCCATGTAGTTGAGTGGTTTTGAATGAGTTTCTTAATCCTGAGTTCTAGTTTGATTGCACTGTGGTCTGAGAGACGATTTGTTATAATTTCTGTTCTTTTACATTTGCTGAGGAGTGCTTTACTTCCAACTATGTGGTCAATTTTGGAATAAGTGCGATGTGGTGTTGAGAAGAATGTATATTATGTTGATTTGGTATGGAGAATTCTGTACATGTCTATTAGGTCTGCTTGATGCAGAGTTGAGTTCAATTCCTGGATATCCTTGTTAACTTTCTGTCTCGTTGATCTGTCTAATGTTGACAGTGGGGTGTTAAAGTCTCCCATTATTATTGTGTGGGAGTCTAAGTCCCTTTGTAAGTCTCTAAGGACTTGCTTTATGAATCTAGGTGCTCCTGTATTGGGTGCATATATATTTAGGATAGTTAGCTCTTCTTGTTGAATTGATCCCTTTACCATTATGTAATGGCCTTCTTTGTCTCTTTTGATCTTTGTTGGTTGAAAGTCTGTTTTATCAGAGACCAGGATTGCAACCTCTGCCTTTTTTTGTTTTCCATTTGCTTGGTAGATCTTCCTCCATCCCTTTATTTTGAGCCTATGTGTGCTGCTGCACACGAAATGGGTCTCCTGGATACAGGAAATTGATGTGTCTTGACTCTTTTTCCAATTTGCCACCCTGTGTCTTTTAATTGAAGCATTTAGCCCATTTACATTTAAGGTTAATATTGTTATGTGTGAACTTGATCTTGTTATTATGATGTTAGCTGGTTATTTTGCTAATTAGTTCATGTAGTTTCTTCCTAGCATTGATTGTCTTTACATTTTGGCATGTTTTTGCAATGGCTGGTACTGGTTGTTCCTTTCCATATTTAGTGTTTCCTCCAGGAGCTTTTGTAGGGCAGGCCTGGTGGTGACAAAATCTCTCAGCACTTGCTTGTCTGTAAAGGATTTTATTTCTCCTTCACTTATGAAGCTTAGTTTGGCTGGATATGAAATTCTGGGCTGAAAATTCTTTTCTTTAAGAATGTTGAATATTGGCCCCCACTCTCTTCTGGCTTGGAGAGTTTCTGTTGAGAGATCTGCTGTTAGTCTTATGGGCTTCCCTTTGTGGGTAACCCGACCTTTCTCTCTGGCTGCTCTTAACATTTTACCTTCATTTCAACTTTGGTGAATCTGACAATTATGTGTCTTGGAGTTGCTCTTCTCAAGGAGTATCTTTGTGGCGTTCTCTGTATTTCCTGAATTTGAATGTTGGCCTGCCTTGCTAAGTTGGGGAAGTTCTCCTGGATAATATCCTGCAGAGTGTTTTCCAACTTGGTTCCATTCTCCCCATCACTTTCAGGTACACCTATCAGACGTACATTTGGTCTTTTCACATAGCCCCATATTTCTTGGAGGCTTTGTTCATTTCTTTTTGCTCTTTTTTCTCTAAACTTCTCTTCTCGCTTCATTTCATTCATTTGATCTTCAATCACTGATACCCATTCTTCCAGTTGATCGAGTCAGTTACTGAAGTTTGTGCATTTGTCACATAGTTCTCATGTCATGGTTTTCATCTCTATCAGGTCGTTTATGGACTTCTCTGCCTTGGTTATTCTAGTCAGCCATTTGTCAATCTTTTTTCAAGGTTTTTAGTTTCTTTGCACTGGGTTCGTAATTCCTCCTTTAGCTCAGAGAAGTTTGATTGTCTGAAGTCTTCTTCTCTCAACTCATCAAAGTCATTCTCTGTCCAGCTTTGTTCCATTGCTGATGAGGAGCTGTGTTCCTTTGGAGGGGGAGAGGAGCTCTCACTTTTAGAATTTCCAGCTTTTCTGTACTGCTTTTTCCCCATCTTTGTGGTTTTATCTACCTTTGGTCTTTGATGATGGTGACGTACAGATGGGGTTTTGGTGTGGATGTCCTCTCTGTTTATTTTTCCTTTTAACAGTCAGGACCCTCAGCTGCATGTCTGTTGGAGTTTGCTCGAGGTCCACTCCAAACCGTTTGCCTGGGTATCAGCAGCGGAGGTTGCAGAAGAGTGAATATTGCTGAACAGTAAATGTTGCTGTCTAATCGTTCCTCTGGAAGCTTCGTCTCAGAAGTGTACCCGGCCATGTGAGGTGTGAGGTGTCAGTCTGCCCCTAGTGGGGGATGTCTCCCAGTTAGGCTACTCAGGGGTCAGAGACCCACTTGAGCAGAGAATCTGTCCGTTCTTAGATCTCAAATCCCGTGCTGGGAACACCACTACTCTCTTCAAAGCTGTCAGACAGGGACATTTACATCTGCAGAGGTTTCTGCTGCCTTTTGTTTGGCTATTCCCTATCCCCAGAGGTGGAGTCTATAGAGGCAAGCAGGCCTCCTTGAGATTCGGTGGGCTCCACCCAGTTCGAGCTTCCCAGCTGCTTTGTTTAGCTACTTAAGCCTCAGCAATGGTGGGCGCCCCTCCCCCAGCCTTGCTGCTGCCTTGCAGTTAGATCTCAGACTGCTGTGCTAGCAATGAGGGAGGTTCCGTGGGGGTGGGACCATCTGCCAGGCACGGGATGTAATCTCCTGGTGTGCCGTTTGCTAAGACCCTTGGTAAAGCACAGTATTAGGGTGGGAGTGACCCGATTTTCCAGGTGTTGTGTGTCACAGTTTCCCTTGGCTAGGAAAGGGAATTCCCTTCCCCCTTGTGCTTCCCAGGTGAGACATTGCCTCACCCTGCTTCGACTCTCACTCGTTGGGCTGCATCCACTGTCCTGCCCCCACTGTCCAACACGCCCCAGTGAGAAGACCCCAGTACCTCAGTTGGAAATGCAGAAATCACCTGTCTTCTGTGTTGCTCATGCTGGGAGCTGGAAGCTGGAGGTATTCCTATCTGGCCATCTTGGCGTGGATCCCCAAATAATACATTCTTAAAAGATACCAGCAACTCCATCACTAGCTACTTATTCTCAGAATGATGGCACAGTAGGCCTAACAGCAAGCATGCAGAGAAAGGATTGGCCTCTGAGCCTGGAGTGAGGCTGAGGCTAAACCTATGAGTGAGGGTCAAGTGGCTGCAGCTGGGGGGATTGGAAAAGGGCAAAGAATTAGGCAAGTCATTAGACAGCTATGAGTCTGCATGTCAACAGACAATGAAGGAAACCCATTTTTGCATTATTCTCTATTCATAGTATAGAGGTGGGCATGACTACTTAACAGAGCTTTCCAAAGCTGGATACCAGACCCCTCCTTCACCCCCATTCTTTTAGCCAGACATTGCTTTAATTCCATAGTCACAGCAATGTTCCTAATGAAGGAATTCATGTTAATATATTACTCGTGTTTAGCTCTGTGATTTATTATTTCATCCAGGGGTAGTTTTGGCAATGTAGTCCCTTAAAGCAAGAGTGACTCTAATGGTACAATCTCAGGCAAACCTTTGTAGATGTAGTTTTTCTAAAGAGGAATACTATTAAGGCCTCTTATAACAGAGCCCACTGGAAAATTACATAGACCAGACTAATTCCAACTGCAGGAGATGAAAATTAAAACTGGATTTTGAACTGACTATATATCATCCAATTATACTTGCCTCAAGTTACAAATTACCATGATTTTACTGTTGTCTCTCTTCACTACTTTAACCCATGCATCTGGCACATAGTGAGAATTCAATGAATGGTACTGTTTGTTGCCTTCATTATGATTACCATTAGACCAGTGGTAGTAATAGTGCAACTCTAGTACCTGGCACCATGCCTGGGCCATGTTAAATATTCAGAACTAATGATTATTTTTATAACTTTATTGCCCCAGTTTCTGGCATAGTACCTGGCACATAATAGGTCACCAATTTAGTTTCCTTCATTCTCACCTTTCCCTGGGATGCAATATTCTTCTGCTTCCCCCACAACTGTGCCTTACTAAAGGAGTTGCAGATCTTCCTGTAGCAGTAATACTTCCTGTAGCAATAACACCACCAGTGACACCATCTGAAGGGACATCTAGCCTTTTCTTCCATGGTAGCCTCTTAAATGGCAAATGGGTAGCAAGTGTTCAAGACCATTTTTCAGATGGGGATACCAAGATTATGAGCTATTGCCTTGGCATGTTAGCTCACTTCTAATCCCTATATTCTATTAAGTTGAAAAAATAAGACCCCTCGCACTCCCCCCAACCCATCACCCAACTAGGCCATAACTGTTCTCATCATCTTTCTTGTTGTACTTGGCAGTGCCTAGACTGCCCCTACACTTTCATGTTTAATTCATCCTCCAAGGATTAGCCTAAGAGCTACCATCTTTATGAAACTTTCTATGAGACCTCCAGCCTTCAGTGAGCAGGGTTGTGTTGTTTCGTGTCCCCCAGCAGGGGCTAGCAGAGTGCTAGACACAATAGATACTCTCAGTGTGTTTGCACTGATTAAATAAATAGAAGCTAATTGGGTTGTTGATCCTCACTTTAGGAGGTTACACTATCCCTTCTCTCTCCAACTCATGTTTGTTTACAAGGTAAAGGCAGGGAGGCAGTCTACAATTAGTATCATTAAAGTTTTGTGGTGTGTATTGGCAAATATAAGTGCTGCTTTCCTTTAGCCACTTTCACTACTTTCACTTTACTTGAAAGTAGTGAAAGAATGTATCAGTGCTTCTTGAGGCAGTGAAACAGCACCCTGTTCTCTTGGGATTTAGATGTGGAGAGAAATTTGTCATTTGGACCTGCTCAAATGTTGCAAGAGGCAACACTCACCTTCAAATACTAACTTCCCAGAAGGTCACAAGCACGTGAATTGCAAATGCCACTTGATATAAGATATGCCTCTCCCTCTGCCAAAGCAGAGATGTTCATTAGCTGGAAGACTGAGGTAAATGTTTGTGGAAGCTTCATGTCTTTATCTTTTCTTACAACCAGAAGGTGAGAAAAGAGGCTCTTTATCACATTTCCATGTCCTTTAGCTGGAAAAACGGTTAAGTAATTGGAATAGGTCCATCCAAACTCAGCCTCCAGAGGGGCCTGGAGGCCTTAGGGATGAGAGGAAAAGTGGAGCCAACACCCAATAGATCTGAGCCTCATTTTCTCCCTTGGAGAGGATAATCATTCCCATCTCACAGGGATACTACAGGGAGTGAATGAGGAATGTGTATAAATTTTATCTGTAAACTATGACACAAGAGCTCTATACTGTGATTCATTCTATGTGATTGAAGACAAAGGCTGTCTTTTTACCTTCGTCTCCCAGAGAAAGTTTAAACACATTGTAGGAGCTCAATAAGTACGTTTTTACTTTAAAATGAACTCTATTAAATATAACCTGGATTTAGGTATGATACAAATAAAATAGACCATTCACTTATCAGAATTTAATCAAACAGATTCTCAGATCTGTTAGCTTTTCATTTGAAACGGCAGAGGAAAAAATCATGAGAGGGCACAGAGAGTACATGCTTATCTTTTGCAGTTGACTTTGGCCTATTGGAGTCAATACCCCTTCCCCCAGTGAGCAGCAGCAAGAAGCAGGGTTGCAGTTAGAACTGAAATAGGATTTCAATCCAGGATGTGCATCTGGGACAGTTGCAAATGTAATCTTGAAAATTAGCATAGGACCAGAGACCTAGAGCCTGAAGGAAATTGGCCAAAGATGATTTCCACCTTTGCATCACTAACCAGAAGTGTTACCGTGAGCATTCTCAGGCACCAAAAGAGAAGGAAGGTGGGAACTAGCTTATGCCATGTCGTAGGAAGTTTACCCTATGCCAGTTGCTTTGATAATGTATATCTTATTTAACTCTCACAATAGCTTTATGAGGTAGGAATTATTCTGTAGCACAGGACCTGGCACACAGTAAGCAGTCACTAAATGATAACTGCTAGTAATATTATTAAGATTGATAACCTTAGTAATAATAAAAAAAGCACAGGGGGCTTGAGTAACTTATTTAAGGCCACAGAACTGGTAAGTCATAAAACCAGGATTTAAGCCCAGGACTTCCTGACCCCAAAGACTGGGCTTTTTCTGTTATACTTCTTTGTGAGAGGAAAAAAGATTGTGTCATTGAAGTAGTTTAGGATTTTCTAACCCCTTAGCAGGGCTGCCTCCATAACTGGCCACTTGAGACCTCCAAGTATCTAAGGATATTTTTGGTCTTTCTCTGTTTCTTCACTCAGCTTTCTAAATTGCTATGAACCATGGCCCAACTGTACTACAAAAAGGTCAACTACTCACCGTACAGAGACCGCATCCCCCTGCAAATTGTGAGGGCTGAGACAGAGCTCTCTGCGGAGGAGAAGGCCTTCCTCAATGCTGTGGAGAAGGGGGACTATGCCACTGTGAAGCAGGCCCTTCAGGAGGCTGAGATCTACTATAATGTCAACATCAACTGCATGGACCCCCTGGGCCGGAGTGCCCTGCTCATTGCCATTGAGAACGAGAACCTGGAGATCATGGAGCTACTGCTGAACCACAGTGTGTATGTGGGTGATGCATTGCTCTATGCCATACGCAAGGAAGTGGTGGGCGCTGTGGAGCTTCTGCTCAGCTACAGGCGGCCCAGTGGAGAGAAGCAGGTAAGAGAAATTCTTACAGGTTGGGAAATAACCAGGCACAACAGGGCACCAAGTCAGAAGCCCTGAAACTAGGGAAGGTTAGGTGGTCTGGAATTGAGAAACCCTATCTCAGAAATTGCACCAGTGATCTCAGGTAGCATCCAGAGCTACCCTGCGTGGCCCATGCAGAGTTTTACTGATTTACCTTTTCCTTGTAAGTGTTTGCCCATATACATTCAGTACTCACTCAATGTACTTAGCAACCCAATGATGTGTTCTTCGTTTCCAGACTATTCAAGCCCCTTCTAACCTTCATACACCCTGCTTTCTATCTTCAGTTTCATCCTCTACTCAAAGGTTATATTCTAGAAAAGGAGAGACAAAATACAGACTTGGGCTTTCTACTTCTCATCAGCCTCTGTCTGAAGACAATACAGGAGGCCTTTAAACTTGAGTGCCATGGTACAGATGCTTATGGAATAAGGCCTCGCATATTTTCCCAGTACCTGTCAAGTGACTGCATTCCACCTCTAGATGTTTGGGGTTTTGCCTCTGTGATTCTCATATCCTCCAAGGCACCTAGGTTTGATACTCTGAAGTCATCTATTATTTGTCTGTCTCCCTTGCCCCCATGTTCAATCCCAGAGTCCTGTGGTTCCTTCCTTCCAAATATCTTTCATATAATTTCTTTCCTCTCTAGTTCATCTTTCACCAGTCTGGCTCTGGCTCTCAACATCTCTCTCTTAGATGAGTAGTTCCTAAAGTGTGGTCACTTGACTAGCAGCATCAGCATTACCTGGGAACTTGTTAGAAGTGCAAATTCTCAGGCCTCCGCCACAGCCCTGTTGAATCAGAAACCCTGGGATGGGGCCCCAACAAGCCCTCCAGAAGATTCTCATGTACAATCAAGTTTGAGAACTGCTGTCCTAGATTAATATAAAGCTCTTCTAACCGATCTCTTTGTCTCTAGCATGTTCCCCTCTCTCAAATCTCAAGCAATAATGCTGCCTTTTTCTCCCTAAAATAGCATTATGAGCCTATCATTCCTGTGCATCCTTTTGCAGCTTCCCTTCTGCTGTCTAAAGGTTGACTGAAAATGAACTTACAATAGGCAGATGAATAGGAGAAAAGGGCATACAAAATTTATTAACAGGCATATGGACATGGAAACAATGCACAAAGTTTGAGGCTCAAAGAAATGTCAGATGTTTGAGACATAAATACTCTCTTCATAGGGGAGAAATGTATGGACCTGGGAGGCAAACATTATTATATAAATGATTATCTTTGGACTCTGGATGGTGCCAAGAAGTTAAGGAAAAGTGAGGGGTGAAACTGCACAAGAACTAATGCTGTCTTTTTTTTCTTAAATTTCCATAGATTATTGCAGAGCAGGTAGTGTTTGGTTACATGAGTAAGTTCTTTAGTGGAAATTTGGGAGATTTTGGTGCACCCATCACCTGAGCAGTATATACTACAGCCTATTTGTAGTCTCTTATTCCTCTCCCCCTTCCCACCCTTGCCCCCGAGTCCCCAAAGTCCATTGTGTCATTCTTATGCCTTTGCATCCTCATAGCTTAGCTCCCACTTATGAGTGAGAATACACGATGCTTGTTTTTCCATTCCTGAATTACTTCACTTAGGAAAATGGTCTCCAGTCTCATCCAGGTGGCTGCATATGCCATTAATTAATTCCTTTTTTTTTTTTTTTTTTTTTTGAGACAGAGTCTCACTCAGTCACCCAGGCTGGAGTGCAGTGGTGCAATCTCGCCTCACTGCAAGCTCCACCTCCTGGGTTGATGCCATTCTCCTGCCTCAGCCTCCCGAGTAGCTGGGACTACAGGTGCCTGCCACCATGCACGGCTAATTTTTTTCTATTTTTAGTAGAGACAGGGTTTCACCATGTTAGCCAGGATGGTTTTGAGCTCCTGACCTCAGGATCCACACTCCTCAGCCTCCCAAAGTGCTGGGATTACAGGCGTGAGCCACCGCGCCCGGCCAATTCACTACTTTTTATGGCTAAGTAGTATTCCATTGTATATATATGCCACAGTTTCTTTATCCACTAGTTGATTGATGGGCATTTGGGTTGGTTCCACGTTTTTGCAATTGTGAATTGTTCTGCTATAAACATGTGTGTGCAAGTATCTTTTTCATATAATGACTTCTTTTCCCCTGGGTAGATACCCGGTAGTGGGATTGCTGGATCAAATGATAGTTCTACTTTTAGTTCTTTAAGGAATCTCCATACTGTTTTCCATAGTGGTTGTACTAGTTTACATTCCCACCAGCAGCATAGAAGTGTTCCCTGTTCACTGCATCCACACCAACATCTACTGTTTTTTAAATTTTTTGATTATGGCCATTCTAGCAGGAGTGAGGTGGTATCACACTGTGGTTTTGATTTGCATCTCCCTGATCATCAGTGATGTGGAGCATTTTTGCATATGTTTGTTGGCCATCTGTATACCTTCTTCTGAGAACTGTCTGTTCATGCCCTTAGCCCACTTTTTGATGGGATTGTTTTTGTTGTTGTTGTTGATTTGCTTGAGATTTTCATTGTGGATTCTGGATATTAGTCCTTTGTCAGATGTATAGATTGTGAAGATTTTTTTCCCACTCTGTGAGTTCTTTGTTAACTCTGCTGACTGTTCCTTTTGCTGTGCAAAAGCTCTTTAGCTTAATTAAGTTCCAGCAATTGATCTTTGTTTTTATTGCATTTGCTTTTGGGTTCTTAGTCATGAAATCCTTGCCTAAGCCAATATCTAGAAGGGTTTTTCCAATGTTATCTTCTAGAATTTTTAGAGTTTCAGGTCTTAGGTTTAAGTCCTTAATCCATCTTGAGTTGATGTTTGTATAAGGTGAGAGATGAAGATCCAGTTTCATTCTCTTACATGTGGCTCGCCAATTATCCCAGCACCATTTGTTGAAAAGGGTGTCCTTTCCCCACAATATGTTTTCTTATTATGCAGATAAAGTCCCCTAGGTAATCTCTTGGAGCTGCCCTCAGACAAATACATGAAAAGTCCATTGGGTGTTGGTGATGACTGCCCATCTCTTCTCCGTGGTTGATCTTTCTTGGTTATTTGATTAGATTTCTAGGGAGGGAGTCTTAAGATGACTGCATTTCTTTTGGAAAGAAGCTTCTTTACTCAGATAAGGAAGTTACAGAGTCCCTCAGGGTGTATCCTTAAAAGAGAGAGCTCAGTTTTGAGGCTTATTTTTGAAGCCTTTCCACTTTCCTTTTTTTTTTTTTTTTTGGAGATGGAATCTCACTCTGTCACCCAAGCTAGAGTGCAGTGGCGCAATGTTGGCTCACTGCAACCTCTGCATCCTGGGTTCAAGCAATTCTCCTGCCTCAGCCTCCCAAGTAGCTAGGACTAGAGGCACACACCTCCATGCCAAGCTAATTTTTTTTATTTTAGTAGAGACAGGGTTTCACTGTGTTGCCCAGGCTGGTCTCGAACTCCTGAGCTCAGGCAATCCGCCCACCTCAGCCTCCCAAAGTGCTAGGATTACAGGCATGAGTCACCGTGCCTAGCGGCCTTTCCATTTTTCAAAACATTCAGCATGCTTAAGTGCCATATTTTGGGGAATTATTTTCTGTACCCCAACACTTTCAATAACTACAATGTCTCCTCATTAGAAAAGAAACCAATCCATGAAGCTTGGCACCTCAATGCCCTCATGCAATGGTCTTTCCAGTCCTGTATTCCCCTAGCCCCTTCTAAACACCCCTCAAGTCAGACAGGTCTCTCTTCACTATCTCTCTTCTTTAGGAACACAGAATTAGGCACATAGTAGGGACAAAAAAATACTGAATCATCGAAATTGGAATACCTCAACACTTTCCAAAAAGTAGAAATAATACATAACAAAACCAAAATTGCAAATTTCTTAGAAATAGTAATAATAGAAACACTCAGCATAAAATCTAATGGTATACGGCCAAAGCTGAGTTTAAAGGAAATTCATAGCTTTCATATTTGCCTAATTAAACACAAAAGAATGAAAATAAACTTAATTATAACTCACAGACTAAGAATTGTAATAAATGGAGCAGAAAGAAAAGACACTATGTTATAATAAAAGTTCCTTGAGTAAAGGGCCTGAATCCCCCTCCGCCATCAGCATTCAACACAGTATCAAGAGAATAGGACTCTCTCTTGTTCACTGTTGTATTAATCACTAGAAAAGTTATTGGTACATCACTGACACTTCATAAATGTTTATTTAATGAATGAGTAACATACAACCCACACTGTGCTAAGTACCTGACATGGCTTATCCCATTCAATCCTCTTAGCAACTCTATTAGGTAGACAGTATTATTATCATCCCTATTTTACCATAAGAAAAATTGAGGCCAGCTACAGTGGCTCATGCCTGTAATCCCAGCACTTTGGGATTTACCCGAGGTGGGCAGATCACTTGAGCTCAGGAGTTCAAGACCAGCCTGGGAGAAACCTGGTCTCTACTTAAAATACAAAAATTAGCTGGGTGTGGTAGCGCAGGCCTGTAATCCCAGCTACTCAGGAGGCTAAGACAGGAGGATCGCTTGAACCAAGGAAACGGAGGGTGCAGTGAGCCAAGATTGTGCCACTGTACTCCAGACTGGGTGGCAGAGAGACACTCTCTCTCAAAATAAATAAATAAATAAGAAAAATTGAGTCACAGGATGATTAGGTCAATTGTCCAAGATCACAGCTAGTAAATGTGAGAGCCGGCATTCAAACCCAGGCATCCCAGCTCTTGAACACACTCTCTTTTTTTTTTTTTTTAATTTATTTATTTATTTATTTTTATTATACTTCAAGTTCTAGGGTACATGTGCATAACGTGCAGGTTTGTTACATATGTATACTTGTGCCATGTTGGTGTGCTGCACCCATCAACTCGTCAGCACCCATCAATTCACCATTTATATCATGTATAACTCCCCAATGCAATCCCTCCCCCCTCCCCCCTCCCCATGATAGGCCCCAGTGTGTGATGTTCCCCTTCCCGAGTCCAAGTGATCTCATTGTTCAGTTCCCACCTATGAGTGAGAACATGCGGTGCTTGGTTTTCTCTTCTTGTGATAGTTTGCTAGGAATGATGGTTTCCAGCTGCATCCATGTCCCTACAAAGGACGCAAACTCATCCTTTTTTATGGCTGCATAGTATTCCACGGTGTATATGTGCCACATTTTCTTAATCCAGTCTGTCACAGATGGACATTTGGGTTGATTCCAAGTCTTTGCTATTGTGAATAGTGCCGTAATAAACATACGTGTGCATGTGTCTTTGTAGCAGAATAATTTATAATCCTTTGGGTATATACCCAGTAGTGGGATGGCTGGGTCATATGGTACATCTAGTTCTAGATCCTTGAGGAATTGCCATACTGTTTTCCATAATGGTTGAACTAGTTTACAATCCCACCAACAGTGTAAAAGTGTACCTATTTCTCCACATCTTCTCCAACACCTGTTGTTTCCTGATTTTTTAGTGATTGCCGTTCTAACTGGTGTGAGATGGTATCTCATTGTGGTTTTGATTTGCATTTCTCTGATGGCGAGTGATGATGAGCATTTTTTCATGGAACACACTCTCTTAACCACTAAGCCACACTACTTCCCTAGCAGTCTGAGTAAGTCAGGATTCCCTGCACAGAAGTTCTGAGACAAAGTAGATCAATGGAGGATATATCAGCCCTCTGGAAAAGAGGGGCCTGAAGGATTTGGATGACTAGCAAAGCAGAGAGGTGTGAATATGTTCCTGACTTGACTCAGTCCACTTCACCATCCCCATTAAAACTGATATGCTTTATTCCCCATTTCCCCAGAGCCCTGCCAAGTGCCTGGGTGATTTAATGTGCTATTCTGTGCTATTCTGCACTAAGGCTTACCCAGCTACCCTGCTCCATAATGACCTTGCCCACCTCTGAGAATCTGCAGCCCACTGGCTCTTCCCTTCACTTGACACCACTCACATGTCATTTTGTACTATTGGCTAGCCTTACTTGTGTAAATGTCTGATCTCTGTAATTAGATTGCTTCTCAAATGTGAGGCAAAAATCTAATGCTCAATAGTTTCCATGTTTCCCTCATCAGTACTTAACCCAGTGCCTAGTACATGATGGGTGATATATAAATGTTTGCTGAGGAACATGAAAGAGTTAAGTGAATTTTCCAGAAAAGCACATGACTTGCTGATTGAACAAGACCCTCTGGACTTTCATATTCAATTTGATTTAACTTCATTACTGTTTTGGGAATGAGGAGATCACAGAGAACGTTCCAAGAAGGAGGCTAGTAATGCCAGCTCTGCCTGAGTTTTGAAAGTGGGCCAAGTTCTCATTTGATGGCCCTCATTTCCTCCATCTTTCCTCCATGCTCTAGTGAATGCTGAGACTCTGCCAGTCAGGAAGAAAGACACTAGGCAAACTTATACTAACGTGCAAGCAAAGGCATGACCTCCCTGGGGAAAGGTAGTACTTAACTTTACAGGAATGAACCCACTGACAGTGGAAAGTCAATCCTATGGAACCTGGGTAAAGCTACTTGGCTCAGGCAGGTTTTTATCAGGAACCTTTCATACACATTCCCAATATAAGACCTACTTTGTCCATACTTAGCTATCACACTGTATGTACAAACCCACAAAGTTAGCAGCTCCATTCACAAGTCTCTTCAGCAGCCTTCTCCTCCCTTTCTCCTTTCTCCCTCTAACCCCCACCATGAGCCTCTGCTAAATTTCATTTTCTTCCATTGCTCTGACAATCGCTGTGATAAGTCATACATCAGTAACTATAACTGTCACGGTACTAGAGCCCTGTCTTTCTGAGAGATAGAAACAAAGTTTGTTGACCTGGGAGCCATCAGGGATGTGAGCAAACACAGACTTTCTGAAGGACCTTTGGTCCAGATGGACAAGCCATTTTCAGGAAGGCCTTTCTCCCACACATGGAATTCAAACAACTGCTCTTTTTTACTGAGTCCCTCCCTTATCTCTCCAGGAGATTGGGCACAGTTGACCTCCATCACTCATGGGAAAATAAACCACTGTCTTCCTTGGCTTTACTGGGCAAGGGCTTTAGCTCCAGGCTAGCAGTAAGAAGCTGTCTGCTCTGTCCTTATCCCAGACTCTTGTGCTCTTCCCCCTCTTTTAGTCTATCATCTCAGACAAAGGTCAGGGGCTGGGCATAAGGGACTGACAGTAATTTCAAGGATCAACTTTGATATGGAGACCTTCATTTTTAATAAGATGAAATCTTTAAAAAGATGATGATACTCTATCAGGTAGAATTTTCTGCACCAAACAGGGGTGTGTGTGCCTATGTATGTGTGTGTGTGTGTACATTATATGTTACTCTGTGGTCTTGCTATGCCAGAAATCTGACCCTCTTGGCCCACTCCCTAATCACTGTGGCCTATTTACTTAGGGGTAGATTTTGACAACCTGAGAAATTTGTGATTTTTGTTGGGTAAATCATCTGAAATTGGTCTCAGAATTCAAAATTCTTGAGACAACATAAGGTCTAATGCCCACTATTTCTGGTCTCTTATGCTTGCTACCTTTGAACCACTGACTGTGGAAACCACTAGAGGAGTACTGTCATCAGGGAGAGCAAATCCAACCACAATTCAGAGAGGAGACTCATGGCTTTGCATGCTCAAAACCAGCTCTAAATCAATTGTTGTGCACATGAGAAACTTGTCAAACTGCAGATTTCTGAGCCCCACTACATACCTACGGAATCAGAATCTTGGAGTTTAGGCCTGAAATCAGAATTTTAACAAATGCGCCTCCACCTGTTTCTAGGTAAGAGGTCCACGTACCTCTCTGTATTTGTTTCCTAGGGCTGCCATAATAACTTACCACAAATTGGGTCACTTAAAACAATAAAAATGTCTTCTCTCACAGCTCAAGAGGTCAGAAGTCTGATAAGAATGTATCAGCATGATTTTCTTCTGGAGGGAGAATCTGTTCCATGCCTCCCTGCTAGTCTCTGGTGGTTGCTGATAATCCTCTGCATACCTTGGCTTATAGCTGCGTCACTACAATCTCTGCCTCTGTTGTCAGCGTTCTCCTCTGTATCTTTCTTCTGCGTCTCTGTAGCTTTCTTCTGTGTCTCTGTATCTAAATCTTCCTCTCCTTTTTATTATGAAGATACCAGTCATTCGATTTAGTGCCCACCCTAATCCAAGTTGACCTCATCTTAACTTGATTAAGTCTGCAAAGATCCTTCTTCCAAATAAGGTCACATCCACAAGTACCAAGAGTTAAGACTTGAACATATCTTTTGGGGGACACAGTTCAACCCGCTATACTCTCTATGAGAAATACTTGTCTAAACAAGTGGTTCTCAAACATTTTCAGCAATAGAGTATTTCATTAAATGAAAACCCACTCAGATGCAAAACAGACCCAAGCAGAGCTTCCCTAGTTTAAGTGCAGGTTGGGTTTCAAACCCACTTGTTCATTTTCTCTCTCTCTCTCTCTCTCTCTCTCTCTCTCTCTCTCTCTCTCTCACCCACACACACACACACACACACACACACACACACACACACACACACACACACACACACACACACACACTCTTCTACTCCCATAGCTCCTTGGCCCCTGAGGAGTGAGCACAGCTTAAAAGCCACTGGCCTACAAGACAGAGTGACAGACTCTAATTCACCATTCACGGTGCACCATTCATGGTGCAAGCCAGCTTGTAGCTAACAGTGTGACCTTGGGCAAGTCACAGAATCTTTCTGCAGCTCAACTTCACCATCTGCAAAATGAAGCTAACAATACCTAGCCCTACCTAATCCAGAAACCTATGGTGAGAAAGAAATAAGGTTAAGATACATCCAAGTCTTTTGAAAAAAAGGTTTGAAAAATGCTACACAGAGATCAATAACTATTATTTTCAGCTTTACTCCATCCATTTGACTTAGCATGTCGTATGGTATGGAGAGACCAGCTGGCAAATGGTACTCCTCACAAGGCACCACCAGTGGAGTGAGAGGAAGAGGCTGGTAAACAAGCCAACTTAGTTCTAAGATTACCTCCTTCTGCCTGGCCCTGATGGCAATGCTCTCCCGTCTGTTGCCAGGCAATCTGCATGACCTCAAAGTCATCCTTCCTTTTTCACTAGAATCTAAAGATTTGAGCAACAGGGAGGTAGAGTTTCTGGCCTCTGTATCAACAACCCACCCAAGTAATTTTCTTTCTTGGTCACTTGCGTCAATGCAAGCAGGTGAAAAGAGGCTAAGCCAACCTTCTCCCCATGGCCCGCCCCTCTGGGCTCTTCCATAATTACTCATTTGTCTGTAGCAGATGGCTCAAAATTAAAATTGGTCTCACAGATGAGCTAGAGAGATTAAATCTCAACAACACTGGTAAGTGTTTATGTTGAGATTATAGAAAATCAGCAACAGGACACTTCATTTACTCCTCCTCCTATCTGATTTTTTGTCTCAGGCTGAGATTACACAGTGTGGAGGGGGACGCAGAGGGCCTGGAAAAAGGTGACTGGATCATGGAGAAGGAACATAAAATGTCTAGCCTATAAATCTCAAACACTTAATATGAAAGCAGAAATTCAAGGAGAAAATTATAAAAGCCATCCTGCTATTTATAGATAGCCTGCAGTGGTAGAAAGACCATAGGCTTTGAAGTCAGCCACTTATTAGATGTGTTTCCTTGGACAAATAATTTAACCTCTCCAAACCCCAATTTCTTCATCTGTAACTAGGAATGATAATGAAGTCTATTTCATAGTGTTACAGTGAGAATCAAATGAAATAATACATGCATATTACTCAGAAGAGTTCATGATATCTAGTAAGTACTCAATAAAAGGTAGCTAGTATTACTCCTACTCCCACTAGTTGAAGCCATGCTGCTCAGATCACCTACTGGCTAATGTCATTTATTCATTCAAAAAAAATGTATTAAGCACCCGCCAGCACATAGTGGTTAATAATTCAGACTGAACGACCTTGGGAAGGTCATTCACCTTGTTGAAGCATCAGTTTCCTTATATGACAAATAGGTTTAATGATGTGATATCATGATAATTCTGTTTTTTGCTTTGATTCCCATTCCAAAGTCAAACTTATAGGTGAAACCAAAGGATTTTGTCAATCAAATCAAGAAAATAAATCATTTAGTTTAAATTGAGAGAAAAGGACAGAATGACTGCATGGCATCATACTGGCCAAAGTGAAAAACTGAGTTACCTACTCTCATATATCTGTGCTAACTTTCAGTAAACATAGCTTACTTCATTCACAGAATGGAATTGTAGAGAGTTTCAAGATCATGTGGTCTGAAGTGACATGTTCAAGGTCACTCAGCTGAGCCTGAACTGACACAAATACCTCCTGTTCCCAAAGCTACTCTTTCTACTACCCCACTTTGCCTTTGAGGAATCACCAGAAGTGCTACCATTTACGATGGAGCTGCAAATAAATAAAGCAGCTACAAGTAGTGTCTATCAAGAACAATTCATTGATGACAGAGTTTCAGCAAATGATTAGCTCTATTTAGTTCTGTTTAATTTTCTAAGTATTTTTGACTACTAATCATATGGCTCACAATCAAATTGAAATATCCAGTTAGTGCTTTCAAGAAATCCATACTCAGAGTGACATCACCAAGATAGATGGCTGATCAGAGGTACCTAACACTCATCCCCTCCACAAAAAGTTCAAAAACAAAAATTAAACAACTACACTTTAACTAGAGTGTCTAAGGGAGAACACCAGAAAATAGCACGGGACTGATGAATATTCCCTGTGGAGCAGGGAATCTCATAATGGCAGTGTAGAGAGGGAATTGAAGCACCCTGCCTCCGTGACCCTGTCTCTCTTGCTGATACTGGCTCAGAGACAGCATGGGCTTCTCATCATGGGGAAAATATAAACAGAAGACCCTGAGCAGCCCTCATTCCTGCCATTGACACCTGCAGTCCTTGCTACAGCAGAGTCCCACAGTCCTCACAGACACTGAGCCCAGTTTAGGGAGCTGCCTGGAGTCCATGTGGCTGTGTTGTTCCAGAGGAGGAGCCCACATGGTGTAACCTCCCTCACAGCACTATCTTGAGACTGGAGCCACTGCTAGAATGCATCTTGCTCCGGGGCCAATAGCCACTGTATCTCCCCCTCTCTGAGGCCCCACTGCTATTCCATCATACTCACACAAATGGCTGCAATGCCACACCCAGTTGCTTGGAGCCTAGACCCAGTAGAGCAGCTGTGACTTTGACATCCAACCCTATGTATATGCAGTGCCCTGCATTTCAAGGAACAAGCCACCCTGCACAGTGGGGAAGCCACTTCCACGACTGGTGGAACTGCCACACTTTGCACATCCCTGACCTACCCAGCAGCATCATTACCAGCAAAGCCACACCACCGCCTCTACAAATACCCACAGCCTAGGGTACTGAGGCACTTGCAGACACTATTGATATTGATTATAGCTGAAAAAATTAAACAGAGACTACTTTACTGTGCTTATACAGAAGCAAAGCCAAAGCACCCCACCAAATCAACACCCTAAGACACATCTTCAGGAAAGTCTTTCCCTACTGTTAACTTAAAAATCACACAAGATCTATAAATTTAGAAAAGGAGACTATTTATTTTACAGATTAGAGCCTGCAAAGTGGTCATATCACAGGCTGGGAAGAATAACCATCAGCAAAGACCAGAGACAGGTACATTGAAGGAAGGGTTGGAGTAGGAGCTTTATGCTGAATGGATTAGCTAAACATATATAGTTCACAGGTTATAAGAGGTGATATGAATATATATGAAGGTGGTCCTGACATGTGCTTATTGATGAAACATGCATGCAACATACAACTCATGTTCATTTTAAGGTGGAGACTTAACATGTAAATGTATTACAGTTAGGTCCTGTATGTCAAAAGGTGAAGCGGGGACATCAAGGCACTCAAGTATGCAGCCTCTGTAAACCCGCCAGGACCAGTCCATGGTTGGTGCCCGTTTTATCAGGAAAAGTTACTGAAATCAGTCTTTTGTCCAATCAAAAGAGGAGTGGCTGGGGGCCAGTTGGCATACAGTGAAACTGAATTTGCTTTAACATTGCTTATCTCAAGACCAGTGCTTGTTTAGCTGCTAGAGAAAAAGAATAACCTCATGACAGTAGGAACACAGTTTATTTTTTTATTTTTTTATTTTTTTTATACGTGGTCTCGCTCTGTCGCCCAGGCTGGAGAGCAGTGTTGCGATCTCGGCTGACTTCAAGCTCCGCCTCCTGGATTCATGCCATTCTCCTGCCTCAGGCTCCCTAGTAGCTGGGACTACAGGCGCCCGCCACCACACCCAGCTAATTTTTTTTGTATTTTTAGTAGAGATGGGGTTTCATCATGTTAGCCAGGATGGTCTTGATCTCCTGACCTCGTGATCCGCCCACCTCGGCCTCCCAAAGTGCTGGGATTACAGGCGTGAGCCATCGCGCCCGGCCGGAACATAGTTTATTCTTCAAGTGTCAGGGTGCGTGACTTCATGCTTGCCTGACATGGCCTTAGGTTTTGTTTATAATTTGGTACAAAAAGTCCAGATCGTCCCACTGCATTCCAGCCTGGACAGAGACTCTGCATCTTCTCCAACCACAATGGAATAAACCAGAAATAAATAGCAAGAGGTATTTTGGAAACTAAACAAACACATGGAAAGTAAACAATATGCTCCTGAAAGAATAGTGGGATGATATCTCATATCTTGAGATACACGAACCTATAGAAATTAAGAAGAAATTTTTTAAATTTTTTAAAACAAATGAAAATGGAAACAAAACACACCAAAATTTATAGAATACAAGGAAGGCACTACTAAGAGGAAAGTTTATAAGTGCTTATATCAAAAAAGTAGAAAAACTTCAAATAAATGACCTAATGTTGCATCTTAATGAACTACCAAAGCAAGAACAAACGAAACACAAAATTAGTAGAAGAAATAATAAAGATTGGAGCAGAACGAAATGAAATTGAAACAAAAAATAGAAAAGATCAATGAAATGAAAAGTTGGATTTCAGAAAAGATCAAAATCAACAAACTTTTAGACAGACTAAGACAAAAAGAGAGAAGGCACAAATAAATAAAATCAGAGATTGAAAAGGAGAAACTACAACTGATGCCTCAAAAATTAAAAGGACCATTACAGTCTACTAAGGGCAATTATATTTAAATGGAAAAATCTAGAAGAAATGAATAAATTTCTAGATGCATTCAACTTACCAAGAATGAGCCATGAAGAAATCCAAAACCTAAATAGACCAATAACAAGTAATGAGATCAAAGCTGTAATAAAAATTTCCCAGCAAAGAAAGACAAGCCCAGGACCTGATGGTTTCACTGCTGAATTTGACCAAACATTTGAAGACGAATTAATTCCAATCCTACTCAAAGTATTCTGAAAAATGGAGGAGGAGAGAATATTTCTAATTCATTCCAAGGCCTGTACTACCCTGATACCAAAGCCAGATAAAGACCCATCAAAAAAGAAAACTACAAATCAATATTCCCGAGGAATATTGATGCAAAAATCCTCAACAAAGTACTAGCAAACTGAATTCAACAACACATTTAAAAGGTCACTCATCATGGCCAAGTAGGATTTATCCCAGAGATGCAAGGATGGTTCAACATATAAAAATCAATCAATGTGACACATAATATCAACAGAATGAAAGACAGAAACCATATGATTATTTCAATTGATGCTGAAGAAACATTTGATAACATTCAACATCCATTCATGATAAAATCCCTAAAACTCTGGATATACAAGGAATACATTTCAACACAATAAAAGCCACATACAACAGACCACAGCTAGTATCATACTGAATGATCTTTTCCTTTCCTCTAAGATCTAGAATAAGACAAGGATGCCCACTTTCATGACTGCTATTCAACATAGTACTAGAAGTTCTAGCTAGAGCTATCAGACAAGAGAAAAATAAAGGGCATCCAGATTGGAAAGGAAGAAGTCAAATTATCCTTATTTGCAGATGACATGTTATATTTGGAAAAACCTAAAGACTATAAAAAAAACTATTAGAACTGATAAACAAATTCAGTAAAGTTGCAGGATACAAAATCAAATCAACATCCAAAAATCAGTAACCTTGCTGTATGTCAACAGCAAACAATCTGAAAAATAAATCAAGAAAGTAATCTCATTTACCATAGTTACAAATCAAATACCTAGCAATAAATTTAACCAAAGAAGTGAAAGACTTCTACAATTTATACTATGAAACACTCATGCAATATATTGAAGAGGACACAAAAAATGGAAATATACTCCATGTTCATAGATTAGAAGAATCAATATTGCAAAAATGTACATACTACTCAATGCAATCTCTATATTAAATGCAAATACCAATGGCATTCTTCACAAAAATAGGAAAAACAATCCTAAAATATGTTTAGAACCACAAAAGACCCAAAATAGCCAAAGCCATCCTGAGCAAAAGGAGCAAAACTGGAGGAATCACATTACCTGACTTCAAATCACACTACAGAGCTATAGTAACCAAAACAGCATGGTACTGGCATAAAAACAGACATAGACCAGTGGAACAGAATAGAGAACCCAGAAATAAACCCACATATCTACAACAAACTCATTTTCAACAAAGATGCCAAAAACGTACATTGGGAAAAGGACAGTCTCTTCAATAAATGGCACTAAGATAACTGGATATCTACCTGCAGAAGAGTGAAAGTAGACTCATATCTCTTGCCACATACAAAAATCAAATCAAAATGAAATAAAGTCTTACATCTCAGACCTCAAACTATGAAATTACCATGAAAAAACATTGGGAAAACTCTTCAAGACATTGGTCTGGGCAAAGATTTCTCGAATAATACCCCTCAAACACAGGGAACTAAAACAAAAATAGACAAATTGGATCACATGATGTTAAAAAGCTTCTGCATAGCAAAGGAAACAATCTACAAAGTGAAGGGGCAGCCTACAGAATGAGATAAAATATTTTCACACTATTCATCTGGCAATGGATTAATAACCAGAACATATAAGGAGTATAAACAACTCTATAGGAAAAAAAAATCTATTACTCTATCAAATAGGCAAAAGATCTGCAAAGACATTTCTCAAAAGAACACATACAAATGGCAAACAGGTATATGAAAAAGTGCTCAACATCACTGATCATTAGAGAAATGAAAATCAAAACTACAATGAGTTATCATCTCATCTTAGTTAAAATGGCTTTTATCCAAAAGGTAATAACAAATGCTGGTAAGGATGTGGAGAAAAGGGAACCCTTGTACACTGTTGGTGGGAACGTAAATTAGTACAAACACTATAGAGAACAGGTTGGAGTGTCCTGAAAAATCTAAAAATAGAACTACTATATGATCCAGGATTCTCACTGCTAGGTATATGCCCAAAAGAAAGGAAATTACTACATTGAAGAAATATCTTCACTCCCCTATTTATTGCAGCACTATTCACAATAGCCAGGATTTGGAAGCAACCTACTTGTCAATCAACAGATGAATGGATAAAGAAAATGTGCTGCATATACGCAATATAGTACTATTCAGCCATAAAAAAGATGAGGTCCTGTCACTTGCAACTACCCGGATAGAGCTGGAGGACATTATGTTAAGTGAATTAAGCCAGGTACAGAAAGACAAACTTCTCATGTTCTCACTCATTTGGGGGAGTTAAAAGTTGAAACGATTGAACTCATGGAGATAGAGACCAGAACGATGGTTACCAGAGGCTGGGAAGAATAGTAGTTGGGGTGGGGGAAGTAGATATGGTTAATGGGTGCAAAGATACAGTTGGATAGAATGAAGAAGAGCTAGTATTAGCACAGCAGGGTGATTACAAACAACAATATTTTACCGTACATTTTAAAAATAACTAAAATGGTATAATTGGAATGTCTGTAACACCAAGGAATGAAAATGCTTTAGGTGGTGTATAACCCATTTATCCTGATGTGATTATTATGCATTGTATGCTTGTATCAATACATCTCCTGTACCCCACAAATATATAGACTTACTATGTACCAATAAAATTAAAAATTAAGGGGAACATCACACACCGGGGCCTATCACGGGGAGGGGGGAGGGGGGAGGGATTGTGTTGGGAGTTATACCTGATGTAAATGACGAGTTGATGGGTGCTGACGAGTTGATGGGTGCAGCACACCAACATGGCACAAGTATACATATGTAACAAATCTGCACGTTATGCACATGTACCCTAGAACTTAAAGTATAATAAAAAATAAAAAAATTAAAAAAAAGAAAATCAGCTCAACATTGTTTAAGACATAAATGTGAAACCTGAAACCATAAAATTACTCAAAAACAAACAAACAAACAAAGGGGAAACACTTTATGGCACTGGTCCTGGAAAGAATTTTTTGGATAAAAGCTTAAAAGTACAGGCAACAACGCCTGTAATCCCAGCACTTTGGGAGGCCGAGGCGGGCGGATCATGAGGTCAGGAGATCAAGACCGTCTTGGTTAACATGGTGAAATCCTATCTCTACTAAAAATACAAAAATTTAGCTGGGCGTGGTGGCGGACGCCTGTAGCCCCAGCTACTTGGGAGGCTGAGGCAGGAGAATGGCGTGAACCCGGGAGGCAGAGCTTGCAGTGAGCCGAGATCGTGCCACTGCACTCCAGGTGACAGAGCGATTTATTTCCATATGCTAACAAAAAGCACGAGACAATAACAGTACAAGGAAGTGCATGCTATACCACCCAAAATGTGTGAAGTGGACAATATAAGAGGCCACTCAGGATGCCAGTAGATAGGGCAGTTTTAAGTGAGGAACATTTCAGAAAATAAATAGTCTTTGAGCTGGAACAGCAGAAAGAAGATGGCACGCTGGTCAGAAGGAAGTGAATGCACAATGATGTGGGGAGTGGAAATGATGGTAGCTTGTTCACCATGGGTGCTGGAGTGAAAAGTTGGTGATGAAAGCAGTGCTTGTGACTTATGTTACCCTCATGAGATTAGCCTCATGGAGGAAGGCCCTGTATATTTCACTCAGATCCAGGACACTGGGCTAGGTCGATACTAAATCTGATCACAAATAGCTGGGTTGCTGTGCTCACCTGCCCATCCTCTTTTTTCTCTGATCTTAGTTGGGATGTGTCTATGGCCATTGATTGAATAACTTTTTACTTGGGACCTTGGTGAACAGTCAGCATCATACCAGAATGTTGTTAGCAGTTTTCTGACTGGCAGTCAGGACAGAGAGGACTAGAGTATGGTGAAAGGAAGGGGCCAGGTCCACTGATTACCCAGAGGTCTAGTTGGGCAGGGCTCCCCCTTAGCAAATATTGGTGAGAAGCTGGCCATATTGGTCTTTGACCCTCTCTTCTTTCATCTGTCTTCTTACCCAGATGACACTCTTGTCCTCCCCTCCTGTAACCCCATACACATAGGTCCAATGTTGGTGTCCCATTTTTACAGCTTTATTGAGGTAAAATTCATGTGTTAAAAAACTGCATGCATTTAATGTATCCAGTTTGATGTATTTGGACATATGCATATACTCATGCACCAAAATCAAGGTAATAAACCTATCCATCACCTCCAATAGCTTTTTGATACCCTTTGTTTTGTCTGTGTCCCGTTTTTATTGGTTGATAGTCATTGATTGACAACAATTTTGACATCCATGATACCATGCCTAAGTAGTTATCTTCTTCTGTCTCTGACCATTGCCTTCATCTCTTTATCAGAATCCTTATCTTTTTCTCCTTTAAATATTGGTGCTACCCAGGATTATTTCACTCCTCCCTTTGTAGCCAAATATCTATCAAAGGCCCATGATTTATTTTGCAACTTTCAGCTAGATATACCCACCCGGATGTACCCCAAACATTTAAAATTCTCTTTGTCTAGTAATAATATTAGCAAATGCACTTTGAGCGCTTACCTTGTGCCAGTATCCATCCTAAGAATATAATATGCATTATCTTATTCGATACCCACAACCATCCTATGATGCAGAATAATGCTATTATCCATATTTACAAATGGGGACATCAAGGCACAAAGAGGTTAAATAACTTGTCCAAGCTCATACATCTAGTAAGTGGATGCAATGGGATTAAAACCTAGGCAGTCTAGCAGTTGCATCTATATTCTGAATCCTTATTCTAGCTTCATTTCACCCTCCTCATTCTCTTCTTCATCCAGGGTATTCTTTCTCAGGCAATGGCACTGTTATACTTCCAGTTTTCTAGATGTGAAACATTGCAGTTGTCTTCCTTTCCAACCTCTCCTTCAGTCACCCACACTCCATTAGTTACCAAGTGCCTTTGAATAACTGAATTGAGGTGAGGAGGCAAACATATGAATAATTAACAGAAATAGAAGTGCTGCTAGCGATAAGAGTGCTATATATGTGGGAGCAAAGATATCTGATCATGTCACTCAAGGACTGAACTTGCTCCTTATTTCTTATGAAATAATGCTCAAAATACAGGCACAGGGTTGATAGTTTGAGGAAAGAGAGCTGGCTAATGACCCCTCAAATTATGCCACATTATCACCAATAAATCTAGCTGTAGATTTGGAGGGATTTTGAGGCCAACAGGCAAGATAGGATAAGGAAAAGAGTTTCTTCTCCTATCACCAGGAAGTCTCTGGCGTCAGAAGGAGAGCCACCTTACCAAGGGCCAAAATGAATTCAGGGACCTACCTACGGATAAACCCAAACAGTGTGTTGCCTCTTGCAGGATTAAATGACCCCAATGCAGCAGCTATTCTCTGTTGTAAGAAGTATGTCAGCCTCTGAAGTTCACAGTGGAGAGGAGGGAATGGTACAAGATTAGCAGGAGTTTGAATAAAGGAAAACTTCCTGTTTCACCTTGCTGTCGATGAATTGCTGTTGCCTGTCCATTAGTAAAAAAGGGCTGTGAACCAGATAAGAAAAAGGTACTGAAAGAACCTTCCAGAGAGGCAAACCAGAGAAGAAAGAGACAGCTGGTCACAAAAGAGGAAGACTTGCCTCTGAGTCTACCATCTTTACTTCTTCACCAAGGAAAGGGGGGTGATGACCCATAACAGACACCTCTCAAGCTGGAGAGCAGAATTTCCAAATCTCCCTCTGCTCTTCAAGGACTGTCTGTGATGATTTAATGTTTGTTGCCACCATCAACTCTATTATTCATATAAGAATTGTGGATAGAACTTTGGAGCTAAAAATGATCAACAGAGCTCCTCTGAGCCTACCCTTGTCAGCAAATCAGCCTTGTACTCAAACCACCAAGTAGATAGTATCTATCTTCTTCACAATGTGCCTGCATAGGGAAGGACTTCAATGTCCACTGAGAGATCCAGAGTTTAGAATAGTTTGAGCTTTGTCTACCCAAGCAAAATGAAGATGTGTCATATTTACTTAAGCAATTTTCGCCCTCTACCCCCTAATTTCTTAACTCCAAAGATAAGATGGGAAATTATTCAATTATCAGGTTCCTAGGTCACCACCACCCTTCTCCACATTCATTTATCTTGAAGTTGTAAAAATAGTGCATGTTAGCTATAAGAATTATAACAGCATAAAAGAATGTAAAGGAAATCATCCCTTATTTCCCACTCTCAAAATAATGCCCTAGAAGTCATTACTACAGACAATTTATGTGTGTCCTAGGTATTTTCTATACATAGTCAAACAGAAACACACACAAATACACAGAATTTTTTTTTAACAAATGTCCTACAAACCTGTTCTTTTCCTTTAAAAATGCATTGTGGATATCTTGCCAAAGCTGGGCACAAAACTGATGAAGTGACATTTGCACTGCATCTGCTACTTGGCCTGGCTGTCATCTCCCCCTGCCTTCCTCCCTGTCCTCCTCCTCCTTTTAGGTAACCTTGAGAGTCTGATGATTTTCCAAGCACAGGCCAGTGAACCATGGACTTTACCTCTAAGCATGTGATTGGCTACTTCCAGGGTGATCGGAGCCTCATCCCTCATCCTCCATTGGCATGCATGCCTGCCAAGAGCACCAGGTGATTTTCCAGGGCAGTGGCTTCCAATGGTGCTACATGAGTCTTGATCTGGACTACCATCTCCCAATCTTCTTGAGGGTGTGCAAATCCTGGGCACGAATAAATAGCTGCAGGCTAGCTACCAAATTGCAGCTACCACTGCCATTACCCTGAAGATGGAGACAAGAAGAGGCAAGGAATATGTCCTCACCACCTGCTGTATGCCACATTGCTTCTCAGAAAAGCAATCTTTATTTTTATTTTTTTTTAAAGACATATTCTCCCTGTGTTGCCCAGGCTGGAGTTCAGTGGTGTAATCTCAGCTCTCTGCAACTCCAGTCTCCCAGGTTCAAGCTATTCTCATGCCTCAGCCTCCCAAGTCGCTGGGACTACAGGCCTGCACCACCACGCCCAGCTAATTTTTCTAATTATTATTATACTTTAAGTTCAGGAATACTTGTGCAGAATGTGCAGGTTTGTTACATAGGTATACACGTGCCATGGTGGTTTGCTGCACCCATCAACCATCTCTACTTAAAATACAAAAGTTAGCTCTTAAGAAGAGCTAATTTTTGTACTTTAAGTAGAGACAGTGTTTCTCCATGTTGGCCAGGCTGGTCTCGAGCTCCTGGCCTCAAGTGATCCACCCGCCTCAGCCTTCCAAAGTGCTGGGATTACAGGCATGAGCTACCGCACCTGCCAGGAAAGCATACTTAATAAAGAATTACATACTAGAGAAATCAGCCTGAGAGTGTTGAGTAGTGTTTGATGAGGAAGAAGGAAATGTGGCCACCCAATTTCAAAACCACAATCTCAGCACTGGAGATAAATGAAATGCCATATCACCACATGTTTGAACAGAGGCAGAATGGCTACTGGGCAGGAGCGTTACCAAAAGGGTTAAACATGTATCTGTCATGAAGCTGGACTATGGCATCTCCAAGGTCTCTTCTAACTGTGATTTTGCAGTGTATATATCAACTACGATTTATGATATGATGAACAAAGTCTGAGAGTGGAATTCTCATGTTGACTTCATTCCTCAACTGTTGGGTAGCTGGAGACAAATACTCAACCTCTCTATAGCTTAACCTCTTATCACTGAATAACAAAGGAATAATGCTAAATAATCCCACAGGGATGCTGTGAGAAAATGATCGGTATTTTGAAATTGTTCTAAAAGTACCTCATAAACACACATTAAATAGGTGATGTTCCCGACACATAATTGACTTAGTAGAGAGGCAAGAATACAAAGCCCTAGTAAATATAAAAACCACAGGGGAGTTATAATTCCACAGGCAGGAATGGCACTGACACATTTCTAGCATAAAACATCTGGAGTTGTGAGGGATAACTATTTGCTGTGGTCCACTTAATCATGGAATCGTAAGGATTAAATGAAATATAGTGGCAATCTAGTCCATTCTTCTGTCACTGCAATCAATCCAAGGTGTATTAATCTCTAGCCTCTGAAAGAGTTAAACATGCAATGCTAATTTGATGGAACACAACCTTGGCAGGGTATGAAATAAGTCCCAAAGCAATTCTGTGGATGAGTCAGTTGCCCAGAATTCTCAAATGTATGTCTGGGGCCTCCAGGGAGTCTCAAGTATATGAATGAGGCCACAGATGAGGAAGAGTTGGCTGGGAGCTAGGGCTCCTCCTTGCATACCTAATCACCGTTGCAGCCCTTTTCTTTTTTTTTTTTTTTTTTTTTTTTTTATTATTATACTTTAAGTTCTAGGGTACATGTGCATAACGTGCAGGTTTGTTACATATGTATACTTATGCCATGTTGGTGTGCTGCAACCATCAACTCGTCAGCACCCATCAATTCATCATTTATATCATGTATAACTCCCCAATGCAATCCCTCCCTCCTCCCCCCTCCCCATGATAGGCCCTAGTGTGTGATGTTCCCCTTCCCAAGTCCAAGTGATCTCATTGTTCAGTTCCCACCTATGAGTGAGAACATGCGGTGTTTGGTTTTCTCTTCTTGTGATAGTTTGCTAAGAATGATGGTTTCCAGCTGCATCCATGTCCCTACAAAGGACGCAAACTCATCCTTTTTTATGGCTGCATAGTATTCCATGGTGTATATGTGCCACATTTTGGCTAAGATCAAGTGTTGCAGCCCTTTTCTAACAAAAGACAAGCAATCCCGGCATCAGTGGAGCCCTCCAAGAGCTGGGTGTACTATTTCCTTCTTCACTTGCAACTTTTCATCCATCTTTGAGATTCTTATCCCCTATTAAATAAATATGGAGGAGAAAACTAAGCAGTAGTAAATTTCATTTAGAACTCCAGTCATTTTTAAGGTCTCTTTTGGGTTATCCCTGGCCTGTGCTCCTGAAAAGGTGCTGCAGAGTGAAAGACTGCTTTGAAGCTCTGAGGTGTCTGGCTATATGTGTTTCAGATAGATGGACATGTTTTTCAAGTGATTGGAAATTCATCATTATGTGTAAACTGTCTTTGCTTTCTCAAGTTTCAGATGTGGGGCATGTCTGACTTCAGGGAAATAAGGAAAAGACAGCTGATGTTTCCCTAATTCGTTCTTGATCAGCACCTAGCTTATTTTTCTCTAGGGAGACAGCAGCCCTCACCCCTAGCCTAAGAGGATACAGTGAGAGAGCCAGGCAAGAAACAGCGGCCATAGAGCTAGAAGCCCAAAGCAGCCCTCCCTTCTCCCAACTACAGCAAAGCTCCTGCTCCTTTCTTTTAACACTTGGTCTGCTGTGACAAGAGCAAAAGGTATTCTGCTTGTGACTGCACTATTGACAATGCAGCTGCCAGTTCAAAGCAATAAAATTGGAAGTAATATCAGAGAGAGAGAAATTACGGGAGAGGGACCTTGTTCTTGAGGTTTTTTTCCTCTCAAAATGTAATAGAGGGAAAATATGTGAGTAAAGGCAGTACATTATAAAAATATTAGAAAATATTTACTTGTCACAAATTATGTTTGGAAAGAACTTGCTTGCAACTGAATGATGTTAACATGACAAGCATAAGTTCAATCACAAAATGACTTTGTCTACTTTTCCTGGCAACCAAAAGTTACATATTTTTTGAATGACTTCTGTTTTATTAGTGACCCAGTAATTTAATCCTGGCCATTATGTACTGAATAATCAATTGTTTATCATGATGGGGGCACAGTCATGGCCATGAAACAGAAACTTTTGAATCCTGTTTTTCTGATAAAGAAGGAATAAATATTCTTGAAATGTGTTGCATTCAGATGTCTGTGCTAGATGAACTTGGGCATTTTGATGTTATTCAGGCCCAGGCATCTTTTCTCATTGGCTTCCCAACCCTAATCAATTCTTGCTACAGAGTGAGGGGCTCCTGGGTGCATGGTTGTTTCTGAGAGAAGCCATTCAGAAATCCCAAATGGGGAATTCAAGCAGAAAGATCCTGAATACAGAATTGCCCCAGGGTGCTTCCAGTAGTACCAGCTAACAAAAATGTTTCCCACCTTGGGGATAATAGTATATATATAAAAAAAATTCTCACCATTAATAGTAGTCATTTGTAGGTTTGCCTCATGTTTGCCTAGAATATCCATAACTTATGGAATTTTTGTTCTGATGATAATCAAGGGCCTGTGGTGTTGCCATGAGATACATGTCCACTGACTTCTTTTTAGTGTAGCTAAGAGTAATAGCACCATGCCGTGGAGAGGCAATCTCCATAATGACCTGCCCAGTTCCCTGTCACAGTAGCCCTTAAGTCCTCCCCATCCTCCACGGCCCCCGATGAAGACACTTCATTCCCATGGATTGACTCTTCTATCCATTACTATGAGATGACTCTTCTAGTCCATAATCTGAGATTAATCCTGTTTCTAACCACAGAGACTCTTAGAACTAAGGGCAGTAGCTCACCAGTGCAGCATCAAATCAGGCAAGCTGCTGATCCCTTTCAAATCTTGTATTTTGGTAGCTATGCCTGAGCCCTTGCCTTATTGTCATGGGACCAAGACTCTGTTTTATGATCTACCTCAATGATTCTAAAATGCAAGTGATTTTGTCCCCCAGGGGGACATTTTGGCATTGCCCCCAAGGGGGACATTTTGGCAATGTCTAGAGATGTCCTTGGCTTTTACACTTGGTGATAAGGTGCTACTGATATCAAGGGGGTAAGGCCAGGGATGCTGACAAACACCCTACAATGAACAGGATGGCTCTCCACAATGAAAAATCATCTGGGCCAACATGTTAAGAGTGCTGAGGTTGAGAAACCCTGGACTAATTCCAGTAATGGAGTCCCTGTCACATATCCTTCCCAGTATCCCCATTCATGTTTCTAGACCTCACAATACTAATCACCTAATCACCTTCTTCCTAGACCACTGCCTACATTTACATTATTCTGATGCAGTGTTTTGCCCACATACTGAGAACCCTCTCTTTTATCTACTGTCAGCATAACTGGGCTGTTTCTGATGCCACCAGGCATCCATCATCCCACCAGACCACCTTGAGTCTGTATATCATGTTTGTTTAACAACCCAAGCTTTGGATCCAACCTACTTGAATTAAAGTCCTGGCTCCTCCGTTTAGTAGCTGTGTAACCTTAGACAAATTACCTTACCTTTCTGAGCCTCAGCTTCCTTATTCATGAAATATAAATAGTGGCAGCTGCTATCTCATAAAGGAGATAATACATGTCAAGAGCTTAGCAAACTTCCTAGCATATTTGTAAGTGTTTGATAAATGTTAACTACTGCTCATTGCTAAGACATGTGTGGATTGATTCAGCCAATCTCTTGTACGGTGATTATCAAGCTTCTAGAGCAGCATTATCCAGCAGAACTTTCTGCCATGAGGGAAATGTTTTCAATCTATGCTGCCCCATAAGGTAGTCATGTGGCTATGGAGTAGTTGAAATGTGGACAGTGTGACTGAGGAACTTTATTTTTTAAGTATTTTTAAAATGTTAATTGTCAGACATGACTAGGGATGTTATAATAATGCACAATGCACTTTTAAGAGTTTTTCAAACTCAACATCCCACCGAAAATAAAATTCCAACAAACTCTCCTGGGAAAGGGAGGGGCATTCTTACTCTCTCCTTTCAGACATTGAGAACCATTGTCCTAGTGAGGCACTGTACTGATGGGAGTGTGTTATAATCCTCAGGTGGGTTGGGAAATAAGAAGGGGCTAAGACTGGCATGAGTAATTCTAGCTAGTTCTGCCTCCCTCTGCTCCACTGAGCCACTGTCAAAAAGGCCTCATACCCAGAACCCAACCAGGGTCATATTGCTCCCAGGAGACATTTGGCAATGTCCAGAGATATTTTTGGGTATCAATTCTGGGGGAGAAGGGAGAGCTGTTACTGTCATCTAATGGATACAGACAAGGGATGCTGCTAAACATTCTACCATGCACGGAACAGTCCCCCACAACAAATTATTATCTGGCCAAAAATGTCAGTCATGCCAAGAATGAGAAAATGCCCTAGAGAGATCCCTAAACAATCCTACACAGAGGAGCATCACTCTGTGTTTAAAAGTCTCCAAAGGTAAGGGATCTCTAACCTCCCTGAGAATTCAGTTCAATGTTTTCACCACCTTCAGTTTACTCCCTTCAAATTACCTGGAAGGAAATTGTTCCCCTCCACATTGGGAGCAGATATTAAAAAGCAACAATTATTCAATCTGGGAAAATGCAGACAAAGGAGAGAAACTTCTAAAATGATGGTAGCTGCAGAGAGGGAGAACTGGGTTTAGTTCACCAATTGTTAGGATATCCGAAAGAAAAGAGTTTTTGAAACCTGCCAGGATTTTACTATAAGTAATAGACCACGATTCCCATGGTATGCAATAAAACAACTTGTCCTTATTACCCCCCAAAAGATAATACAGTGTAAAAGGGTAAAGATGTTCTCAAAAGGGGTTGGATTTAAATGTTTGCGACTTCTAAAACTATAACAGACTACTTATAGGAGCCAGAAATATGAGGACCACACTTCTTTGAAATCAATAGCATACAAGGAATTCCTCATATCTTCCAACACCACCTTCTGTGCCTCAGACACAGAAATCTGAGCTGAAAGGCCCATGGAGCTGAGCCAGTCATTGGACTAGATCTTATATTTCTGGGTTGCCTGAACTTCTCCATGCTGCAATTTAGGTACATCTTTTCCTGTGTCATCGTCAAGGAAAAAAATTGAAAGCTACTGTGTTCACGCCAGAAAACTAAACTGGATGGGTAATTCACATCATAAACCCGTATTTCTCCTATCTCTGAGCTTGGAGAAACTGAGCTGTCCTACATAATTGTCCCTCACTTTCTCCTGCAGTTTACATGGCAAATGCCTCTATGTGACAGCAATCAGCAAGGCTGAAAATGCAAAATTTAACCCTGCAGATGCTTCTCCACTATCAGAGGTTGGAAAGATAGTAAAGGACCCTGTAATGTTTATTTCCTGAAAAGATCAAGGATAGCCACAGGAAGAGGAATTAACTCCTGCTGCTCTGGAGGACATTTAGAGCAACTGCCAACAGGTCAGCAACAGTATTCCACCTCTGGAGACCAGTGTCAGCTGCCTGGACTGCCTCAGGTGTGGATAACTGAGAGAAAGAATGTGAGACTCAATAATTGTTTAATGAATGTGACAAAAACTCTTCTTTCAACCCTTATCCTCCAATCGTATCATGCAACCTTACAGTCAGATGGCTACATATGAACTAAGCAACCAAACAAACATCATTTTACAGGTATATGGAGCATGGAATGAAAATCATGGGGGTGGTAAAGGGAATGCTTTTGATGTTATTTAACACGAATTTTACTTCTAGATTTCTGATCTGGTTTCCTTTTTACCTCTTTTTTTTTTTTTTTTTTTTTTTTTTTTTTTTTTTTTTTTAAGGCCTCTTCCTACTGTGAGGCTACTTTAAGGCCTTTTTCTTCTTCTTTTCTTTTCTTTTTTGAGATGGAGTCTCACTCTGTTGCCCAGGCTGGAGTGCAGTGGTGCAATCTCGGCTCACTGCAAGCTACACCTCCCAGGTTCACGCCATTCTCCTGCCTCAGCCTCCCGAGTAGCTGGGACTACGGGCACCCGCCACTACGCCTGGATAATTTTTTGTATTTTTAGTAGAGACGCGGTTTCACCGTGTTAGCCAGGATGGTCTCGGTCTCCTGACTTGATCCGCCCGCCTTGGCCTCCCAAAGTGCTGGGATTACAGGGGTGAGCCACTGCGCCCAGCCCCAGGCCTTTTTCTTTATTCAGGTGCAGCCCACACTGCTTTTGTGAGTAAGGGTGAGAACTGCCCTTTTGTAACTTTCCTTTTGCACTCTGAGACCCAACTGAGTTCATTTTTATCCCCCAAGCTCTCAACTCCTCTTCTTTATTCATTCTGATTTTGTTTTGCTGGCAAATGTGCTCTTATTAATATCAGTACCCATTAGAAAAAATATAAAATAACAAGTCTTTATATTAAGTCCTATAATATACTTAATAGTAATCTGGTTGCCCTGGCCCTCCAGTGATACTGTCTCTGCATCTGGGTTCTCAGCCCTGTCCAGAAACTTTTATCATGATATCCAAACTCACACTAGTCATGTGATAAGCAGTGATGTGGAAAACTCTAAATCAGGTTGTCACCATCCTCTTTCCAGGAAAGCAATCTATAAGAGAAATTTAATTTAAAAATCACATATTGATTTATACAAAATGAAGCAAGAACTATTATGGCTTTCCTAAAAAGTTATTTGTATCAAGCTCCACAGTAGGGCCACCTACAAAGCTGACTGTACACACTGGTAGATTAGGGCTTCATTCTTCTGTGCAATGCTAGAGACCCATTGATCAGTCCTTTGCTTCTGACATTGTTCCCATCTCAATAATAACCTACATCTGCTGATTGACTCCATTTTTGATTCATCACATCGCTTTCACAGTTTCCTGGAAAACATCAGACCTCAACTGTACACAAAATGCCTTCAGGGAGGGCTGTCTCTCCAAAGGCCACTCACTCTGTATTCCCTTCCTCCCTTGGAGCCTTTTACCTTTTTTGGTTGTTTGTTTGTTTGTTTCTAATATCTATCCCAGGGTGGACCTCACTTTTGGAGTCAGTGGTTCCCATCACTCATTATAACGCACATTTTACAAAGAAAATACATGGAATGCTTCATTTAACTGTGACAAAAATGCCTTTCCACATTTTATCAAACTACAACTCTGAAATTACAAACTTTCATAACCTGTGGAATTAGTCATGAATTTTTTTTCTCATAGATTTAGCTCCTATCTTTTGAAAACTTAAGGGCCTCTATGTGATGAGAACTCGAGAATAGTTTTGTGGGCTGCCAAACGTTAAACAATGCTATATAGTGTTTGTCTGGTTTGAAGTAGAACATTAGTTGATAAGGTTAATTAATATCCAACAAAACCTGCGATATGTACTTAAGATATGTCTTTATATTCAGCGTTGTGATTTTAACATTTGTTTATTGTTGTAATACATCAAATTGTTGGCCTTTTGCTGGTTAGGAGTGGAGCTGTATAGTAGTTAACAGTACAGGAGGCTTTGGTACCAAACTGCCTGGGGTCAAGTTCTGGGTTCTCTACTTCCTAGCTATGTGACCTTGGGCAAGGCACTTAGCTTCTCTACGACTGAGCTCCTCGGATATAAAATGGGAGCAATTATTATGCCTATAGCATAGAGCTATAGTGAGGACTAAATAAAATACTCTAGCATTGTGCTTGTGCCTGGTATATGGAAAGTGCTCAACATCAAGTAGCCATTAGTATTACTTTTATCATTGCTGCTCAGGCTAATCCTGGCTTTTGTTTTATGTATATAATTGACCTGTATGTATCAATATTGACATTTTTAAAGGCCAGTGGGTTCTGTGACATTATCCCCAAGTATATTTTGTCCATTTCAGTCTTCCAGGCTAAATTATATACATCTTGGCCTTGAAAGCTGAGATCATCCAGCAAATCCTAATTCTGATGCTTCTGTTTTTACCAGATTCTGAGAAACAGATACTTTTCCATCTCATGCCAATGGTTGCTCCAAAGTAACACACACATCACCACTACTAGCTAACTAACCTGATAGATAGACAGAGCAGGAAGCTGGTAATGTGAATTGATTAAATGCTGGTGTTTTTTACTTCTGAGTAATACAGAGAAATGAAATTTCATTTCCACACATTCCTTGGACTGCTGAACACTGATTTTATCTGGCATGTTAGGATGGAGGGAGGAGAACACAGCAGGTGAAAAAAGAGGGATTGCAATTTCACAAAATCCAGGCATAAGACAGGAGGTTCATTTCCAACATGATGCTATCAGACCAGCTGTGTGAGGAAGTGCCAATTGGAGAGGTTGGGTCTGTGAGCAGGCAACATTGTGTGTATGAATGAGGTGGCTCTTGATAAGGGTCTGACCATTAATTACAAATGGGGGATTTAATTTCAGAAGCCTGTGATAAACTCCACCAAGGGTAATGATAGGGTTCAGAAAAACTCCAATTAGCAGATTATGTCCAGTGACGAGGTTAATGGAAATGAATGTATCATTTGAGCCCATGGTGAACAATAACCTTGTAAAAGCTTTAGCCATTTCTGACAGTGGGGAGAAAGGAGTATCATCTATCCTCTAGGCTGTCCTCTGGCAATAGAATTTAGCTGAAAATACAGAGAAGCTGACTGTAGCTTAATCTATTCGCTGCATTGCAAGTGTTTTATGTGATGAGCTCTGACCTGAGTGGCTCTTTCCTGTACTCATTCATCTAGAAGGATACTCGAATAGGATCCTAGCTTTTCTACAAGGAGTCCTTGGACAGATCCGGTAGCAAACTCATTATGGCCTGAATGAAAAGTCCCAGGGAAAGGCAAGACAATGTAACTTCTTTACTGGCCATGTCCTTAGCCAACATCATTGCAAATTTTAAAATTCAATCGAGTTGGTTGATGTACCAGGTTTCTTTAGAAGTACAGTTATAGACAATATAAGCCAAATCTAAATTCTTGACCTATTGATTTCCTTCCCTCTTCCTCACCTCCCCCTACCTTTATTTTTCCTTTTAAAAAACGTGATTTTAAACAGAAAGTCCAAGATCTTTCAGTATGATTTTGGAGTTTAAAGAGAAAGCAAAACTTGATAAGAAATAATCAAATTGAATTTTTCACCTGACCTCAATCTGAACACAGAATGGCTGTTAAAAGATAATTTCAAAAAAAAAAAAAAAAAAAAAAGGTTAAATCGTAATCTTCATACAAATTTAAAGTAAACATGTCAAAGATTTTATTCAACTCATTAATTAATGAGGGAACCAGTAGGTAGGCCAAGAGTCTGCAAACCATGGCCTTCAGTCCAAATCTGGCTGTCAACTGTTTTTATAAATAAAATTTATTGGAGCACAGCCATACCCATTCACTTACACTTATGGCTGCTTTCATTTTACAATGAAAATGAAAGTTTCATTTCATTGTAATGAAATGGCACTGTAATGTAATTTGTTGTATGGTCCACAGAATATAAATTACTGTCTGGCTTTTTACAGAAGTTTGCTCTCCCATGATACAGGTCATCAGAAATACAGAAATAAACTCACGAATGGATACAAAGTAGTCTATATCCACAAGGCAATAATCAATTACATTCCATCCAATAAGAAATAGTTGCATTACAATTTACAGCGTTTTAAATTAAGTCAAAGAGAATCAAAGGCATGGATAATCCAGAAAATATACTAGACAGGACCTCCAGTTTATGTTTTTTCACGATCCAAAGTCTTTCACAGTTTTTCTTAATAGCTACTAGGAGAAACCTTATGTACAGAGCCACCACTAGTAGCAGACTCCACTCTATCTGAAAGTGGAGTAGGAATCAAGCTGTACAGTGGATTGTGAGGCCTGAGAAAGACCTTCACCAAACTTAAGTCCCTACCAGACTAGTCCTCCTTGAATTTCTCTTTTTTTTTTTTTTTTTTTTTTTTTTTGGCTAATGCCAAGGTGTTCTTTCTAGGTGCCACCAGTTAAAATGTAAATACCCCTGCTCGGGACATCTCCAGATATTGTTATCAATACTAGTAACTTGGTATGTTTTTTTTTTTTTTTTTTTTTTTTTTCAGAGAATAGCAGACCAGTCACCTAAAGGGACCCAAAAGTCCAGGGACCTGGATGAGAAACTGACACAATTTAATGAACCTAATCTAAAATATAAGAATAACCCATAAAAGGCAGTACTGGTTAAGCCTGCACAGGAGGCTTGCAAGACATCACTGGGTTAACTTGTATTAAGTTAGGTAGAACATTAAAAAGTACACAAAACAGAATTGAAGGGGGGTGCTCTTAAGGTTTCCATATGTCACAGTTTTGCCCAGGACATGGTGAAGAATAAACCATTACTGTGCTGCGGAGTTTGCTTTTGATTGAGATACATTTGTTTTGTTTTGTTTTGTTGAGACGAAGTCTCCCTCTGTCACCCAGGCTGGAGTGTGGTGGTGTGATCTTCGCTCACTGCAACCTCCACCTCCTGGGTTCAAGTGATTCTACTGCCTCAGCCTCCCGAGTAGATGGGATTACAGGTGTTTTCTTTCAAAATAGGAGACACAAGTCTTCCAATGGTTCACAGGTGTATCGAGGCTGGTCTGGCTGATTTGGGGACTCCTGAGCTGTCAGTCCTGTAGGTTCCTTAGGAGGTGTCTAAAGTTTAACTCGGGTGTGGTGAATCTAAGATTCCACTCCTGCCACTTTAACTGCAGTGGGGGGTAGAGAGGATTACTGAGTATGGTCCTTCTTACAAAGAATCTGTAGATGGGGAGGTAGAGGGGAAGAATTTGACCAACACTAGATCTCCCTGTTGGAACAACTCTTTTCCTTTTTCTCTGTGATATCCTTCGGGTAGGTTTTTAAGGTTTCATTGATATTTTGCCAAAGAAGTTATGTCTTTGACCAGGTTGGCCATTTCCTGATCAAGTAGGAGGTTATTTGTGAGAAAACATTGTCCATACAGCATTTTACATGTACTGAGTCCTATTTTGTGAGGAGAATTTTGGATTCTTTTTTTTTTTTAGAATTTTTTTTTAAATTTATTTATGTTTTTTATTTTTTTTTAATTGTTATACTTTAAGTTCTAGGGTACATGTGCATTCTTAACAAGGCCATGGGCAAGAGAGTAGACCACAAGAGATGAGTTTCTTGTGTTAGTTTCCTTAAGTGTCTCTTGAGTGTTCCATTTGCCTTCTCAACCTTCTCTGAGGACTGTGGCCTCCAGGCGCAGTGATGTGATACTGTATCCCTAGAGCCCAGGAAATTTCCTGAGTTATTGTGGCTTTAAAAGCCAGACCATTGTTGCTTTGTAAGCTTTGGGGAAGCCTAAACTTAGGAATTATTTTATGAATTAGGACTTTAACCACTTCCTGAGACTTCTCTGTCTTGCAGGGGAAGGCTTCTATTTAATTTGTAAAGGTATTAACACAGACCATCAAGTGTTGAAATATTTTTGACTTTGGCATATGGGTGAAGTCTAACTGCCAGTCCTCTCTGGGATAGTGACCTATTCTTTGTTCCCCTAGAGAAGCCTTATGATGGACCAAGGTATTATTCTTTTGGCACACCTCACAGGCTTTGACTACTTGTCGGATGGTCCAGAGGAGATTTGGCTCTGTAAATAGGGATCTGGCCATTTGATGAGTGTTCTCAATACCTATATGAAAAGTTTGGTGGAGGGTTTTAAGTATTTTCCACTGGCTGGCTTTGGGTATCAGTACTTTTCCTTCTTCTGTCATTAACCACCCCAAGAGGAGAAAACTATGCCCTTGTGAAAGTCCTCATTCTGTTTCAGTCACGGAATACTGGGGCTTAATTTCTTGGAGAGAGTTGTTCCATACCAAGGGACCTTCTACAGATATTTCTAATGGAAGGTTCCACCTGGCAGCAGTTTCGGCCTCAGTGTCTGCCCAACAGTTTCCTTCTGCCTTTTCTCCTTCACCTTTTTGGTGGCTTTGGCTGTGTAAGACTGCCACCTCCATGGGTTTTTGCACTGTGTGCAATAACTCCATGATTTCCTTGTGATACTTAATGGGGGTTCCCCCGGGGGTTAGGAACTTCCTTTATTTCCATATTGCAGCATGGGCATGTAGGATTAGATAAGCATACTTGCTATCTGTATACATATTTATTCTTTTTCTCCTTTTCCTAGTTCTAAGGCTTGGGTAAGTGCCATTAGTTCTGCTAACTGGGTGCTGGTCTCTGGGGGAAGAGGCTTACTTTTAAGTACTGTTACATTACTAACTATGGCATAACCTGCCCTTCGTATCCTATTTTCCACAAATGAACTTCCATTAGAATATAGGTTAAGGTCAGGATTAGCTAAGGGGATTTCTAAGAGATCATCTCGAGCGGCATTAGTCTGGACTATAATTTGTTGGCAGTCATGCTCAATTGGTTCCCCATCCTCTGGGAGAAAAGTAGCAGGGTTGAGGGCTGGATATGTGCGTATTTGAAGCACTGGTCCTTCAAGGAGTAGCGCTTGGTATCTAAGCAGGTGGTTGTCTTATAGCCATAAACTTCCTTGGCACCTAGTATGCCATTTACATCATGAGTCATCATATAGTCCAGACAGTGAGATCCTTTCCTTGTATTATTTTGATAGCCTCTGACACTAAGACGGCCACTGCCGCAACTACCTGTAAACAGTGAGGCCAGCCTTTTGCTACTATATTAATTTCCTTACTTAGGTATGCCACTGGTTGTGGGGTTGTCCCACAAGACTGAGTAAGGACTCCAAGAGCTATTGCTGCTCTCTCTGTGATGTATAAGGAGAACTTTTGTCCTGTGGGAAGGCTTAAGGCTGGAGCTTGTACTAGGGCCTGCTTTAAGGTTTTGAAGGTTGTTTCTGCCTCTGGTTCTTATTCTACTAGGGGAGTATTTGCCCTCTGGGTCTCCTTGATTAGAGTATAGAGGGGCCTGGCTATCTCACTGTTTCTGGGGATTCACAGTCAGCAAAAGCCAGTGATTACAAGGAACCTCGGCAACTGTTTTAATGTTTTAGGGTGAGAATAAGCCAGTATAGGCTGTATTTGTTCCTTGCTGAGGGCCCTGGTTCTTCTGGCTAAAATTAGACCTAGATATTTGACTTGTTGCAAACAGAGCTGGGCCTTCGATTTAGACCGTATACCCTTGATTAGCTAAAAAGTTCAAGAGATCTAGAGTACCCTGCTGGCATGAGGCTTCTGAACTGGTAGCCAAAAGTAAATCATCCACATACTGAAGGACCAGAGTGCCTGGACTTAATTAGTGGCCTAGATCTTGGGCCAGTGCTTGACCAAACAGATGAGGGCTATCCTTAAACCCTTGGGGCAAGACTGTCCACGTAAGTTGGGACATGTGGTCTATGGGATCCTCAAAGGCAAAGAGAAACTGGGAGTCAGAGTGCAGGGGAACACAGAAGAAGGCATCCTTGAGGTCCAGAACTATGAACCATTCTGCTTCCTCTCATATTTGAGAAAGCAGGGTATAGGGGTTGGGTACAACTGGATATAGAGGAATTACTGCCTCATTGATGAGTCTAAGATCTTGCACTAGCCTCCACTGACCATTCGGTTTTTGTACTCCTAGAATTGGGGTGTTGCAGGGACTGCTGCATTTTTTTTTTTTTTTTTTTTTTTTTACACTAAGCCTTGAGCTTTTAAATGTCTGACAGTATCCTATAATCCCTTAAGAGCTTCAGGCCTTAAGGGATATGGTCTTTGATAAGGAAAAGTGATGGGGTCTTTTAGCCTGATTTGGACTGGGCGGGCATTTTTTGCCTTCTGAATTGTCCTTCTAATGCCCAAACTTCAGGGTTGATTCCCTTCTCAAGTAGGGGACAACAAATGGGTAACTTGCTCCCCATATTCATATAGATAATAGCTCCAGCTTTGGCTAATATGTCCCTAATAGGGGTGTGGGACTTTCAGGCATAACAAGAAAGGCATGTGAAAAGGGCAAAGTCTCCTGATTACAGCTGAGGAGGTGGGAGAAATACCTGGTTCCAGGCTGTCCCAGGATTCCTTGGATGGTAACAGACCTTGAGGACAGCCATCCGGGGCAGGATATTAACACTGAGAAAGCTGTGCCAGTGTCCAGGAGGAAGTCAATTTCCTGGCCTTCAATGGTTAAATGTACCCGGGGCTCAGTGAGGGTGATGACATGAGCTAGTGCTTGCCCCAGGCACCCTCAGTCCTGTTGTTTGATCATCTGTTTGGGGGCTTCTGGCCCAGATAACTTTTGTCCTCTGGGGCAGTGTGCCTTCCAGTGATTGTCTTGGCATAGTGGACATAGGCAAAGGGGCAGCTTGTTTCTCGTTGGACAAGTTTTTTAAGGTGTCCTTGCAAACCACCCTGGTAACAAGCCTTATCGGGTGATTGGCCTGCTCCATTTTCTGTTGTCTTTGAACCACCAAGTTTTGTTTGTCTGAGGGCCATGACTAAGGCTGTGACCTTTCTCTGATCTTGCTTTTCCTTTTCTGCCTGTTCTTCTTAGTCCTTATTATAGAACACTGGGGTCACCAGGTTTAATAATGCCTCCAGATTTTGTTCAGGGTCTAGGGCTTGCTTTTTGAGCTTTCTCCTGTTATCTGTGGCTGATTGGGTAATAAACTTACCTTTTAGGATTAATTGACCCTCGAGGGAGTTGGGGGACAGGGGAGTATTTTTTTTAAGGCCTCCCTTAGCCGCTCAAGGAAGGCAGAAGGATTTTCTTCCTTTCCCTGACTTATGGTGGACATCAGTGAATAATTTATGGGCTTTTCCTTAATTCTCCTTAGTCCTTCTAGAACATAGGTCAACAGATATTTGTGACTCCAGTCTCCATGATCTGAGTTGAGGTCCCAGTGGGGATCCATACTGGGGACAGCTTGTTGACTGGTAGGGAATTTGTCCCTTTCTTCAGCTGTCATTCTATTACTTACTTGACTAAGATACCAGGTATCTCCAAACTCTCCAGCTACAGCTAAAGCCACATTCTTTTCATTAAAGGCCAGGGTTTGATCTAACGATAGCATGACATCTCTGCAAGTGAGGTTGAAGTTTTGCCCTAGACCCTGTAGGACATTTATATACCTACCTATCAGGATCATCTGAAACCTTCCCCAGGTCTGCCTTGATCTGCTTTAGAGAGGGAGAAGGGGACACGTACCCAGGTTGGGTCAAATTCCCCTCCCCCTACAGCTTGAAGGAGACATAACCAATAGCCTGGGGGGTTTTGTGGTCCCTCGGAGATTTTTTTGCTTGTTTCCTTCTAGATGGGGGAGATTAGAGGAGGCTTATCATTAATAGGAAGGGGAGCTGTAGGGAGGCTAGGATATGGAGGTAAGCTGAGAGGTCCTGTGGAATGTAAATTATAAGCTTTGTATAGTTGTGGATTCTCTTTCAATGAAAAGAAAGCTTGGACATAAGGTATTTCACTCCATTTGCCTTCCCTCTTACAGAAAAGGTCAAGCTTCATGATAGTATTGTAATTTATACTTCCCTCAGGTGGCCATTTTTTCCTATCAGAGAGAGAATATTGGGACCGTGCAGCAGTACAGAAAAAATGAGCCATCTCTTTTTCAGGGTTTGCGGGTCAAATTGATTCTAATGGCTTAGGATGCATTTCAGGGGTGAGCCTGTTGATGCCTGAGTGTTTCCTATCTGAAAGACAAAACCGCCCATGGTTTTTATTTGTTTTGTTTCTCCCACCTGCCCAAGAACCTGCAACAGTCGTTGGATCCTGCTGCTCAGAATAGTTGTGCTCACCGATGCAGCAGCAGATCCTCCTCTTGCCCAAGAACCCACAACGGTCCTTGGACCCTGCTGATCAGAATAGTTGCACTCACCAAAGCAACAGCAGAAACACTAGTTTTCCTCCTAGACCACAAAGAGGACTGAGGAAGATCAGATTCAGTGGCCCTTACCAATGCATTCTTGAAAACCTGTACCCTTGCCTTTCCTCTTAGACCACAAAGAGGACCAAGAAAAATCAGATTTAGTGGCCCTTACTGACGCATTCTTAAAAACCTGTTAGAGTTCTAAGCATTTTCTCCTGTTAGTATTGGGCCCTTACCCCTATCCTATAAAGATGATATGCCTCAAAAATGGAGTGGAGGGCCATACCCCGAGGGAGGGAAGGGATATCCAGGACTGGAAGAGTGACACCTTTTGTCCTCACTTCTCATCATATGAATAGGAAGGATATCATTTCTGAGGTTCCCCATCTCCTAGCTTCAGGAATAGGCTTTGTTAGACCTGCTAGTCTGAGGAGGGATCCTAAAATTTCAGATAGTCTCCCCCTCTGATGGGGCTTTGGGCAAAAAATATGTCTTTTTGAGTGGTGAGCCTGGGTGCCTAAAGAAAGGAACAGAGTCGGCCGGGCGCGGTGGCTCAAGCCTGTAATCCCAGCACTTTGGGAGGCCGAGACGGGCGGATCACGAGGTCAGGAGATCGAGACCATCCTGGCTAACACTGTGAAACCCCGTCTCTACTAAAAATACAAAAAACTAGCCAGGCGAGGTGGCGGGCACCTGTAGCCCCAGCTACTTGGGAGGCTGAGGCAGGAGAATGGCGTGAACCCGGGAGGCGGAGCTTGCAGTGAGCCGAGATTGCACCACTGCACTCCAGTCTGGGTGACAGAGCGAGACTCCGCCTCAAAAAAAAAAAAAAAGAAAGGAACAGAGTCTTGAAAATTGTACTAGAAATCATTCTTACAGAAGAAACTAGAAAAGCACCAGAGACAGGGAGTGGTTTTTAGAAGCAGGACTAGTCTCGGAGAAGAGAGGTCAGAGGAAGTTTGTCTGACAGGTGTTGGGACCCAGGAGGCAAGGGTCAGAATAGATAGGATAGATGGGCGAGTCTTGCTTGGGTAACGTGACTTTGAGAGTTCAGCTCATGGCTGCAGGGTCAACCAACTTTTTGTCAGGACCCCAGAGCTGAATGGCTTTCCTCTCTGTTGACCTTCGGCTTAGCCCAGAAGTTCAAGTAAAGCAGAAGCTGGTTCCAGGCTCCAAAGAGTCCGGGGTTGTTAGAGAGCCCTTTCCTAGAAAGCCTGACACCCATGTCTTTAGTCCAGCGGCCACACTAGTCACTTTTAACTGGCCAACAGATGCCCAGTGTTTAGCCCCCAAATTCTAAGGAGAAATAGGACAGAATAGCAAGCAAAAGGGGTCTGATGGTACTCACCACGTGGCAATATCCTGGACAAGCCCCCAGTATGTGGGCAGAGTTGGTTCCTTTCAGTAGGTTCGTGGTCTCACTGACTTCAAGAATGGAACCGTGGACCTTCGCAGTGAGTGTTACAGCTCTTGAAGATAACACGGACCTAAAGAGGGAGCAGCAGCATGATTTATTGTGAAGAAGCGAAAGAGCAAAGCTTCCACAGCATGGAAGGGGACCCAAGCGGGTTGCCGCTGCTGGTTGGGATGGCCAGCTTTTATTTCCTTATTTGTCCCTGCCCATGTCCTGCTGATTGGTCCATTTTACAAACTTCTAGCTAGCTACAGAGAGCCGATTGGTGCATTTTTACAGAGCACTGATTGGTGCATTTTACACACATCTTATAAGACAGAAAAGTTCTTCAAGTCCCCACTCGACCCAGGAAGTCCAGCTGGCTTCACCTCTCAGAAGCCCTCCTCAAAACAGTGTGGACACAGTCACTCCTCTTTCCATCTCCTGATCATCTGCTGATTTAGTCACTATCCAAAGCACTCCGATTATCTTGGCCTCTAGATCACAGTTTCACAGTTGTCCTCTCCAGTCCAATATGTGTCATCACCCTGAATGACTTCAGCACCCACCCATGTGGACAATACAGCCAGCATCCTGAACCATCAGCTCCTTGACTTCCCTGCTCCACTGACTTCCACATCCACTCTACTTCAGCCCACTGTGCCCATGACCAACCCACAGCTGGTCATCATTCAGCACTGCTCCACTGTGGACAGCATATCCACTAGCACCCTACTCTCTGTCCACAGTCTCCCATCCTCCCAGTTTGCCTACTCTCTCTGCCTTTTCACTTCAAAGAGACCTCAAGTCCCTCAATGCCTCCATTTCCTCCCAGACTTTTACCCTTACCTATCTGATCTGGTCTTCAAGTGCAATCACCTGAACTACTTCATACTCAACTTCCTCTCACTGGTAAAAACCACAATCCTGAATCTATCCAAAAACCAGAATTCTCCATCCCCACATCTGGACTGTCAAAGCTGCTAGAGAGAAAAAAAAAAGCCACATTCTTCCATGCATCATTGCCATTACAAATTTACAGCTGCTAATTTACCCAAGACTTCAGGACTGCTAGGCCATCCTTTTACTTTCCTTTGGTCAACTTCCTCTTTCTCTCCCCTTAGCAAATCTTCCATACATTGAACTCTCTCCACACACCCTTCCAACTTCTCCACCTCACTCAAAGCATCTGATCTCACCTCCCATTTCAATAAGAAAACTGCATTTTTAGATGGGAAGTACTTCAGCTTCCAGCCCTCTTCAATAACAAACTTACCAACAGCTCCATTCAACTCACCTTTTTTCCTCCAGTCTCTGAGGATAAGTCATCCTTATTCCAGACCAAGATCAACCTCCACCTCACCCCAACCTTTGCTCTTGACCTCATCCCTCCTCATCTTTTCAGGCACCCTGATCTACCCACAAGCCCCCTCTTTCCCTTGTCTATAATCTCTTCCCTCCTCCCTGGGTCCTCCCCATGATCTAATCAAGGTGCTCAAGATGCAGCCCCATCTCCTCTTCACAGCTACATTTCATTAAAGAGGCCTGAGCTATTAGGCCAGAAACTCAGGTAAGGGTGAAGCCTTGTTCTAAAAGCTAGGGCACAGGTGCAGGAGAAGCTGCAATTAAGAAACAAACAGAACAAGAATGTCCCATTGCAAAAGCCTCAACAGTAGGAATTTGGAATGATGGAACCTGATGCAGGCCTCCTAAGTGCTTCTTATTTCAAGCCTCGGTTACCCTGGAAACGGGCTGGACAGAGTCCTTGGAGTAGAATGGTGGAGTCACTTGTGAGGAAACAAGGGCAGACAGATGCTGATCCTGTCCACTCTTGGTTTCAACTACTATTACTGACTGAAGACTCTCACATCTATATTTTCAGCCCTAACTTCTCCTTCAAGATTCATGCTGGAGTTATACAATTTCCTGCTGCTTTTCCAGTAGGGACTTCAAAGTTAACAAGTACAAAACTGAACTTTTAAAAACCTTAAACCTGCTCCTGTATGCACTATCTCAATTAGTGACACTACTGTTCAACCAGGCATTGGAATCTAGAGACCCAATACCCTTGATTTCTTCTCCCTCCCTTCCCTGACACATCCAATGAATGCCTTAAATTTGTTATTTTTTGTCTATCTCTAGAATCACTATCTAATTTAAGATCCTTGCCATCTCTTCACCTGAACTAATGATATCTTTTAACTAGTCTTATTCTGAAACACATGGTGGTGTGCTTGGAGCTGGCTCACGCCAGCTGGCAAGAGTGGGTTATCTACTCCTCTTCCCAACTCCATGTTCCATGATGTCATATTGGTAGCATGAAACTGGCCACAGTGGGAGTATTTACACTACAAAAACTGGCAAACACCAAAAAACAGGATCTTTTTTCCTCCCCTGTGGAGAACTGGTTGTTAAACATTTATGAGCATGATTACCACTGCCCATTTCCCACACTGTGGCCAAACTCATCAACTATGCCACTCTCCTGATTAAAACCCTCAGTAGTTCCCTGTGGTCAAAAGATAATATATAAATTCCTTAGCGTGGCATATGAGGCCTTTTATCATTTGGCCCTTGCCTAAATGTCCAATATCTTCTCCCATCTCTTTTTAGTCTCACAACTTATGTGCTAGCACAAAGGTCACAAACTGGTTCACTCAAACCAAATTGGTCTCACATATGTATTTTGCTTGGCCTGCACACTATCTTTAAAATTTTTGAGCCAACATTTATAACTTTAAGAGCTTCTAGCCCCAAATTCATGTTTATGGCTTCTTTTCAAAAATTTACAACACTGCTCCTCACTTGTGCTTATGACAATTTACAGGAGCTGAGTAGTAGCTGCCTCCTTTGAGAGGGTCTCTGCAGTTTACCAGTTTCTATCATTCACTCACCCAAATTATACATACATACCTACACCTGGTCCTCATTTCTGTTGCCCGTTTGGCCTGTATTTTAGACAATGTCATAAAATCTAGATTATTATCAGAATCTTCTGGCCCTCATTATAGAACTTTCTCTTCCTCAGGAGGCTGAGGCAGGAGAATGGCGTGAACCCAGGAGGCGGAGCTTGCAGTGAGCCGAGATCGCGCCACAGCACTCCAGCCTGGGCCACAGAGCGAGACTCTGCCTCAAAAAAAAAAAAAAAAAGAAAGAAAGAAAAAGAAAAAAAAACTTTCTCTTCCTTTACTTTGGCTGTTCTGATGATAGTCCATGGTCTCTGCACAGCCTGGGAAGGAAAAACAGAAAACAAAACAGCAAGATGATGAAGGAGAACAAAGCAGAAGGGGTAGAAGGAGTAGAAAGAAACCCATACTCTATGGAGCAGTCCCCACTTTGAAGCAATGGAATTGTGAAAAATACAGCCAGAAATGTTGCAAGTTTGTGAGACCTCACAGTAGTTCCCTGCAAAGCTAGTCATCTAACCCTTCTTGGAGTCTTGGAATGTCTGCCTTCTCAGCTGGACATGGGAAGGAGAGGTCCAAGGAAATTAGCTCATATTGACCCAAATTGTGGGAGTCAGGTTTGTAAACAATAGAGTCAATTTCTCTTTTCTTTTCTTTACCTTTTTATTGGAGACAGGGTCTCACTCTGTTGCCCAGGCTGGATGGAGTGCAGTGGCATGATCACAGCTCACTGTAGCCTCAACCTCCCAGGCTCAAGCAATCCTCCCACCCCAACCTTCCTACTAGCTGGGACCACAGGTACTTGCCATCACACCTAGCTAATATAATGTTTTTGTTTTGTTTTTTTAGAGACAGAGTGTCACTATGTTGCCCAGGCTGGTCTTGAACTCCTGGACTCAAGTGATCCTCTCACCTCAGCCTCCCAAAATGCTGGGATTACAGGCGTGAGCCACCACACCTGGCCCAAGAGAGTCGATTCCTTAATGTGAAAATAGGAAATTTAATTTATGTTTGCTGAGTGTCTGCTGTGCATCTAGCACTGTGCTAGATGCCATAGGGGAAACAAGAGCAGACCAGGACAACTCTGCCTTCAAAGAGCTCATAACCTTATCAAGGAGGCAAAAAGTACATGTGTGAAGTAATTTCAGAATAATATAAGACAACATCAGAAAAGTGATTTTCTTGCGTGTAACCTTGTGCCCACAATATCTGAGTGGAGAGCAAGAGATAAGCTCAAAGTTAGGAGGAGGAGCTATTGAAGAAGTCAGAACTTGCAATGGCCCTTGAGTGGCAGAGAAATGGGGCGAGAGACCATTCCACACAGGGAATCCACAAGGATATACACACAGAAAGCAACCTGTGAGTGGCAACACTGATAGGAGGAGAAAAAAACAGTCTGGGTGGGAGGGCAAGGTTGGTCACTGTAGACCAGTTTTCTTTTTAAAAGGTTTCCTCTCTGGTGTTAGGTACTCAGGAAGTCAAATGGAGAATCATAAAGTTCCTTGTTAGACAATATAATCAGATAGTTTCAGAAAGCATTTCATTATTCTATGCATAAACAACCACAACCTTTTGGCTGTATCAGGCAAGTGGGGCTAAACACTATTCACAGGTATTGCTGTGTGTCTTGGACAGGACTGGCAGCACTGCCATGGAAGAAAAGAAAGGAAAAGAGTAAGAAAAGTAGAAAGAATAAGGAGGAGGGGGAGAGAGAGCGCGCGTGAGAGAGAGCGAGAGAGAGAGAGAGAGACAAGAAGGAGGAATAGCATGATAGGGAGCAGACCCATACCCCCAGTGTAACCCAGGAAATCCTGTGCTACAGGTTAGCCTCTCTTCCCTTCTGCTCAACACTTTTAGACCCAGACAGAGATTGAGGAAGGCCTCTGCCCAGAGAAAGGGCAGAGTTCTCAGATCTGAGCTCTCTTTTTCCTGGGGAGACTGTGACAAATTTCTCACTTCCCCATCTCTCCCAACTCTAGGCTTTATGCTGATGGTGTTTATGTTCATTTCCAGGCCCACTCAGACCTACTTCTTCCTTAGCCTGTAGGCTTATGTTAATTTCTGAGATTACTCTTTCTCTTTCCTATGTCCAATTTACTTTATGAGCCAGTTGCTCCCTTCCTGCTGTCTTGTTTGTAGCGGCTCCCTCTACATGTTTAACAATGTTTACTCCCTCTTCCATGCTAGCAATTAATGACCATTATGCCGTCAGCTTTCAACTATTGAGAGACTGATGCAAGCACTCAGTGAAGGAAACAGATTTCTTGCAAACTCCTCCTCCTCCACCTTTCTACTACTCTGTTTTCTGGCCACTTCCCTGTTGGAGAATCCTGCGTGCAAGGTGGGAGGGAGGCAATGATGTTGAAAAACAGTAACTCATCCCTTTGTCAGTTAGCCAGTAACTGTGGGTTGTTGTTTTATTATTTAAAGAAGTTTTGAGAGTAAAAAGAACCTATTGATTAAAACACGATTTGTCTCTCTGCTTACATTTAGAGAGATAAAGAAAATTTAAAACAAAACAAAAATCCCATGATTTGTCTATTCGATGAGACTCCCAATTATCCACAGTCTGTCCTACCCAGTTAAAATGAACATTTACTTTGTGGCAAGATGGCCGAATAGGAACAGCTCCAGTCTCCAACTCCCGGCGCAAGCGACACAGAAGACCGGTGATTTCTGCATTTTCAACTGAGGTACTGGGGTCATCTCACTGGGGAGTGCCGGACAATCGGTGCTGGTCAGCTGCTGCAGCCCGACCAGCAAGAGCTGAAGCAGGGCGAGGCATTGCCTCACCTGGGAAGCGCAAGGGGGAAAGGAATCCCTTTTCCTAGCCAGGCGAACTGAGACACACAACACCTGGAAAATCGGGTAATTCCCACCCCAATACTGTGCTTTAAGCAAACGGGCACACCAGGAGATTATACCAACACCTGGCCGGGAGGGTCCCACGGCCCGGAGCCTCCCTCATTGCTAGCACAGCAGTCTGCAATCTAACCGCAAGACAGCAGCGAGGCTGGGGGAGGGGCGCCGCCGTTGCTGAGGCTTAAGTAGGTAAACAAAGCGGCTGAGAAGCTCAAACTGGGTGGAGCTCACAGCAGCTCAAGGAAACCTGCCTGTCTCTGTAGACTCCACCTCTGGGGACAGGGCGCAGCTAAAAAAAACAACAGGGAAAGCAGCAGAGACCTGTGCAGACCCGAACGACTCTGTCTGACAGCTTTGAAGAGAGCAGTGGATTTCCCAACACGGGGGTTAAGATCTGAGAATGGACAGACTGCCTGATCAAGTGGGTCCCTGATCCCTGAGTAGCCGAACTGGGAGACATCCCCCACTAGGGGCAGTCTGACACCCCACACCTCACAGGGTGGAGTACACCCCTGAGAGGAAGCTCCCAAAGTAAGAATCAGACAGGTACACTCGCTCTTCAGCAATATTCTATCTTCTGCAAACTCTGCTGCTGATACCCAGGCAAACAGGGTCTGGAGTGGACCTCAAGCAATCTCCAACAGACCTACAGCTGAGGGTCCTGACTATTAGAAGGAAAACTATCAAACAGGAAGAACACCTATACCAAAACCCCATCAGTACGTCACCATCATCAAAGACCAGAGACAGATAAAACCACAAAGATGGGGAAGAAGCAGGGCAGAAAAGCTGGAAATTCAAAAAATAAGAGCATCTCCCCCTGCAAAGGAGCACAGCTCATCGCCAGCAATGGATCAAAGCTGGTCAGAGAATGACTTTGACGAGATGAGAGAAGAAGGCTTCAGTCCATCAAACTTTTCAGAGCTAAAGGAGGAATTACGTACCCAGCGCAAAGAAACTAAAAATCTTGAAAAAAGAGTGGAAGAATTGATAGCTAGAATAATTAATGCAGAGAAGATCATAAATGAAATGACAGAGATGAAAACCATGACACGAGAAATACGTGACAAATCCACAAGCTTCAGTAACTGACTTGATCAACTGGAAGAAAGAGTATCAGCGATTGAGGATCAAATGAATGAAATGAAGCGAGAAGAGAAACCAAAAGAAAAAAGAAGAAAAAGAAATGAACAAAGCCTGCAAGAAGTATGGGATTATGTAAAAAGACCAAATCTACCTCGGATTGGGGTGCCTGAAAGTGAGGGGGAAAATGGAACCAAGTTGGAAAACACTCTTCAGGATATCATCCAGGAGAAATTCCCCAACTTAGTAGGGCAGGCCAACATTCAAATTCAGGAAATACAGAGAACACTACTCCTCGAGAAGAGCAACTCCAAGACACATAATTGCCAGATTCACCAAAGTTGAAATGAAGGAAAAAATCTTAAGGGCAGCCAGAGAGAAAGGTCGGGTTACCCACAAAGGGAAGCCCATCAGACTAACAGCAGACCTCTCGGCAGAAACTCTACAAGCCAGAAGACAGTGGGGGCCAATATTCAACATTCTTAAGAAAAGAATTTTAAACCCAGAATTTCATATCCAGCCAAACTAAGTTTCATCAGTGAAGGAGAAATAAAATCCTTTACAGATAAGCAAATGCTTAGAGATTTTGTCACCACCAGGCCTGCCTTACAAGAGACCCTGAAGGAAGCCCTAAACATGGAAAGGAACAACGGGTACCAGCCATTGCAAAAACATGCCAAAATGTAAAGACCATCAAGGCTAGGAAGAAACTACATCAACTAACGAGCAAAAAAACCACTTAATATCATAATGGCAGGATCAAGTTCACACATAACAATATTAACCTTGAATGTTAATGGACTAAATGCTCCAATTAAAAGACACAGACTGGCAAACTGGATAAAGAGTCAAGACCCATCAGTCTGCTGTATTCAGGAGACCCATCTCACATGCAGAGACATACATAGGCTCAAAATAAAGAGATGGAGGAAGATCTACCAAGCAAATGGAGAACAAAAAAAAGCAGGGGTTGCAATCCTAGTCTCTGATAAAATAGACTTTAAACCATCAAAGATCAAAAGAGACAAAGAAGGCCATTACATAATGGTAAAGGGATCAATTCAACAGGAACAGCTAACTATCCTAAATATATATGCACCCAATACAGGAGCACCCAGATTCATAAAGCAAGTCCTTAGAGACTTACAAAGAGACTTGGACTCCCATACAATAATAATGGGAGACTTCAACACTCCACTGTCAACATTAGACAGATCAACGAGACAGAAAGTTAACAAGGATATCCAGGAATTGAACTCATCTCTGCACCAAGCGGACCTAATAGACATCTATAGAACTCTCCACCCCAAATCAACAGAATATATATTCTTCTCAGCACCACATCGCACTTATTCCAAAATTGACAACATAATTGGAAGTAAAGCACTCCTCAGCAAATGTACAAGAACAGAAATTATAACAAACTGTCTCTCAGACCACAGTGCAATCAAACTAGAACTCAGGACTAAGAAACTCAATCAAAACCGCTCAACTACATGGAAACTGAACAACATGCTCCTGAATGACTACTGGGTACATAACGAAATGAAGGCAGAAATAAAGATGTTCTTTGAAAACCAATGAGAATAAAGATACAACATACCAGAATCTCCGGGACACATTTAAAGCAGTGTGTAGAGGGAAATTTATAGCACTAAATGCCCACAAGAGAAAGCTGGAAAGATCTAAAATTGACACTCTAACATCACAATTAAAAGAACTGGAGAAGCAAGAGCAAACACATTCAAAAGCTAGCAGAAGGCAAGAAATAACTAAGATCAGAGCAGAACTGAAGGAGACTGAGACACAAAAAACCCTCCAAAAAATCAATGAATCCAGGAGTTGGTTTTTTGAAAAGATCAACAAAATTGACAGACCGCAAGCAAGACTAATAAAGAAGAAAAGAGAGAGGAATCAAATAGATGCAATAAAAAATGATAAAGGGGATATCACCAGCGACCCCACAGAAATACAAACTACCATCAGAGAATACTATAAACACCTCTACGCAAATCAACTAGAAAATCTAGAAGAAATGGATAATTTCCTGGACACTTACACTCTTCCAAGACTAAACCAGGAAGAAGTTGAATCCCTGAATAGACCAATAGCAGGCTCTGAAATTGAGGCAATAATTAATAGCCTACCCACCAAAAAAAGTCCAGGACCAGATGGATTCACAGCTGAATTCTACCAGAGGTACAAAGAGGAGCTGTTACCATTCCTTCTGATACTATTCCATTCAATAGAAAAAGAGGGAATCCTCCCTAACTCATTTTATGAGGCCAACATCATCCTGATACCAAAGCCTGGCAGAGACACAACAAAAAAAAGAGAATTTTAGACCAATATCCCTGATGAACATCGATGCAAAAATCCTCAATAAAATACTGGCAAACCGGATTCAGCAGCACATCCAAAAGCTTATCCACCATGATCAAGTGGGCTTCATCCCTGGGATGCAAGGCTGGTTCAACATTCACAAATCAATAAATGTAATCCAGCATATAAACAGAACCAAAGACAAGAACCACATGATTATCTCAATAGATGCAGAAAAGGCTTTTGACAAAATTCAACAGCCCTTCATGCTAAAAACGCTCAATACATTCGGTATTGATGGAACGTACCTCAAGATAATAAGAGCTATTTATGACAAACCCACAGCCAATATCATACTGAATAAGCAAAAAGTGGAAAAATTCCCTTTGAAAACTGGCACAAGACAGGGATGCCCTCTCTCACCACTCCTATTCAACATAGTCTTGGAAGTTCTGGCTAGGGCAATCAGGCAAGAGAAGGAAATAAAGCGTATCCAGTTAGGAAAAGAAGAAGTCAAATTGTCCCTGTTTGCAGAAGACATGATTGTATATTTAGAAAACCCCATTGTCTCAGCCCAAAATCTCCTTAAGCTGATAAGCAACTTCAGCAAAGTCTCAGGATACAAAATCAATGTGCAAAAATCACAAGCATTCTTATACACCAGTAACAGACAAACAGAGAGCCAAATCATGAATGAACTTCCATTCACAATTGCTTCAAAGAGAATAAAATACCTAGGAATCCAACTTACAAGGGATGTAAAGGACCTCTTCAAGGAGAACTACAAACCACTGCTCAGTGAAATCAAAGAGGACACTAACAAATGGAAGAACATACCATGCTCATGGATAGGAAGAATCAATATCATGAAAATGGCCATACTGCCCAAGGTTATTTATAGATTCAATGCCATCCCCATCAAGCTACCAATGAGTTTCTTCACAGAATTGGAAAAAAAGGCTTTAAAGTTCATATGGAACCAAAAAAGAGCCCGCATTGCCAAGACAATTCTAAGTCAAAAGAACAAAGCTGGAGGCAGCACGCTACCTGACTTCAAACTATACTACAAGGCTACAGTAACCAAAACAGCATGGTACTGGTACCAAAACAGAGATATAGACCAATGGAACAGAACAGAGTCCTCAGAAATAATACCACACATCTACAGCCATCTGATCTTTGACAAACCTGAGAGAAACAAGAAATGGGGAAAGGACTCCCTATTGAATAAATGGTGCTGGGAAAATTGGCTAGCCATAAGTAGAAAGCTGAAACTGGATCCTTTCCTTACTCCTTAAATGAAAATTAATTCAAGATGGATTAGAGACTTAAATGTTAGACCTAATACCATAAAAACCCTAGAAGAAAACCTAGGTAGTACCATTCAGGACATAGGCATGGGCAAGGACTTCATGTCTAAAACACCAAAAGCAACGGCAGCAAAAGCCAAAATTGACAAATGGGATCTAATTAAACTAAAGAGCTTCTGCACAGCAAAAGATACTACCATCAGAGTGAACAGGCAACCTACAGAATGGGAGAAAATTTTTGCAATCTACTCATCTGACAAAGGGCTAATATCCAGAATCTACAAAGAACTCAAACAAATTTACAAGAAAAAAAAAACAACCCCATCAAAAAGTGGGGAAAGGATATGAACAGACATTTCTCAAAAGAAGACATTCATACAGCCAACAGACACATGAAAAAATGCTCATCATCACTGGCCATCAGAGAAATGCAAATCAAAACCACAATGAGATACCATCTCACACCAGTTAGAATGGCAATCATTAAAATGTCAGGCAACAACAGGTATTGGAGAGGATGTGGAGAAATAGGAACACTTTTACACTGTTGGTGGGATTATAAACTAGTTCAACCATTATGGAAAACAGTATGGCGATTCCTCAAGGATCTAGAACTAGATGTACCATATGACCCAGCCATCCCACTACTGGGTATATACCCAAAGGATTATAAATCATGCTGCTATAAAGACACATGCACACGTATGTTTATTGCGGCACTATTCACAATAGCAAAGACTTGGAATCAACCCAAATGTCCATCTGTGACAGACTGGATTAGGAAAATGTGGCACATATACACCATGGAATATTATGCAGCCATAAAAAAGGATGAGTTTGCGTCCTTTGTAGGGACATGGATGCAGCTGGAAACCATCATTCTTAGCAAACTATCACAAGAACAGAAAACCAAACACCGCATGTTCTCACTCATAGGTGGGAACTGAACAATGAGATCACTTGGACTCGGGAAGGGGAACATCACACACTGGGGCCTATCATGGGGAGGGTATAGGAGGGAGGGATTGCATTGGGAGTTATAGCTGATATAAATGATTAATTGATGGGTGCTGACGAGTTGATGGGTGCAGCACACCAACATGGCACAAGTATACATATGTAACAAACCTGCACGTTATGCACATGTACCTTAGAACTTAAAGTATAATAAAAAAATAATAATAAAATAATAAAAGAAAAGAAAAGAAAGGCAGTGGAAAAAGATCTTATACCTTCTATAAATACAATATTTTCCCAAGGTCCTGTGCATGCATCATGCCTAATATCAATCATTGATATCCTCAATGCAAGTACCATATGCTATACGGAACATGTGGACTGTTTCTGTGGCTCCAGAGCAACATGAGATTTCTGTTTTATTTCATTTTTTCTGAATACTTTTATAATCATGAATACTTAATAAATTATAAAGAAATAATACTAAAGTACATTTTATACCTCATGAAATGAGGTAGATTTGGTTAGTTTACACACTGAAAATTTTATAATTTTATGTTAGGCAAATATTAATCATACTTATTTTCTTCCTAGCTTTGGAGTTAATGTTATGTTTTACCTGAAAGGACAATGCCTTGACCATATGGATTGTTTTAGCTAATGAAATATGAAGGAAAATCATGTGTGCCACCTTTGGGCACACAAACTTTAAGAACTGAATTTTCTTATCCTTTCAGCTTGTGTCCCCGATTAAAGAATATATAGAGCAAATTAACATACATATTAATACAGAGATGTATAACTTATATCACTTATACTACAATAGAATGTTATTTTCACTTACAGGTAGCTTGATAAGGGTAAGACAAAGGAATTGAAGCTCTTCAATCTGCTATTGGAGTGTATCTTCATAAGCCTATCTAAGAACATACATATTTGATTTAGAAGTATGAGAAGTCTGACATGTTATTGGAATACAAACTCCATTGGGTTGGAATCTGATTACTTTGCACTCTGCAGTGTCTCAACTCTTCATAAATATGTAGCCCAATTGAATCTTGATTAAGTCACTGAGATTTTGAGATTTTTTTCTAGCAAAACCTAAGTTATTGTGAATTATAGTCCTGTTTATGTGCTCTGTCTTCTCAAATTTTTCTCGAGTTCAGCTTTTTTTCTATGTTTTACTTACCTAATTTATCAATGAATATTAACTATGATACGTGCCCAGTCTTAATGACCCTAAGAAAAAAACCTCTGCTGTTAAGGCTAAAGGAACCAATGGCGAGGGCACCCCAAGTCTCCACCGAAGAGCAGAAATATGCACTTCTGGGTCATAATAGTTATTAACTGATGATTGTATTTCGGCTGTCTAAATCTCATTCTCACATTTTGATAATTTATGTTTTACATTTAGAAAAGATTGTAATTAGCTACCAAGTGAAAGATGTTAAAATATTCTGCATTATATACATTTTAAAAATCGTCGTATAACCTTATGAATTAGGTATACTACATCTATTAAATGCATCTTAGAAATGACAAGAAAATGAACATTTAAAACATGTTTTCCTAAAGTGTAATAAAATCAATATTTCTCAATTTTCTGGAATCCTATGCATGTTTTGAATACTCGGCTTCACCTCTTCATAAAGCCTCTGTTGCCTCTATTGACTATTCCAGTCCTCCTCTTCTCTAGCTCTAGATCCTACCACACTTAAACTCTTCTGTGAGTCTAGCGAGCTGCCTCAGTTTCCCTACTAGACTGAGAAAAGACTGGGTCCTAAAGGAGACTTTTCTTTTTTTTTTTTTTTTTTTTTGAGACTGAGTCTTTCTCTGTTGCCCAGGCTGGAGTGCAGTGGCGTGATCTCCGTTCACTGCCAGCTCCGCCTCCTGGGTTCACTCCATTCTCCTGCATCAGCCTCCCAAGTAGCTGGGACTACAGGCGCCCGCCACCACACCTGGCTAATTTTTTGTATTTTTAGTAGGGACGGGATTTCACTGTGTTAGCCAAGATGGTCTCTATCTCTTGACCTCATGTTCCGCCTGCCTCAGCCTCCCAAAGTGCTGGGATTACAGGCGTGAGCCACCGTGCCTGGCAAGAGACATTTTAAAGTTGAAAGATTTTTTAATTCATTGATCAGGTTCTGCGCACTCACCCAGAAGTGCCCCTGAATACCCAAAGAAGCCCCCACCTTCATAGCTGCTATTTACACTAAACATTACATCATGGACATAGCAGTTTTATCAATGGTCCTTTTGTTATCAGTATCCCCTCCCCAAGCCGAGAAGTCTTCATTTTCAGAGTACTTCTTCCTGACCCTAACGAATTATCTTTACCTTCCTGGGACCTACAGGAAGTTGGACGAACCCTGTCTGGCCTTGGTCTTTGGTCCCCTGAAGTTATATGTATGTGTGTGTATGTGTATATATACACTTATACATATATACGTATATATGTGTGTGTGTATATATACACACACACACACACACACACAAAGTTAATGTAATCATTTGAGGGAATCTTCTCTTCAGCCCCGGGGGTTTGGTTTAATGATACGGTCTTGAAGATTACTGGTTGTCGTTAGCCTTTCAAATAAATATTCCTGCAGCCTCTACTGCTCATTTGGAACTGAGCAGATAATACTATGTACTGTTACCAGTTTTATGTAAGTTTGCTCTACCCAAATAATTCTCCAGGAGGTCAGGAAAAAATGTCCTTTACTTCTCTGTATTCTCCAGTATGTCTCAGACAGAAATGGGAATGTTGTCATTGCATAATTGACAACTTGACTCTAGAGCTCGGCTCTAGAGTCTTGCTTGGGTTTGAATCTTGGCTCTGCTGACTAAAAACTTCGTAACCTTAGGTGTGTTCACTAATCTCCCTGTGTCTCAGCTTCTTCATATGGGAAGAATATTTACCTCACAAGGTTGTTGTGGAGATTAAATGAGTAAAGACATGTAATGTGCTTAGAATAGTGGCTGGCACACAATAAGCATTCCATAAACATTAGCTATAAGGAAGGAGGTTTAGGAGCTCAAAAAATTGAAACAAGAATGGAGACTCTAATTCCTGAATTGCCAGCATTTTATAGGACCTATGCTTCTCTCTCCAAACTTTAATCCTGCCCTTCTATGCTTCTCATTTCTTGTACCTAGGTCCCCACTCTGATGATGGACACACAGTTCTCTGAGTTCACACCGGACATCACTCCCATCATGCTGGCTGCCCACACCAACAACTACGAAATCATCAAATTGCTTGTCCAAAAACGGGTCACTATCCCACGGCCCCACCAGATCCGCTGCAACTGTGTGGAGTGTGTGTCTAGTTCAGAGGTAGACAGTCTGCGCCACTCTCGCTCCCGACTGAACATCTATAAGGCTTTGGCAAGCCCCTCACTCATTGCCTTATCAAGTGAGGACCCCATCCTAACTGCCTTCCGCCTGGGCTGGGAGCTCAAGGAGCTCAGCAAGGTGGAGAATGAGTTCAAGGCCGAGTATGAGGAGCTCTCTCAGCAGTGCAAGCTCTTTGCCAAAGACCTGCTGGACCAAGCTCGGAGCTCCAGGGAACTGGAGATCATCCTCAATCATCGAGATGACCACAGTGAAGAGCTTGACCCTCAGAAGTACCATGACCTGGCCAAGTTGAAGGTGGCAATCAAATACCACCAGAAAGAGGTAAGCTGAGCTCATGTCTGCTTTCAGGGAAGCTTAAGGCCTCCAAAGTCTGGAGCAGTAGAGCAAGAATCAGCATTTTTCTACCATTTCGCTCTCTAACAAACAAATGGTTGGGCAGGCCTCACAGCTAGGCCCATTTATCCAAGGCACAGACACCTTTTTGTATTTTCTTTATGGCCAGATAAGTAACCATCTGATTCTTTGATGGAAAAGCATTCATGCATTTAACAAATGCTTACTGAGCACTGTTCTGAGTGTTTGCAATACAGAAGACAGACACTGACCCTACTTTCGTGGAGCTTACAAGCTGGTAGTGGATATAGAGTAAATAATCGCTTTAACGAATATATAGTTACCTACTAAGATATGTACTTTGAAAGAACAGTGTTCTGTGATAGCACATAACAAAGGATCCTATCCTATATACTGGGGACATAGTGGGCAGTGATTACAGAAGGGTCACCGCCTGGATGCTGGTAATTGTTGGCACAACTGAATCCCTGGCAGCCCCTTAGTGAGAAGGCTAAAAAACACAGTTACAAGATGAAGTCATACTCAGGGTTTGTAGTTCAATAAAAGGTTGGAGCAGGATCTGCTATGGTATGACCTCCAGAATGTTAGGTTCCACCTCTTTGAAGGAGGGCAGTTCAAGCAGGTCACAGGTGAGGCTCTGCTTTCCATTCAGGCAAGGTTTACAATCAAGCAGGTGTAGTTTTATGCCATCTTATCAAACAGTTTGGGAGAGCCTCCTAACAAGGCTAACTTAGCCCTTTAAGGAAGCAGCATGATACCATGGAAAAAGCAGGGACTGTGGAGCCAGAGCTACTGAGGATAGAATTTTAACCCACTAGCTGTATGACCTAAAGAAACGCACTCCTATTTTCAGGGCATTAGTTTTCTCATTTATAGAATAGAGATGAAAATAGTTTCTTCACTTCATAGGGGATTGTGGGAAATAAGAAAATATAGCATTCAGTGCATGGCACCAGAAGTACTTTAATGTCCATTTCCATCTCTTTTCCATGCTACCTGGAGTCAAAGCAGCTGAGGGGTGCCTGTCAGCTGAAGGGCAACTGGCAGTGCCATTCCTTCATGGATCCAGGCTCTGAGACAAACCTCATTGTGTGTTTATCTGATCCCTTTTTCTCAGACAAAAATAAAAGTACTATGCCTTAGAAATGAGGCAAAAAACAAATACCAGGGCAACCTGGAAAGGGATAAAAAATGAAAAAGAGCAACATGGAGATCGAAAGGGCTATACTGGAGGAAGTGGTAAATGTTTAGGCCTACCTATGAGTCCCCTTATTTTACTTTTGCCACTTACCTGCTTTAAGTTATTTCAATAAGCCTGGTGTTGCACTTACTTCCCTGGAGAAATGTAAAGATAAAATAAAATAATAAAATAAAATAGAATAGGTAATGTACTTATGCATAGCGAAATACCGAGCATACAGTAGCAGTCAATAACTATTAGCTGAGCGGGGTGTGGTGGCTCACACCTGTAATCCCGGCACTTTGGGAAGCCAAAGCTGGCATATCATCTGAGGTCAGGAGTTCGAGACCAGCCTGGTCAACATGGTGAAACCCAGTCTCTACTAAAAATACAAAAATTAGCTGGGCCTGGTGGCAGGTGCATGTAATCCCAGCTACTCAGGGGGCTGCGACATGAAAATCACTTGAACCTGGGAGGCAGAGGTTGCAGTAAGTCAAGATTGTGCCATGGCACTCTAGCCTGGGCGATAGAGTGAGACTCTATCTCAAAAAAAATTTACTATTAGCTGTTAAAATTATTCATTTTTATTGTTACACATGGAGGACTCGTGGCATATGGTCTAATTCTGTACAGTAAAATGGCAGGTAATAGATATAGTAAAGGCCTATCCTTCTCTTATCCCGCCCTCTCTCCCACAGCCCTGCTGTTGATGTGAAGTATCAGTTATTGTGTTAAACAGTCTGCTGTATCTACACTTTGATATAAGTGTATATTTCCATTAAAGATGTATATTATCGTTTCAGTGTGTTTTCACTTTACATAAATTGTTATAATACTGTGAGAAAGAAAATCACAGATATTTTTAGAACATGAATTGCTTCCAAGTGACAGAATGTTTAATGGGAATAAAATAGTTTTTAAAAAATAGATAATTGCAGAATACAACTGAAGTTTACAATCCTCGCCCCGCTGAAGATGAGATAAACTTTATAATTTTAGGCCCCCCATGCTCTTTAAAATTGAGAATGCATTTATTTTCAGACAATTTCACTGCAATATTTCATCAATTTTGTGTTGGTAGGTCACCTTCTATTGTATGGCTTGACTCTGCCTGCTCATATGATCTTCAATTGCCAGTTTTAGTTACTGTTGCATTTGAAAACCAGTGTGATGACTTTCTCACTCTCATGGGGATCTGCTTGTCACATGACCACAGAATCACTTTTGTATTATACATTAACTGCCCTCCAACCCTCGTTAACCTTCTCATCACTTTTTTCCACTTTGTTTTAGTCCTTTTACTGTCCAGAAACTTTGTCCCTTGTGTTCTTTATTCCATAACTTATCATTGTTTTTACATAATATCTTTATGCTACTATATTTTCATATATTTCTTAAGTATCATCCCACTAACCTGAATGTGCCCTGGGGTCTTATTTCTTCTTGCTCTCTTGATTAATCATCAGAGATTCCAACATTGTTTCCAGGGTCCATTCCTGTGTACACTGAAGTGGAATTTTTATTGTGGTAAGATATACCTAATATAAAATTTCAAATTTTAACCACTTGTAAGTTTACAGTTCAGTGGAATCAAGTACATTCACATTGTGCAACCATCATCACTAGGATTCATTTTTGAAGATGCACAAGTTTGGGAGTGTCTATTTTACTTTCAATAGTGAACCTATCTAAGTATAGTTTCATATTTCGCAAGGCCACTTTTTTAAAAAATTTTATTTATTTATTTATTTTTGAGATGGAGTCTCACTCTGTCACCCAGGTTGGAGTGCAGTGGCACAGTCTCGGCTCATTGCAACCTCCGACTCCTGGGTTCAATCGATTCTCCTGCCTCAGCCTCCATAGTAGTTGAGACTACAGGTATGCACCACCACACCAAGAAAATTTTTGTATTTTTTTTTTAAGTAGAGATGGGGTTTCACCATGCTGGCCAGGCCGGTCTTGAACTCCTGACCTCAAGTGATCTGCCCACCTCGGCCCCTCAAAGTGCTGGGATTACAGGCATAAGCCACCGCACCCAGCCTATTTTTATTATTTTTAGAGACAAGGTCTCACTATGTTGCCTAGGCTGGTTTCAAACTCCTGGCCTCAAACTCCTGGCCTCAAGTGATCTTCTCATCTCAGCCTCCCAAAGCGCTGGGATTACAGATGTGAGCTACCATGCGCAGCCAGCTAAATTATGTTTAATCCATAACACTAGCAAAGTAGCCCTTCTTAACTATTCAATATTATGGATATTCAGCAGTAATCAAAGTAATTTCAAAAGTAAGTAATCAAAGTAATTTCAAAAATCAAGTAATTTCAAAAGTAAATTACTTTTTGAAAAGTAATTCAAAAAGCACTCTATTTATGCAAAGATCAACAATTTTAGGCCTGGTGCTATTCACTGACATTTGTGAATCAAATAAATGAAAACCATGGTATTTAGTAGACTGAATTGTTTCAATCAGATCACATCAAACTCTAGCTCCAGGTATACAGCTGGGATACTGAGTGACTGTCAACTTCAATGTCAATAGTGATAAAGAATATAATTCCATAGAGCCACTGAAATTCAAATTTGGCCTAAAGTTTAGTCTCATAGCCAGAGACTTCAGAATCATTTGGAGATTTATATTTATATATTTTGCTCCAGATTTTCCAAGATAAATTCTCTTAGCAATGGCTATACATCAATTTTAACATAATTAGTTTCTCTTCAAACTAAACCACACTGATTAGAAAGACAGGCTTGAGAAATCATATATATCTTAAAGTTTATACTCCAAAGGCATTGCTTCAGGAATGTAAAACATAATTTATACTCATCAAACTCTATAAATCCCTTCTGAATTGTGACTTCATTTCTAGGAAAAAAAAAAAAAAAAAAACTGTAATCCTTCCCAACCTGTGAATTAGAGTTTTTTTTTAAAATATGTGGTTTCATTGAGTCTCAAATGCATACAGCCTCTAATTTCTCTCTATTCAATTCACATGTCTAGTTTAAGGCTGAATAATCCCACTTCCTAAACAAATCAGCAATGTCCTTTTTGGAGTTGTGTTTTTGTAATTTTAACTTTAGCATATAAATTTAGCTCAATGATATGAGCTACTGAGGTTCCAACAATTCAAGTGTCTGTGAGAACTTCGTTCTCAAATGTTCTTGATTTGACGAATCACACTGATAAGTCTGTTCAATACATATCCAAAATCTAGTCTTTAAAAAAAAAACTGAAACACTCACAGTGTGCTTAGAACCACAAGCATAAAAACGTCATGATTTTGATCTTTATTTTATCACATTATATAATACACTTGATTTTTGCAGTATAAACTCTTCTCATGTAGGATTTGACGAAACTAGACAAACCAATCTTTCCTTTTGATGCAAATAAATGAATGAAACCTAACTTTATGCTTCCATTATTATTATTATTTATTTTTATTTTTATTTTCGAGACAGAGTTTCACTATGTCACCCAGGCTGGAATGCAATGGTGCCATCTCAGCTCACTGCAACCTCCGTCTCCCAGGTTCAAGTAGTCCTCCCACCTCAGCCTCCCTAGTATCTGGAACTACAGACATGCACCACCACGCCTGGCTAATTTTTGTATTTTTAGTAGAGACAGGTTTTACCATGTTGGCCAGCTGGTCTCAAACTCCTGACCTCAGGTGATCCACCTGCCTGGGCCTCCCAAATTGCTTGGATTATAGGGATGAGCCACCACGCCAGTCCTATGTTTCCATTATGTTTATGGCAATTAACTCAGCTTTTCCATGTTAGACAAAATTTCTCAAATTCTTTGAAGGCATATAGTTTATGTGTGCTAACTCATCAAGAAAAACACATATTAACATCTTAAATGGGTCACACTCCAGGATTTAGAGGAACACATTTTCCCTGAGGGTTACATATCGGGAGCCCCAAACCAAGATGGAAACGTTTTTTAAAAGGACATTTTTTTTTTTTCAAATGACCTTCATACCCTAAAGACTGTAGGAGAATGGACAAGAATTATTTCCCAGGATCAGAATTATTCAAAGAGAAACTGCCTCTAGATGAGAATGAAATAACTGAGCTAAAAGAGAAAAGTTGTCTTTTCCACTTGATTCCATGCTTAATAACAGTTGGACCATGAGGTTCTGTCTTCAAGGATAGATAGGATTACTTCCTCAATGTCTGTAATCAGGAATAGGACAGAGCAGATGCACTACTTCTCCACTCTCTAGTGCCATCCCTGATGACACCTTGCTAAATCTTTTAAAGTGTGCTGTGATTCCAACTGGGGAAAAAATGAAGAAATACCCAGTACAAATGGAAATTTTCCCAATGAGTCGAGGTTTGTAGGGGAGAAGCATCAAGAACTCCGGCACCCGGGATAAGGACCCAAAGATAAGCCCATTCACATCTTAAGTTTCAAATAGACAACATGTCTTTTTAAAACTTGAGCTTAAAAGCTGTATTTCACACAAAACATTTTTTTTCTCCAAAAAATGAGCTGCAACAGAGCTGATTTTCCAAAGCTGGAAGTTAGGGGTTTGCTTACATTAAAAATTTAGAAGTTATAGTTTCAAGAAAGGCATGTTCCCCCAAGTTTAAGTAAGAATAAACGTATTAGAATGACCAATATTTCCAGAATTTGTCATAATATAGAGGCATGTGTATTTATGTGCTCTCAACAACAGATTTTGTTAATAACACACCTCTTTTTTTAGACAGAGTTTCGCTTTGTTGCCCAGGCTGGAGTGCAGTGGCATGATCTTGGCTCACTGCAACCTCCATCTCCCAGGTTCAAGCTATTCTCATGCCTCAGCCTCCTGAGTAGCTGGGATTACAGGCGCCCACTACCGTGCTGGCTGATTTTTTTGTATTTTAGTAGAGATGGGGTTTCACCATGTTGCCCAGGCTGGTCTCGAACTCCTGAGCTCAGGAAATCTGCTTGTCTTGGCCTCCCAAAGTGCTAGGATTATAGGTGTGAGACACCACGCCCAGCCAGTTAATGACATCTTTGATTAGAGGAATCTGAAACACTAAGTTGTGTTTCATAACCGTGGCCCCCTTGTCCACCTTATATGAATATTTGGGGTAAACTTAAAATTATCTTTTGAGATGCCTTCAGCATTTTTCTTTTTTTTTTTTTATTTTTTTGAGACTGAGTCTCGCTCTGTCACCCAAGTTGGAGTTCAGTGGTGCAATCTCGACTCACTGCAAGCTCTGCCTCCCAGGTTCACGCCATTCTCCTGCCTCAGCCTCCCAAGTAGCTGGGACTACAGGCGCCCGCCACCACGCCCAGCTAATTTTTTGTGTTTTTAGAAGAGACGGGGTTTCACCATGTTAGCCAGGATGGTCTCGATCTCCTGACCTCGTGATTCACCCGCCTCAGCCTCCCAAAGTGCTGGGAGCCACCACGTCCGGCCACCTTCAGCATTTTTCTAGGGTCTTTTAAGATGAAATTGTGACCAGGTATAAAGACTTCAGTGATTTTCCTTACCTTGTAAAATGCAGTTCCAACCTTCATAAGTATAATGGCAATCACCTTCAAGGATTATTTATTACGCTGAAGAGATGTGATATTGGAAACCGACAGTTTTATTTATCAATACAAGTAATTCACAAATAACTAACTTCAGGAACTAGAAGTTATTTTTTCTTTCTTTAGAGATTTTCTGTTGGTTGGTTAGTTTGTGAGCTTTCTGAGGGTTAAGGAGACAGAAGAAACCCAGTTTTAAATACGGGCTGGAGAGAGTAGGATCTCTAAAAAAAAATATAAGAAGTATTCCTAAGAGGAATCACTAAGTACATCTAGTCTATTAAGATAAGACTGTCAGTACAAAAACACAACAGTCAGCTTTGATGTAAAAAAATCATAAAAATCAAGTTGGATCATAGTGGGCTAATAACGTTCAGAGTTACATAACCCCCTCAGGAACAAAATCTTAGCCTTGAATGGAATATAATTCATTATTTCCTGAAGGGCTTTCTCATATTGTTTTTTTCCTCATTGTTACATTGTTACTCCTACTAGAAAGCAAGTAGACTCCCCAAAAGAATTCAATTTGGTAAAAAAAAAAAAAAAAAAAAAAAAAAGCTCCAAAGAACGAAACAATAGCTGATTTCCAAACTCTAACTTTGGCATGAAGTAGAATAAGAAAGTTCTAATCTCTTAGAAAATAGGTGTAAAACTATTGGATAATTATTTCATGTCAAATAGACTTTCAGGTATTGTCATACAAACATTTTTTTGCATATGGGTGAATTTTCTTTTTAATTTTTAAGTTCTGGGGTACATTTGCAGGATGTGCAGGTTTGTCACATAGGTAAACATGTGCCTTGGTGGTTTGCTGCACTGATCAACCCATCACCTAGGTATTAAGTCCAGCATCCATTAGCTGGGAATCCATTACTGATGCTCCCTCTCCCCACCCCAGCCCCCAACAGGTCCCAGTGTGTGTTGCTCCCCTCCCTGTGTCCATGTGTTCTCAGTGTTCAGCTCCCACTTATAAGTGAGAACATTTGGCTTCTGGTTTTCTGTTGCTGCGTTAGTTTGCTGAGGGTAATAGCTTCCAACTCCATCCGTGTCCCTGCAAAGGACATGATCTCGTTCTGTTTTATGGCTGCATAGTATTCCATGTTGTATATGTACCACATTTCCTTTATCCAGTCTGTCACTGATGGGCATTTAGGTTGATTCCATGTCTTTGCTATTGTGAATAGTGCTGCAATGAATATATGCATGCACATTTTTCAGATATTCCTGAAAAGTCCTGATTTCATATATTGTCTCAATGTCAGATATGTCATGCCATGAAAACCATTATTTCAATTGTTCCTTATTATCACTGAAAGTTAAGCAGAAAATTTATTAATAACCCTCATTTTGCAAATGAGAAAGGACTATGTTTAGAGATTTGTTTAAGATCATCTGACAAAGCCAGAAGTAGAACTTCAGACTCCTAGTACAACATTCTCTCTTACTATGCTCTGCTACCTTATGTTGAGTGAAGTTCTTGTGTGCCCATTTGGTAGCCTCCAAATTCACCACCAGGTATTTTAAGATGACCACACCTTTTTTGATTTGTGAATGAAAGTTTATTAGTTAAAATCTCTTGAAAGAAAACAATAAAATGGTTTAGATCAATAGCTAATACAGATTTTAAACAATCATAAGATAATAACTAGCAGTAATCATCACACATAAGAATTTATATAGGCACAACTCCCCACATATTTTAGCCCAAGCAAATCGAGATGAAAACTTGTACTACCTAATCTAACGCCATCTACCAGCCTATCTTCCTTGATTTTCACACCTTTAAGCTTGTCTTAGAATGATGAGCCCGTCTCTTTTCTGCCATGCTATATAATAATTGGTTTTAGCATTGGTCTTAAGAAGATACAGAAAAGGGCCAATTTGCATAAAGGATCGGCCACTCACTCCATTCTCCTGGAGGAGATGCAGGATTTCAATCAGAGACATCCAATCAGTAGACTAAACTAGTTAATAATTCTCCATCTAATTGAGCTTTCAGATATATGACTTATGTCAATCGCCTACCAGCTATTTATAGCAACATCTTAGGATTGGCTAATTTGCAGAAGACAAAAATAGGGCTTTGTTCATAAACCTGTTTAGAAAATAACTCCATATCATGGCTTTCCATCGTAAACAGCCCCATAACTGTTGACAATTTATTAATTTGCTTCTCTCTCCTGAAAACACCGTCCCCACTAGTTCTTGTTCCTAAGTATTGTCTTATTTCCTAAACATTTCTTTTCACTATTAACTCTAATTCTGCTCCATAGAGAAAACATACTTAATACTAACAATTCATTCCTTGGAGCAGGGGTCATACTTTAACAATCCTTAAGCGCATACAATTACAGAATCAAGGCAAACACTGGAATATATCTTATCTAGTTCCTGGGGTACCATTACAGTACAATCTGTCCAGGTGACCCAGGCAAACAAGGGGCCCGCCAGCTCCACATATTATGAGGTTGTAGCATCTTCCTGCATTGATGCCTAAGGACTATATCTAGTCCACAGATACCTAGTCCAATATGGTGAGTGTTTGTCTTTCCATTGGTGAATAGTCCTTGTAGGGCTTTCCTTAGCCCTTCTATTACTTCTGTCTGATTATTTGGTATAGTGTGCCTTTTCCATTTGGGGAATAATAGTGCAAAGTAGCTGCAATGTGGTCCGAATGTGCAAGAACAGTCCTGCATTGGAACTCTTGGTCCCAGCTTTTTCAGTTTTCTCCTTGGCAACAGTCATTTGAAAACCTTTCTGCACTTTTATTATCTGGTAGATAGTGCTCTTTTAAAATTACCTCCCTTAGTCTGCTATAGCATTTTTAGTTGGACACATGCTCTCTAAAAGGATAAGTTAGGAGTTATATCCTTTCAAATAAAAGCATCCCAACATTGTCTTGTTAATGTGAATGTATTCATTTACTGTGATGCTACCCTGGGGGATATTCCCCTTTTCATTTCCATTCATTGGAGAGCAGTGAAATGAGTCCCAAGATGTGATAGAGTTTGTCAGTTCTCCCCTCCATAATTAGGTGAGGAATTTCTTTTCTTTACTATGGTTTGCTCCCATCATCAAAAATTCTAGCATGACAGTAAGTACAGGTAAAGGCAGACCTACATGGCAAAAGCCAGAACTTTGTGAATAACAACAAAGAGGAAAAAAGATCAGCTTTTGCTAGAAGTAAATCAAATCTTACTTGTTATATGGGTTATTAGTAATGAAAATGTGCAGAACTGTGAGAAAACATATTGCTAATATACAGAAAATAAGAATATATTGAAACAGAGAAATGATCAGTTTTCACATCCCTGGGGGCGGGGGCAGAAATTGGGTCTTAGTCACTTGTTAAGTCATCATTTATACCAGAGACTGTGTCTTCATATAAGTTATCCATGTCTAACATAGCCTGATCTATATCAAATATTAGGTCTTCATCCTCTCTTGGTGTAAGTATTGAGTCTAAGTCTGAGAGATCAGGGAGATCTGGTAGTGAAGGCTCCTCAGGAAGAGGTGCATCTGCTTCAGTCTCTTCTGCTCTACCATTTTCTTCTACATAAGGAACTTCTTGTACTTGTATAATGAATTGTAAAAGCTCATCAGCTATTCTTATTAACTGGGCTACACAAGCAACAAGTCCATCAATGAGTACAGGAACTGACACCGAATCCATGCTGCAGTGCTCTTCTAAATAGATAAAATATCACTACAAGCTCTAGCAAATGGACTCTTGGTGACAATGGATAGTATAAGGGGCTAACAATGGTTCTGTGGTTGGTTTGGGCCAGAAATTAAGATGTTGATATGATTATGATGCTGATCAAGTACAGAATGAGAACAGTAGAACAATATAACTTTTTGATGATATTGGTAAACCGTGCACAGAATTTATATATGGTACTCTTGTTTGTACTAGTGGTGAACTGCTATTATAATGACCATCAGGCGGAATGTCACAGCCAAGAGAAAACAGCAAAGCAGACCTAATAATAAAAAAGAGAGATATAAAGATTAGTGTCTTTGAGCCTTTATCCATCCTACAGGCTACAGCTACTGGTTACCGTAGAATTGCCGTTAAGGTTGAAATGATATGTCTAACTATAGCCCCTCCTTTGTTGCTGGCCTTGTGAGGCTCTACTACTTCTCTTTCCTTTGAAAACCTCATGGTCTTTATCTCTTGTTAAGAGATTTGGTAGAAAAGTAAGCATAGGCAGTTTGTCTGTCTTTCCTGAACATCTCATTTGAGGAAGGATATACTCACTCAGGGTCTGTCAATTATTAGCACCTTTGCCTCATTGCCGTTTATCTGGTGCTGCTGAATTCTTTCTGTGTTTTTTGGAATCCATTCATTAAAATTTCCAGATGCCCTGCAGCCTGGGGAGTTTATGGTAAATAAAAGTCCTATATTCTCTGTATTTTGCCAAACTTTGGAGAATTTCAGTTATAAAACTAGTTCCTTGATAATTTCCTATTACTGCCCCTCTTCCATATCTAGCAGCTAGTTCTTCCAACTTTATCTAAAGCTATGGTTGTACTATTTTCATATGCATTTCTGGTGGGCTCTTTGCAAATCCACTTTCTGAGTAAGTATATACTTGTGTAAGGCAATATTATTTGTTTGAAAATCTAGATATTGACTCAGTATAATTTACCTGCTACATTTGTCTGGTTTACCACTCCCCACCACACTTAAAGTGAACCTGTTGAGGATGCAGGAAGTTTTTAGTATTTTGACATATCTCATATTTCTTACTCACTTGTTTATTTGATTCAGTTTTTCTAACTCTTTCTTCTCTGCTAACTTGGTACATACATGCCCACATGCCCTGAGGTTTCACAAGCCCATCCTACAACCTTAAATTGAACTGAAAAGGCAGCTGAGTTGAAACTTAGAGTCCCCAAAACTTCAGGGTCTACATTAGTTTTGGGGGCCTAGATTATCTCCCCTCTCATTCCAAATAGATTATTCTGCTTTTCCATTCTAATGAGCTGATACACGTCTTTATAAGAATTTCTAAATTCCTTTCACAAATTTATTTTCATATCTCCCTTCACCAGATTGTATTTCCTGCAATAGTCTAGTTCTGTATGGCTGATCAGTGTAGCTATGTACCTTTGGCCAGTTTTTTTTTCTTGCTTATATCTACATGTTAAATTTCTGGCTATTAATTCTGCAAATTGGGCTAACTTTCTTTCTCCAGCCCCAGTCAGGCTTTTCCTAGTTGAAAGCCTTAGGAGGTAGTCATCTATATAACTCCTTTAGGATTCTACCAAGTCTATTATTGCCCAGTTTTCAGCAGTTCTGACCAGAGTGGGGCCCAGCAAGCCACAGACTTCACTTTCAGCTGACTGTAATCCTTGGATATTTATTGGAGTACAGAAAATCATCAGCCAGATGGTCTGTGATTTGCACATAGAGCTTGCTGGTCTCCACGGGGCCTTTTTCGACCCACTCAGTTGTATACTATCTCCACTTAGTATAAATCCTGTAAGATCACTACATTTTTTTTGTCCAAAATCCTACCAGTAGACATGGGGTTTGCCCTGATGATAAGGGTCACAACAACAATGACCAGAAGGCACAATTTTGTTGGAGGCAACTTTCCATATGGAATATAGGAGAATGGGTACTAGAGGCAGAGCAGTTTGTTTTATTAATTCAAAGGATATGTTTGTTTAAGAGAAAAACGTCTCATGAAAGAAAATATGGAGAGAAATCAAGGAAAGGAATTCGGCATTTATTTAGAACATGCATCAGCTCATCAGAAGGAAAACATGGAAGAAAGATGTGTGTTAAATATTGTTAGAGAGCACCATCACATTTTTCAAAGGAAGCAATAACTACTATATGGTATATACAGCCCAAAGGCACAAGAAGATGACAGGAACACCCTCACACAAAGCCTATTTAAATTCTGACTTCCCATTCACCCAGTTTTTTTTTCTCAGCTTCTCTATCATCCTCTGGGACTCTTTTATTCCTCCTCTTGGTCAATATGCTTCCATTTATTCACCTATGTGTTTCATTCTATTTCACACCCTCTCTATCTCCATCTACTCTTACCCTTTTCCATCATCTTTTCTTGTATCTCTCTCCTAAAACTGGGAAAAAACTGGAATAAATTATATTTGATTCATCAAATTTTTACTGTATTTATTGAGTTGTATATTACACAACCTAAACATAAAAAGCAGAGAGGTAGAACTTTCCATATTTTGCTCTCTTATAAGACAAATGTAGTTACTTATTACTTTATGTGGCCCTTGATTTTTTTTGTGGGGTGGGGAACTCAGTCACTTTTGATGGGAAAAACAATTAGTGACCTTGCCTTAACTTTCTTGACCCTTGTATTAGCTGATCCACCATTTTTATTCTCAAACCATCTCAGAACTTAGCAACTAGAGGGTGAGGAGAGGGCAAGAAGAAACTTGAAGAAACTGCTAAGTATTCCAATAATAAGAAAGAGTAAGAGTGTAGCATCAGCTTATGCCAGTTATGGTAATTTCCAAAGCAACCAACTCTGGACACCTCAGCTAGCCTAAAGAGGTATTTTGGATAGTTTATGCCTAGCCTTAACTCACTTCAAGGGACTTTTTATTAGCTATATCCTCTGCCTGGGATTCCTTTCTCCTTGGTGGGGGAGGAGTGGGGAATGACTTCAGGTCATTCTGATATCTACTTTAATATCACCTCCTCAGATTTCTTACCCCTCAACCTGGGTAAAGCCCCTAATCATCCCTTTCCCATTACACACAAATTTCATTTTTGCATGATGGTATCTATAGCTAGCTCATATTTTCTTGTTTAATTATTTGTTTTTCTGTCTCTCACCTTACCCCCACATACATATAGACTAAAATGTAATTGTCATGAGACTAAGAAATCTGTTTTGTTTTCTGCTATATCCCCAAAGAACAGAAGAGTGCTTGCCAGCAGAGTATGTAATCAGTAAGTGTCTTTGAAAAAACGAAATAATGGAAGGAGGGAGGGAGGAACAACTTTCAGCACATTCATTCAGTAAATATTATCAAGCTTCAATCATGCATGTGGGAAATAGGGGATACAAAAATGGACCAACTCATCAAAACATACAGTTAATAAAATGAACAGGCAACCCAGAGACTGAGAGAAAATATTCACAAAATATATATCTGACAATGAACTTTCAACCAGAATATATATATTCTGGTTGAAAATATATAACATATGTATACAACATAAATATATAACAGAATATATATATTCTGGTTGAAAGTCCACTGTCAGATATATATTTATATATATGTGTGCATATATATATATATATATATATATATATATATATATATATATATATAAAGAACCCCTACAACTCAATAATAAAAAGACGAACGACCCAACTTAAAAATGGTCAAAAGATCAGAACAGACAATTCAAATGAAGAGCTAATAAGCACATGAAAACATCCTCAACATTATTAGTAATCAAAGAAATGCAAATTGACATCACACTAAGATACCACAATACACTCAGTAGATTGGCTAAAATTAAAGACTGATAACATCAAATATTGACAAAGATGTAGAGGAACCAGAATTCTCACACACATTTATACTACTGGTAGGAGTATAAAATCGTATTATGTTTTTGGAAAAACATCTATCAGTTTCCTATAAAAGTAAGCATATACCTATCTACATCCCAGCAATTCCACTCCTAGGTATTTACCCAAGAGAAGTGAAAGTTCACAAAGTGACTTTTACAAGAATAGCTATAGAAGTTGTATGCATAATCACCAAAAAGTAGAAAGAGCTCAGGTATCTATCAAGAAGAGAATGAATAAGCAAACTGTGGTATAGTCATACAACGTGATACTGATAAGCAATAAAAAGAAAGGCACTACTGACAGGGACAACAACATGGAGGAATAATCAACGTTATACTTAATGAAAGAAGCCAGACACAAAAGATTACATGCTGTATGATTCCATCCATACACAATTTTAGAAAATGCAAAATAATCTATGTAGAAAAAAAATCAGAATAGTGGTTGCATTTATGGGAGTAGGAACTGATTGGGAAGGGGCATAAAGGAATTTTCTAGAGTGATGGTAGTGAACATGTTTAGATAAGGTCATGGGTTACACAGGAGTATGCATGTATCAAAACTCATTGAATGGTACTCTAAAAATTTGTACATTTTGCTATATGTAAATTTTATTCCCTTCAAAAAAGTAACCAAGCACAATCCCCAGCCTCTGAAAGCATATGTCAGATGAAATGATGTGCCCATAAAAAATGTTCTAATAAATTGTCACATTAATGGGAGACCTATTGTGTATCAAGGACTGTAAAATCCACTTTTCTTATATTACAGGTTGAGTATCCCTTATCCAAAATGCTTGGTACCAGAAGTGTTTTAGATTTCAGATTTTGGAGTATTTGCATATACATAATGAGATATCTTAGGAATGGAACCCAAGTCTAAACATGAAATTCATCTATGTTTCATAAACACCTTATACACATAGCCTGAATGAAATTTTATAGAATATGTTTAATAATCTTGTGCACTAAACAAAGTTTGTGTACGCCAAACCATCAGAAAGCAAAGGTGTCATGTTGGTGCTCAAAAGGTTTTGGATTTTGAAGCATCTAGTATTTCAAATGTTGAGATTAGAGATACTCAACCTGTAGTGCATTTAATCCTCACAATAAAATCATCCTATGAAGTTATAGGTGGAAAAATTGAGGATCAAAGAGATTCGGTAATTTGCCCATGAGCACATAAGTAAAGGTGCAGAGATGGATGTCAGCCCAGGCCGGACTTCTAACATCCTATGCTAGAGGGCACAAATTTAGGTGACTACAGGAGCAAATCTGCCTTATTCAGGGCCAGAGCTGACATCTCATTCTCCTAAGCAGAAATAGAACTGAGAATGTTAATGTCATTTGCTATCCCTAGAAACTGGCTGAATTCCAAGTTGAATGTGACTTAGGCAGATTAGTCCCCTAGGAAATCCCCACTATCTGTGACTGGGAGGTTCAGGGATATATCCATTATCTATCCTTCCACTGACCTACTGAATTGGCCCAAATGTTCATAAACTACTTACCTGTGATAGAGCTGAGAGGGATGGGGGTATCAAGGCTCAGCCTATTAAACAATTTGCAGACTTTGCTTCCAAACAGGATGTGAACGCTCCTGCAACAACAACAACAGAAACAACACGCCCACACACACCAAAAAAAAAAAAAGATAAATTGCTAAATCGATAAGCAAGGATGAGATTAACCAACATTTCAAAGAGCAAAGAGCCCTTTCTAAGTGAACTGACAATCGGACTTTTTTCCTTCCCTGTGGCATTTGCTAATTCTGGGCACTGTTGAAGATGAAGCTTGACTGTAAAGCTGAAGGACTCTCCTGAGGAAAGGAGAAATGAGCATAACTTTTGGCAGTTGGGAGACACTAAAATAATGGGCTGGAAACTTGAGAAGCCCAAAATGCAGGGCTAGTTTTTCTTACCTGAAGTCACCTGAGTTCTGGGCTGGTGTCTGGGCAGGAAAGGCACAGGAAAATCTCCTCCAGTCTCCTGGTACTTCAGAGACAAATTCTCCCTCTAGAGGGGAACTGCCCCAAACAGGCCACCGGTCTCCACTTTAAAAAGTTACCTAGATTTTGAAGTTAGAGGGACAAAGGGAAAACTAATGAGTCAAAAAGATCAAAACCACTCCCAAAGGGCAATTTGGACAAAATGATTCTAAAATGCATAAAGATACATAAAGGGCTAGTAATATTGAAACATCTTCAGGAAGAACAAATTGAAGGACATATGCTACCAGATATCAAGGCTAGTTATACAGCTACAGAAATTAAGACAGCATGGTACTGGCTCAAGGACAGACAAATCAATGGAACCATGACCCTTACCTCATGCCAGATACCAAAATAATACTAATAATGATTTGAAATGAATCATAGGCCTAAATATGAAAGTTAAAACAACAAAGCTTCTAGATCACACCACCAGAGAAAATCTTCATGATCTTAGGTAAGCAAATATTTCCCATAGGACAGAAAACATTAACCATGAAAGAAAAGATTAATTACACCTTAAGAGGATGAAAAGCCAACCACAGACTGGGATAAAATATTCACAATATATATTTAACAAAGGACCTATATCCACTACACTCATACATTTTTTAAACTCCTACAAATCAATAAGAAAAATATAATCAGTCTAATTTTTTAAAAATACAAAAGAATTGAACTGGCACTTCATAGAAGAGAATATCCAAATGGCTCATAAGCATATAAATAGGTGTTCATCACTATTACTCATCAGGGAAGTGCAAATTAAAACCACAATGAGATATGCAAAACCCACCAGAAGAGCTAAAATGGAAAAGACTGACAATACCAAGAACTGAAAACATGGAACAACTGGAACTCTCATAGATTGCTGGTGAAATTGTTAACTGGTACAACTACCTTGGAAAACTAGTTGGCAGTATCTACTAAAACCAATCATACCTCTATCACATGACCCTGGAATGCTACTCCTAAGTATATAACCAAAGGGTGTACAAATATCCACCAAGATACAGGTACAAGAATGTTGAAATAAACAAGATGCATAAAATTAGCTATCATATCACTCCATTTACATGAAATCCAAGAACAGGCACACAAATCTATGGGAAAGAAGTGAACAAAGTGGTTACCTCTGGGTAGGTGGTTATTGACTCGGAAGGGATATGAGAAAGCCTTCTGGGGTGCTGGGAATGTTCTATATCTTGATATAATCACATATGTTAAAAAACAAAAGCATTGATATGCACCCTTAAAGTTTGTGCAGTTTACTATATGCATGCTATACCTCAAAAAAATAGTTTTATTTTTTAAATTTCAGGCCTCCATCCTACAAAAACTAATGAGGACAGCAAGACAGTGATAAAAGTCTTACCAGGATTCAGCAAGCCAGTCATCAAAGTTAATGAAAATGGAATGAAGTATGAATATGCAGGGGAGAGTTCCTTTGGCCTGTGTGTCTCTCTACTTCATGGCAGTGCTAAGGCAAGAGACCCTTATGGCTAGGCAGAGTTTTTAATTGATACAAGATGAGATAACCTATATCTTACAAGTAGCTCATAAAGACCCCTGAGGCAGAGGCCATACTATCCATCTGGTAACTGAGATCTTTGACCCCATTAAATTTTTATTAAACTCTCTCTCTTTTGACATTTTTTGTCTGCACAACTAATCAAAAGTCACCATTTTTCTTTTAGCTGAAAGTCCTATCCAGCAATTTTGCAATGCTCCTAATTGGAAAACTGGCAATAAGTATCTAACAGTAGGATGGAAAAAAAGCAAAGAAATCCAAATCCTCTGGGTCTATCTTTATAGTTGATAAGCTTCTTTGTATTAGGTAAGGTAAATTAGTTCATATCCAAGGAGAACAGAGACAGTTATGTGGGAAATATTAAAATGCACCTTTGGTGAGGGTGGGTGCCAGATTCCTATTTACAAACAGGAAATTTTTTTTTTCCATAGTGCTCCCTTCTCCAATGCTACAGTAACATTTGGATACATGCATTCGATATAGATTGTTTTAAAAAAAAAAAAAAAAAACACCTACAGGCATATAACTTCTCATTGCCCTCTTCACCCCTTGAGGAAACATCAAGAGAACTTTATCCACAAAGGGCAAATTTTCACAATTTTGACATAACAGAAGCATCTCTAGGGGCTTTTGTTCATAAAATGAACAAAAAACAGTATTTACACTTTAAACTCTTTTTGAAAAAGCTACAAACTTTTGCCTTTAAAAAAAATAACTGTGTGCAATACAGCATTTGCCTGTTATAGGATCTGACATTTAAAAATCCCCATGAAGCATCTTTAATTTATCAAGAAAGAAAGGAAAGAATTGTGCAGCTGAGGAGCTAAACATGGCCCCTTCTTGAAAATATATGAAAAATTCAAAACTAAAACTAAAAAAAGGGGGAGTAGGAAATGTCCTTATGGTCAATTTAAACCAAACTCTACTGAATTTCTTTCCTCCTCCAAATTTGTTCATTGCTTCAGAGAAAAATCAGACTGGCTTACTCTTCAGAAAAACAACTTAGTAGAGAAAAACAACCACTTTTCAAAATACATCTTGGTTATTTTCCTAGACAGATACAGTGTTTCCTCAAAATACTGTTCAAACATGAGGATAGACACTCAATCTTAACCTGGTAGGACCCTACACAGGCTTGTCCCTGAGGGTTGGCCGCTATGAGATGCTCCCAGGCCCTTAGAGAGTCTGGAAAGAGATGTAATACTTCTAGAAAGATTTTTTTTGGTTTTCAAATATTACAGTGCAGATGACAGGGTCTAAAATAAGGGAAATAAAAACAGAGCTTGGAGGTAACAAGAACAGGGGTTCTATTTCCAAGGCTTTCTTCAGCTTTCTGAGACGGGAAAAAAAAAGTTGTGGTTGTTTGTTTGTATATGCTTTTTGGGAGAGATATAAAATGATACCAGTGGTTATAAGGATAGGATCTGGTATCCAAAAAAAAAAGAAAACAGAAAACAAAACCTGTATTTGAATTTCAACTTCACCACTTACTAACTAGAAGGTTGCTAAGCTACTCTTTGTGTCAGTTTCTTCATCTGTAAGATGAAGATAATGACAGTTGTGAGAATTACATTAGTTAGTTAGCACAACAAATTTAAAATGGTGTCTGGTATATAATTAGCACCTAATAAATGCTAGCCAATATAATTGCACTGGAGAAATTCCAGGATCTAGGAAATAGTATGTGGTACATCATGACTAGTGAATAGCTACCTATGGAAGGCAGGAGAAGAGATGGCTACAAGCATTACAAAAACTGGAAGGACATGCCAGAGACACAATTCATCTCAGAGTTAGAACCAATATTCGATGATGACTTTGAGCTTGGGTAAAAATGTGAGGGAACAGGACTGTCTTGAAGCTGTAGTTCACCAATGACCCTTTCAGGAGACCTAAGGACAATCAAAGACTGTAGAGAATCCTTGAGGATTAGCAAATCCTCCTAGTCTAACTTCCTCTGAAGCACTTCCTTATTCTGTCTTCGAGCTTTGGTGGGACTGTAGCTCACATTCACCACTCCCGGCCTGGTGAAAGCTAACTCCATTGTGAGCTACACATTGACTATGCCTCCAACATACTGCCAGTTACACAGAGAATGCCCTCCACCTGGTATTGTGACAATGATCCTTTCGAAGCATTAAATCTTTAGAAACATTCACTTGGAAAGTAATTGGCAAGGTCATTGAGACAAGACAATAAAGGCCCATTATCCTATGTCTAGCGTGACTTCACCCAAACTAATCCAAAGTTTCAAGTATTCCTTTGTGAATCATTTGGATAAGAAGGAGAGCATTATGCAGATATCTTTGTGTACTTTTTACTTCATACCATCCTAGCCTGGATTTAGTCCCTAACTTCAGAAATATATCTCAGAAATTTGATAAGAGAAAGACGAAGCACCAGTTGTGGCCTCCTCTATGTTTCTGTGGCAAATGCCAGCTTGCCAAGAAAGAACAGGTTAGTTTATTTTACCACATGGAAAGATGATCACAGATTACAGATTGCTTCCCTCTGCCTGCAAATGTGCTTAATGCCTGTCCACCAAAGGAAAGGCCCTTCTGTTTTTAATGATTTCAAAATAACATTCCATAGCATCCCTTGGTAATTCATTCCAATATTTTATAGTTTCTTTCTTCTGGTAATTATATCCTCAAATATGTTCACATACATTAACTTATAATAATCCTGCGTAGTGGCCAAGCACGGTGGCTCATGCCTGTAATCCCAGCACTTTGGGAGGCCAAGGCAGGGCAGGCGGATCACGAGATCAGGAGTTCAAGACCAGCCTGGCCAGCATAGTGAAACCCCATCTCTACTAAAAATACAAAAAATTAGCCGGGTGTTGTGGTGGACACGTGTAATCCCAGCTACTCTGGAGGCTGAGGCAGGAGAATTGCTTGAACCTGGGAGGCAGAGGGTGCAGTGAGCTGAGATCGCACCATTGCACTCCAGCCAGGGCAACAGTGTGAGACTCTGTCTCAAAAATAAAATAAATAATTAATTAAAATAATCCTCTGTAGCAAGGATTATACCTATTTTACAGTTGAGGAAATGAAGAACCAAAAAGGGTAACTGACTCGCCAAGATTGCACAGCTGATTAGTAGCAGAGCAAGAATAAGAACCTGAATTCTTGGCTATTATTAAAAAGTCAGAAACTAACAGATGCTAGTGAAGTTGCAGAGAAAAAGAAATGCTTATACGTTGTTAGTGTGAGTGTAAATCAGTTCAGCCATTGTGGAAGACAGTGTGGCAATTCCTCAAAGACCTAAAGACAGAAATACCATTTGACCCAGGAATCCCATTACTAGGTATGCACCCAAAGGAATATAAATCCTTCTGTCATAAAGACACATGCACACATTATGTTCATTGCAGCACTATTCACAATAGCAAAGACATAGAATCAACCTAAATGCCCATCAATGGTAGATAGGATAAAGAAAATGTGGTACATATACACCATGGAGTACTATGCAGCCATAAAAACAAGATCATGTCCTTTGCAGGCACATGGATTGAGCTGGAGGTCATTATCCTTTGCAAACTAACACAGGAACAGAAAACCAAATACCGCATGTTATCACTTATAAGTGGGAGCTAAATGATGAGAACACATGGACACATAAAGGGGAACAACACACACTGGGGCCTATCAGAGGGTCGAGGGTGGGAGGAGGGAGAGGATCAGGAAAAACAGTTAATGGATACTAGACTTAATACCTAAGTGATAAAATAATCTGTAAAACAAATGCGCCATGACATGGGTTTACCTATGTAACAAACCTGCACTGGTACCCTTGAACTTAAAATAAAAGTTAAAAATTTTTATTTAATTTAAAAAAGAACCTGATTCTTTGGATTCTTGGCCTTCTTCAGACTCTTGACCTTCTTCAGACTCTTGGTCTGACTAATGATGCTCCGGGAACCTCCACATCTCCAGCAGAATAAGAACCAGTGTTAAGATATCAGCAAGAACACAATATGTTTGTCTCTTGGTGTACAAAGAGGACTGGTTCCAGGACCTTCCACAGATACTAAAACCCGTGGATGCTTAAGTCTCTGATATGAAATGGTGTAGTATTTGCATATAACCTATGCACATCCTCCCTCATATACTTTAAACCAGGGGTATCCAATTTTTTGGCTTTCCAGGGCCACACTGGAAGAATTGTCTTGGGACACAAATAAAATACACTAATATTAATGATAGCTGATGAGCTAAAGAAAATTGCAAAAAAAAAAATCTCATAACATTTTAAGAAAGTTTATGAATTTGTGTTGGTCCGTATTCAAAGCTGTCCTGGGCCACAGTTTGGACAAGCTTGCTTTAAACCATACCTAGATAACTTATGATGCCTTATACAATGTAAATACTATGTAAATAGTTTGTTTTACAGTATTGGTTTAGGGAATAATGACAAGAATAAAAAGTCTGTACATGTTCAGTACAGATGCAATATTTTAAATATATTTTTGATCCACAGTTGTTTGACTCCATGGATGCAGAACCCACAATACAGAGGGCTGATTGTATAGCCATGAAAGTTTGCTTACCAAGTGGATCAAAGGCCAAAAGTCCCCCTGAGGACAACCATTTCATTCTTGTCATCCCTACATACTATCATTCCCAGAGTGTCCCTATAGTAGAAAGCCCTGCTAAAAAGAAAAGATACAAAAAGCCTACTGAACATTAAAATCACCTTAAGATCATATGCTGATCCATGAAAATAAAAAATAAGACAAGAGTATGTGATTTCCTGCTTTCTAACTTCTCTATATTTACCTCTGAGATAGATACACTCAGAATAAATTGAAGAAAATGAGGCAGAAAAAAGTTTTCAAATATCCTAAAGAAAATGCTTTACCCTTGGCCATGAGCTTCCTTTCCCTTTGAGGATTTCATATCTCTACCTCCCAAAGTTTCTAAGGGAGCCAAAGGTTAGCATTTTAAACATGAGTAAAGAGTGAATCCCACTGCTTTATATGCTTGACACTCAGAAAAGCACATCAGGGTTACAACACAGTACTCTGGCAAGAGCCCTCCCAATACTAAACCAGCATGCTGTTCAAGTGACAAGATAAATGGAGTTTTCCTTATATGATTTCTTACAGTATTTCTTTTTTAATATTAGCTAGAGCCAGGGGAATCTGAAGGCAGGCTCACTCAATAGGAACAAAATTTCCCTTTCATCTGTTATGACTGATATTAACAAGGTTAAATACTTATGTCCTGAAACTCACTTTTAATTAAATATAATGGTCACTCCACCTTACTACCCTTGTTAAAGTCACCGATGACTTCTGCACTTCTAAATCCAATTATCAGCTCTCCGTCTCATCTTACTTGTCCTATAAACAGGCTTTAACATGGCCAATCACTCCCCAAGTCCTCTTCTTCTTCATATGTAGTCACTCTCTTGGTGATCTCATATGAGCTGCAGATAAAACCTGTAGGCAGATGACTCCCAAATTTATTTAGCCAGCTTCGGCCTTTATCTAAAATCTCATACTTGTTTATCTAATTGCATTACATTGATTCCTGTAAAATTCAACATAGTACATTCAAAACTAAATCCTTGGTATTCTCTCCCAAACCTACTCCCTTACAGCCTTCCATCTCAGTAGATGGTAATTCCATCCTTCTAACTACTCAGGCCAAAAAATCCACAGTCAATCCTCCAGGGTATCCTGTTGGCTCTGCCTCTAAAACGTATCCATATCCACAATCTGATCACTTGTCATTGTGAGACACCATCATCTACCTCTCACCTTTGATTATTTTGACAGCCTCCTGACAGGAGTCTCTTTGCCTTGCCTCACTACAGTCTCTTTTCTTTTTTCTTTCTTCTTTCTTTCTTTCTTTTTTTTTTTTTTTTTTTTTTTTTTGAGTTAGAGTCTTGCTCTGTCACCCAGACTAGAGTACAGTGGCATGATCTCAGCTCACTGCAACCTCCACCTCCCAGTTCAAGCCATTCTCCTGCCTCAGACTCCCAAGTAGCTGGGATTACAGGCATCCACCACCATGCCAGACTAATTTTTTTTTTAATAGAGACAGGGTTTCACCATGTTGGCCAGGCTGGTCTCGAACTCCCGACCTCGTGATCTGCCCACTTTGGCTCCCAAAGTTCTGGGATTACAGGCATGAGCCACCGCACCCAGCTACAGTCTCTTTTCAACAGGACAGACAGTGATCCCTTTAAAATGGAAGTCAGATCATGTCACTCCTCCATTTAAAACCCTCTGATAACTGCATTTCCTTTAGCATAAAACCCAAACCCTTATAGTGGCTTATATGGCCCTGCATAATATAATCTGCAACTTCATCTTCTATCTTTCTCTCTCCTGCTCTCTTCTAGCTGCTCTGGCCTCCCTGTCATTCTTCAAATTCACCAAGCATACTTCCTCTTTAGATTCTTTATACTGGCTATTCTGCCTGGAATGGTCTTGACTCAAATATTGAAAGAGCTAAATCCCTCACCTTCTTCAATCTCTTTGCTTCTGTCTTGCCTTCTCAATGAGTATTTCATTTACCACCTTTGTAAATTTTAACCTCCCCCTCCCAACTTGGCAGTCCTGAGTCTTCCTTATTCTGCTCTAACTTTTTAATTTTTCTTAGAAACGTATCACTTTCTACATATATAGTTTACTTATTTATTATGATGATCATTTATTTTCTGGTCTTCCTCTCTAGAATGTAAACTCCATGAAGGCAGGGATCTCTGTTTTATCTAAGTGCAAGAACAGTGTGTAGCATATAGAAGATATTCAGTAAATATTTGTTGACTAATAATTTGTAAGGACTAATAATTCCTTACATTTTTATAGTGTTGTATGCTTCTAGTGCTTTCACATGGTATCCCATTTAATCATCTTAATTACTATATGAGGTGGGTAGGGCAACACAGAATTTATCTCCATTTCACATTTAGGAAAATTAAAATCCAGAGTGGTAAAATGATCTACCCAAGAGTTATTCTACATAGCTGGAATGTGGTAAAACCAGAAACCTAGTTTTGCACTCTTTTTCTGCAGCCTCCAATATTATACTGCAAAGCCCGTAGTCCTTGAGGAAAGACCTTCCAGATTCTTTGTTAGGAAGGGGACATGCCCAGCTTGTGCCACTAACCCAGTGCCTTGAAGCTTAATGTGTTTTACCAGCAAATGCAAAGTCAATTAAAGACCTGAGCTTATGTGGGGAATCGCCTTGTGAATATGAGAGAGAATGATTCCCAAATGGCACTCTCTCCAAGAAAGAAAGAAAGCAACATTTGAATATCCCAGCTACTTAGTGGAATAAATTATTCATTTCTTGCTAACTAGCTCTGCCTTCCTCTGGCATTACCCACTAAACCAAACAGTTCTCCAAAGCAATGTAATAGCATAAAGGAGAAGTGAGAGTCCAAAAAGGTATCTGCGACCTAACATACATCTCAGTGGCCTCTTCCACTGTGCCACCATCTAAGCCACTAACTGCCCATGTTGAAACTTTCCCACATTGCCACTGCCAAACCAAAAGAATGGAGACTGTCCCTTTAAATGTACCACCAAACAAGAAGCTGGTGTTTACTTGGCAGGGGAAGAACAAGATACTTTCATGCTTGGCATACTGCTACCATTGGCATCTAACCCAGAAGCTGCTGCATTCTGCAGGGGTGGCAACTATTTTGTCCTCAGGATAACATAGTGGAAGATGCAGCTATATTTACATACAGGCTTTTTAATAGAGATGCCTGTCACCCCTGGTAAGCTCACAGGAGGCAACAGAAATGGCACAGTCAGAAAAAGGCAAGCCAAGTCCTCAGTACCTTCTGGCAACTGAATCCACAGTACCAGAGAGGGAGGCCTTGATCTCTTTCTCTGGCCCCCAGAATGTCTTATACCAGGGGTATATCCAGAAACCCTCTGAAGTATTACTGAGTAGACCGGGTTTGTCTTCAGTGCCCTTGTCAGAACTGTCTTTTCCAAGATCACACCAAATCGAGTAGTTGAGGCTTGACTCTACTAAGTCAACGCTGATGCAAACCTCAACAAATATCTCACAATGAAACAGCATGCAACAATTCAATAAATAAAACCTCAGGCTGAAAAAAAGAAGTGTCATTGCAAGCACAATCTACCAAACGCTTAACAGATTTTAGATAATGCATGGATGCAAAATCACTGAAACATGCAGAAACGTACAACAACCTTGGCTACATGGGTATGCACTGAAGTATCTGACACTGAGGAAGTAGGAAGGATGGAAGAAGAGACATTATTTTATTTTATTTTATTGACAGAGTTTCGCTCTTGTCACCCAGGCTGGTGTGCAATGGCATGATCTTGGCTCACTGCAACCTCTGCCTCCCAGGTTCAAGCAATTGTCCTGCCTCAGCCTCCCGAGTAACTGGGATTACAGGTGCCCGCCACCATGCCCAACTATTTTTTGTATTTTTAGTAGAAACAGGGTGTCACCGTGTTGGTCAGGCTTGTCTCAAACTCCTGACCTCAGGTGATCCAGCTATCTCAGCCTCCCAAAGTGCTGGGATTACAGGTGTGAGCCACCAGGCCTGGCCGAAAAAACATTATTTTTAAGGGGAATATTGACTTTGAAGGCAGAGAAACCGAGGTTCAAGTCTAAAAGTTTTCTTGCCTTAGATCACTTAAGCTCACTATGACTCACTTTCCTGATCAGAAATAAGGATGATGACAATAAGCGAGTACTAATTTTGTGATGTAGACAATGTTTAACTATGGGGAGAAGCCCTCTTGCTTTAGTTTTTTAAAAAGTGTGGCTTTTGAGTTTAAACATAGATTTAAACTGCACTGCTGATACTAATTGTATGGCATTGCAGAAGGCACTTATTCTCTCTAAACCTGAGTTTATTCATCTATATTTTGAGGATGATGTTGACACCTATCTCAAGTGGATGCTCTAATAATCAAACAAGATAATGTTATGAATGTGTTTTATAAGCCATGAACTCCAAGACAAAGAAAAGTTGTTTTTTTTTTTTAAAAAAAAAAAAAAAAAAAAAAAAAACCTTTGATTAGAGTGGCCAACCAATCTGATTTTCCAGGAATAAGGGGTTTTCCAAGACCCAGAGTTTTCAATGCTAAATATAGAAAATCTTAGGCAAACCCGGATGAGTTGGGCACTCTAGTCTTGACTAACCTTTAATTAGGCCAATGTCCTCACTAGACCTTAACTGAGATGGCTAGGCCTTAACCAGATTTAGTCCTTGGCCCTGCCTTAACTAGACTCTTACTAGGACTTAACTAAGCTTACCCCTTTCTAGACCTAACTGGGTTAAATAGGCCTTAAATAGACCCAGGTCCTTGCTACACATTAAATTAGAAATGAATAGGCCTTCTCTAGACTTAGGTCCTGGCAATGCCTTATCTAGACTGATTAGATATTAACTAGGCATAGTCCCTGGCTAAGCTAACTGGGCTGTGGCTAGGACTCAACTAGGCGTAAGCCTGGTTCCACCTTCACTGAGTTGACTAGGCTTTAACTAGGCTTAAGCCTTGCTTTTGCCTTAACTAGACTCTGACTAGGCTTTAACAAGACTTAAGACCTGCATTTGCCTTAACTAGACTCTGACCAAGCTTTAACTAGACTTTGGCCCTGGACAGGCCTTAACTGGGCTGGCAATCTTAACTAGGATGACTAGGCCCTAAGTAGGCTCAAACTCTGGCTAGAACCTAACTAAAGTTTGACCACAGCTTTTCTAGGCTTAGACCTTGACTAGGCCTTAACTGGGTCCAGGTTATACCTTAACTAAACTCTTTGTCTCCTTTAGAATTATGCCCTAGATAGGCCTTAACCATGCTTTGACTAGGCCTTAAGTAGGCTTATCCTCTGGATAGGCTATAACTGAGCTAATTAAACCTTAACTAACATTGGCCCTCACTAGGCTTTAACTGGGCTGGTGAGACCTTAATTGTGTTACACAGCTCTTAACTAGTCTCAGACCTTTGCTATACTTTAACTAGACTCTGACTAGGCCTTATCTAAACTTAGGTTATGACTAGACCTTACCCAGGCTTAGTCCTTGGCTAGGCTTCAGCTGGCTTCTGACTAAACCTTAACTGGACTTTGGCCCTGGTTAGACTGTAACTAGGCTGGCTAGGTTTAAACTGGGCTCAGGCCATTGTTATACTTTAAACTATATTTTTATGAGGCCTTAACCAAGATGGCTAGCCTTTAATTAGGCTTGGGCCCTGGATGTACCTTTAAAAGGTTCTGTTTACACCTTAAGAAGCTAGGGCCCGGCACTACCTTAACTAGTTTCTGATTAAATACTTAAGTAGATTTAGGCCTTAACTGGGCTCTGACTAGGCCCCTAACTAGCTCTGACTAAATATAAACTAGGCTTAGGACATGAATAGTCCTTAAAAATACTCTGATAATACCTTAACCAAGTCAGTTAGCTTTTAATTAGGCTTATGCTGTGGCTATACCTTAATAAAACTCTAGCCAGGCCTTAAATAAACTTAAGCCCTGACTATACCTTAACTAGTTTCTGCCTAATACTTAACTAAACTTAGGCCTTACCTAGGCTCTGACTTCACCTTAATTAGGCTTAAGCCATGACTAGGCCTTAACTGGGCTGTAACAAAGTCTAAACTAGTGTTAGGTAATGGCTAGGCCATAACTGGGCTTTGACTCACACTTAACTAGGCTGAAGCCCTGCCTATACCTTGATTAGGCTTCACTACATCTTAACTAGGCTTAGGTCCTGGCCAAGTGTTAACTAAGTTCTGATTAGGACTAAACTATATTTATAACCTTGCTAGGACTTAAGTAGACTAGAACTACAACATAATTAGGCATAGGCCCTGGCTAGGACTTAACCTGGCTCTGACTAGACCTAAATTAGGCTTAGACCCTGGCTAGGGCTGAACTGGCTTCTGACTAGACCTAACCTAAGTTTAGGCATTGGTTATGCTTTAACAATACACTGATGAGGTCTTAAGCAAGCTAGCTAGCTTTTAACTAGGCTTAGTCCTTGGCTATACTTTATCAAAATTCTGACAGGCTCTTAACTATGTTTAGGCCCTGGCTAGGCTTTAACTGGCTTAACTAGACCTGAATTAGGCTTAGGCTCTAGCTAAGTCTTAACTGGGCTAACTAGGCCTTAACTAGGTTAAGGCTTTGACTCAGTCTTAACTAAGTTCTGACTAGGACTAAACTACACTTATGATCTTGCTAGGGCTTAACTAGACTAGGACTGGAAATTAACTAGGTTTAGACTCTGGCTAGGGCTAAACTGGACTGACTAGGCATTAACTAGGCATTGGCCCTGAATAGGTCCTAGTTGGGCTGACTAGAACTTAACTAGCCTTTGACTAGACCTAAATTAGGCTTAGGCCTTGCCTAGGGCTGAATTGGGTTCTAACTGGACCAAAACTAGACTTGGGCACCAATTATGCTTCAACAATATCCTAATGAGGTATTAACCAAGCTAACTAGATTTAACCGTGCAATCTAGACCAGAAGTAGGCTTAGGCTCTGACTAGGTCTTTTTTTTTTTTTTTTTTTTTTTAAACAGTCTTGCTCCATTTCCCAGGCTGGAGTGCAATGGCACGATCTCGGCTCACTGCAACCTCCGCCTCCCAGGTTCAAGCGATTCTCCTACCTCAGCCTCCTGAGTAGCTGGGATTACAGGCACCCACCACAATGCCCAGCTAATTTTTGTATTTTTAGTATAGATGGGGTTTCACTATGCTAGTCAGGCTGGTTTTGAACTCCTGACCTCAGGTGATTCTCCTGCCTTGGCCTCCCAAAGTGCTGGGATTACAGGCATGAGCCACCGTGCCCAGCCGGCTCTGACTAGGTCTTAATTGGGCTGACTAGGACTTAACTAGACTTAGGCTCTGTCTCCACCTAACTGATTTCTGAGTAGGCCTTAAGTGGGCTTAGCCCCTAGTGAGATTGTAACCAGGCTGCCTAGGCATTAACTGGGCTGAGCAAGCCTTAACTAGGCTTTGGTCTTGGCCAAGTCCATGGCTAGAGCTTAACTATGCTTAAACCTCAGGTAAGCCTTATCTAAGCTGAAGTGCTGGCTAGGCCTTAACCAGACCTTGGCCCTGGTCTTGTCTTGATTAAGCTGTAGTCAGGCCTCGGCTAAATTCCAGCTACTCTTTCGTAAGGATCACCTCAATAATATATTACCTCCAGCCCTCAGCTCCTCCAGTTTGTATCTGCCATTACCTCAGTTATCCTGCAGTTTCAGGCCCTACTCTGGGTCATAAAGAAGTCAGAGGCAGGACCCCTACCTTACCACACTGCAACAGGAAACAGACTGCTTGTAGGCTCTTTGCAGCCAGATGCACTTATAGTATAAAACAGGAAGCAACCCCTGAATTGACACTCCCAAGAAATCAGGGGGATACTCTTTTATGTAACACTCCACTCAGAATTATATTTTTATTTCAGCCAATGAGAATGGTCTGTAAAACTTCTTCCAGGACACCAACATTTTGTAATAAGGTTGTAACAAACTTAAAACATAACATAGCATTCCTAAGTACAGTACAGCAGGTGACTCTATGACTTTTGGCCATAATGTGCAATTGGCAGTTTAGAAGAGAGATCTTCTTACCTACCTTACCACACTGCAACAGGAAACAGCCTGCTTGTAGACTCTTTGCAACCAAATGTATTTATAGGACAAAATAGGAAGCAACCCCTGTACTGACACCCCCAAGAGACCAGGGGACACTCTTGTATGTAACACTCCACCTGGAAGTATATTTCTATCTCAGTCAATCAAAATGGTCTGTACAACTGTTTCCAGGACACTGACATTTTGTGACAAGTTAGTAACAAACTTATGTAACAAGTTTGTAACAAACTTAGAACACAGCATTCCTAAGTACAGTACAGGAGGTGATTCTATGGCTTTTGCCCATAATGTGCAATTGGCAGTTTAGAAGAGAGATCTTCTTACCTACCTTACCACACTGCAACAGGAAACAGACTGCTTGTAGGCTCTTTGCAGCCAGATGTATTTATAGGATAAAACAGAAGCAACCCCTGAATTGACACCCCCAAGAAACCAGGGAACACTCTTGTATGTAACACCCTACCCAGAAGTATATTTCTATCTCAGCTGATCAAAATGGTCTGTACAATTGCTTCCAGGACACCAACGTTTTGTAACAAGTCTGTAACAAACTTAGAACATAGCATTCCTCAGTATGGGAGCAGACTCTATGACTTTTGCCCTTAATGTGCAATTGGGAGTTTAATTACCTTACCACACTGCAACAGGAAACAGAATTCTTATAGGCCCTTTGCGACCAGATGTATTTATAGTATAAAACAGCAAGCAAACCCTGAATTGACACCCCCAAGAAACCAGGGGATACTCTTCTATGTAACACTCCACCTGGAAGTATATTTTTATTTCTGCCAATCAAAATGGTCTGTGCAACTTCTAGGACACCGACATTTGGTAACAAGTGTGTAACAAACTTAAAACATAGCAGGCCGGGCACAGTGGCTCATGCCTGTAATCCCAACACTTGGGGAAGCCAAGGCGGGTGGAGCATGAGATCAAGGGATTGAGACCATCCTGGCCAACATGGTGAAACCTTGTCTCTAGTAAAAATAAAAAAAGTTAGCTGGGCGTGGTGTTGTGTGCCTCTAGTCCCAGCTACTTGGGAAGCTGAAGCAGGAGAATCACTTGAACCCAGGAGGCAGAGGTTACAGTGAGCAGAGATTGCACCACTGCACTCCAGCCTAGTGACAGAGTGAGATTCCGTCTTAAAAAAAAAAAAAAAAAAAAATGAAAGAAAACCACAAAACAGCATAGCATTCCTAAGTACAGTACAGGAGGCGAATCTACAGGTTTTGCCCATAATGTACAATTAGCATTTTAGAAGAAAGATCACCAATGCACTAGAATTGCAGTAAAGGGAGTGTAAGCTTCACCAAGCTGAACTTTGAGCATTTGTAGAACCTATGAACTCTCCACAGTTAGTTATCAGTTCCATTGTGAGGAAGTAGCCAATCTGACATATACTGGCTTAGCCTGCTATAGGATACTGAAATACTTGTTTAATGACCCAGCAACAGGATGATAAATCCAGACCAGAGAATAGGCAATCATTCCTGTCTATTAACTTCATGGATTCCTAGTGATGAAAAGACTGGTAATTGGTTCCAACCTTGGCTATATTACTTAGTTTGGGAGCATTTATTTGTATATACACACATCTTCTGGTAAAATCCATTTGATTCATTGCACATTGGGAGTTCACTTTGGCCCAACTAATCATTTTTGTCGTCTGTACCAAGTTCTAAGTTAAACTTATATCGGCCTGTACAGTCCTATTAACCTTTTCAAGTACACAGTGACTTAGATATCAGTCCTGCATGAACTAACTGAAGTTTGTAGGTTCTATTCAGAGCAAAGCAGGTAAGCAGCTCTGTTCACAGGATAATGCCCGGACAGGTCCTGTGGCTGTGGGATGTAACCAGTCTTTACATTAAGCTATGTATAGCAGTATGTCAAAAGAACTGATCTGGGCACCAGAACTGGAAAGTTAATACATTCATTCATTCATCCCACAAATATTTATTAATCATCTTCTGTGTGCCAGATATTATCCTGAGACTGGGAATATGATGGCAAGCACATATAGCCACAACCCTTGACCTAATGGAGTTTTCATTCAACAAACAAAATCAGGAGAGGATCTGCACAGCCATGAGTTGAAGCCTAGATTAAAACAATCTGTATGCTACAGGGCAAGGTCAGATGTGATAGGCAAAGCCTACAATGACAGAACAGCTGTAGGAAAATAGCCATGTGGTTAAAAAAAAAAAAAAACAGCAGCAACAAATGAACATAATCTTCATTTTAAAAATATGAAAACAGAGATGTTTCCTAATATCACCACCACCACTACCATGTCATTCTGAGAAAGCCATTTATATTTTTTGGTCTTCGATTCTTCCTTCTATAAAATGGAATCACTTACCCATTTGAAAAAAAAAAAGAAGAGAAACTGGACTAGGTAAGTAAATCCTAAATCACACTAGCAAAATGGATAAGAGCCACAGGCTTTAGAGTTGAACAGATGGGGGCTTGAATCTCGGCTCTTGTCACCTTGTAGCTATATGCCCCGGCAAGATTTAACCTGAATGAGCCTCATATTTCTTTCTCTGTAAAAAGAGGATAGATACTAATCATGCCTATATCAGGCTGTCATGGGGACAACATCTGAGAAAACATGGAAAATGCTTACTGCAATAAATTGCCATGCTCTGTTAAGAAACAGGAAGAATGAGCTATGCCTTGCACAACCTTGATTATTTTTATTTGGATGCATAACTCTTTAGTGTCTTAAGAGTATTTAGCAGGTACTTGATAAAGAAGTGCTGACTGGTTTATTGGACTTCACCATAGGGCAGTAAGAAGATTCACAGGGCAATAGCAAGGACCAAAGCCTGGAAAAGGTGAGAGAACACGGCAAGAGATCAGCGATTTTCCTTATCCTCACTCTTAGTCCAGCTTAAGCCGCATCCATTCATTCCCTGTGACCATAACAAATAAACATCTTTCTGGGACCACAGGCCCCATTGGAATGATACATAAAGTCTCAGGAAGACATTTCAAGTTCAACCTGAAGAATGAGAGTTAAGGTCTCCTGAATTCTCTGCTCTGAATGAGCACTGAAACCTTCTCCACCTTTCTTTTACAACTCTCCCTCTTTTTCTCTCTCTTTCCATTCTCTGGCCAATCTCTGAGGAGGCTACCAGCAGAGTTACAATCTAATACTTGAAAGATGCTTTGAAAAGAATAAATGTTATTAACTATTAGTTGCACTGTATGAACAAATTCATAAATACTTCCCTTACTGTTGCAGAAACAGTACACACGGCTGCTGTGACTAGACCTCTTTCTAGCTTAACTTTGATATTCCAGATCATAAGGGAAGTTATGTTGGCATTATTTCAGTATTTGGTGTGTAAGTGCAAGTGCGGAGCCATTCACTCACTCCAGGGAGAAGCAAAGAAAGGAATGACTTTAAGGGTCTCAAAACTGAAAATAAATAACCAAGAAGGTTATACATATCTTTCTGTAGGCTGTGAACTGGGTAATAGTGTTTCTCACTCAAGGAAGACTTTGCATTGCCCCTGCTGAAGGACAAAGGGATAAACAGACTAGGCCCAGATCACCTAAAGCAGTGGTTCTCAGGGCTGATTTCCCTCCCCACCACCCCTCCACCCACCTGTCTGCCCACCAGGAGCATTTGACAATGTCTGGAAAGGCTTTTGGTTGTCACAATTGAGGGGAGGTACCATTATCAATTAGTGGGTAGAGGCTGGGGAAATACAAAACACCCTACAGTACACAGAATAGTCTCCAAGAATGAAGAATTATACAGCCCCCAAAGCCAATAGTGTTCAAGTTAAGAAAATCTGACCTGGAGAATCTTTCCATCCTAACAACCAGCAAATATTTCTGAAGGTCTTTCTTGTGGCCACTGTGATTTACTATATAAGCCATAGTCTCTGCCCTAAGGAAACTTAGAGTCTAACAGGGAGATCAGCCAAGCACACTGAAGCAATCAGGAAATAATGAAGTATATCAATTAGTTTTTTTTTTTTTTCTACAGAGTATGGTCTAGCCTCTGGGTTGTATAGGAGCATTTTTAAATTTTATTTTATTTTTAAATGACATAATAATTGTATTTATTTATGGGATAGAATGTGATATTTTGATATATGTTTACATTATAGAAGGGGGAGAACAGCAGGCATATGAAGTTCAGGAAAACTTCCAAGAAGAGTTGGATCTTGAGCTGATGTTTGAAGGAGGCTGTTACTCTTTCCCTTCTCCTCACTGCTGGCAGAAACGTGAATCTAAGATTGCTGCCCATACTTCTTTACTTCCCACTCTCTGTCAGTATCTTGTAATCTGATTTCAGGACTCCATAGAAAATTTATTTTTCTTAATCACCAGAACCTATCACCTATCCTCAATATTAATCTACATCAACCCTCATCTTTTAAAATTTTCCTTCTTTATTGACTTCTGTGACATCATCATTGTGTTCTGGTCCACTTTTGACTTCTCATGGCTCAGCCTCAGGTTTCTTTTTACAGCTAACCTACATAGGTAGGTGTGCAGCCACCTCCAGCCTGCTGCCTTTTTCTTTCTCACAATTTCCTCTTAATTATTTTATTCATTCATTTCTGTCCCTTCTCATTCCACAAAGGATTTGCGGTAGTTACAATCTCATACTATGCATTTTTCCTTAATTATTATACCAACTCCTGTGGTTTCACCCATTATCTCTACATAGGCAACTCCCCAAGCTGTGCCTCTGACTCTGACTCTGATGTCCTTCCTACACACCACACTACCTGCCTGATCACCTACTGAACACCATCCATATATGCCTCAAATCCAGCATATCCTAAACTTGAGGTTTACCCAGGACTTAGTTTTAGCACTGAAAGTTCCATGTCCTCAGAATTCCCTCAACCCCGAGCAAACCAGGACAGTAAGTCACCACAACAAAAATGAACTCAACAGTGTCTGTTCCAAACCCAGTCTTCCTCATGAACTCCTAATTCCTCTCCATCATTTAGTAGCAGAGATATCCTCCTTCTGCATAAACCTCAACTCTTCTTTGCCTTCCATCTACTCATGCAACTGATTGCCAGATATTGTCAATTTTATCTCCAAAATATCTGCTTTACCATCACTTCCTTTCAACTTCCACTGCTCTAATTCAGGTCTTTATTACCTCTAACCTATACAATTACAGGAGACTCCTAATCAGTCCCCCTGCCTCCAGGCACTCTATCACCCTACTCCCATCCCTTTTGCCAATTCACCTTCCAAACTGCAAAGACTGATCATTCTGAAACACAAATGTGATCATCTATAGATAATACTCTTCAAATCAATATTGAAGTTTTATAGAATGAACTCTGAGAACAGCATTAAACTCAGGCTCCCAGGCATTTGAGCATGATGACTACACAATATGACACTTAAGAAATGTTGTTATGAATGACTAAAATACACGGAGTATTAATATGAGCTCTAAGTGAAAGGGAAAATCAAAAGAAAACAAAAACCACCACCATACCCTTGAGAAGCCAGGAACTGAGTTTGTCGGTTCCAGTTTTGCATCTTTTCATTTCTTTGGAGAAGTATATGATAACCACAGTTAAGGAAAGTAAATACTGCCAGGGAATTCTGGGTGGTAGAGACTCATTAAAGCCTTGATATTCATGTGAAACAGAATCATCTGGAAGTCATATTATGCGGAAACTAAACTTGAGAGAGAATTCACTTGTTCCCTCAGGGCGTTAGGTATTAATTCATCTGTGGTCCTACTCCCTAGTTACCTCTGCTGCAAGAGCCATAGGCCTTCCATCTCAGACTGGCACGGAAAAAGAGAATTTACATGAATGATGTCTATATCAGTGACAGGAAATATGTATCCCACTTGAATAAGGGGTATGGTGCTCCCAATATAGATTATGAAAAATGAAAAACTGCCAGGTGAAGAAGGCAAGCGCTTTCCCTAGAGGAGAGAGAGCTCATCCTTTCCTCTCTGAGGAAAACTTACCTATCCTCTGTCTTCTCTCATAGACTTGCAAGTGGCAAATTGTTTATGAAGCAACTCACCTTAGGAGTGAGGGGTTGACCTTCACAGAGATGTTAGAAAAAGATGGCTACCACAAACATCAGAGACGTAATCCAAAGGCTTACCTCTCTAATGGTAGGGATTTTCATCACATGGTAGGTAACCTCCTCTTCCGTCTACATAAATAAGAGATATAGCTCCCACCTCTTCAGAAACCTCTTCCAACTGTGGTCCTGCGTTTTCTGCTTGCCACATTTGTTTTTTCTAATTTTTTTTTTCTCCCTAGCTTAATAGGACATTGAAACATTGTTGTGTTTCATTTATCTCCCAAAGACCTTGCCTGTGAAATTTATTATCCTTTCATTTTAGGTACTTCCCAGTCAGAAACCCACATGCACACACACAGACACACACACCACGAACAAAAACACATCCCTTCTTTGTTTAATAGCATCAACACCCTCCCGCTCCCTCAACCTGGGAGATGTGAACAGCCATGGTTGCTACCCTAAAGGAGTTTAGGATCTAATCAGAGGCTTCAACCAAGCACAACTAAGAACAAAGAAGTATATCTGACAGTCATATTTTTTCTACAGTTGCTGCAGGAACTAGGAGAATGGGGAGGTCAGCATAAACTGCAATATTTAAGAAAACATCACATTAATCAAAGAATGGAATCAGAGTCCATTGAAGTACAACACAAGGGAAGGATTTTGAAGACACCAAAAAAAAAAGAAAGAAAGAAAAAAGACAAACATCACAGAACGGGGGACTTTCTTCCTGGGCCCCACACATACACACTTCATTGTGGTCATATATGGTTCTGGCTTAAAGCTTTTAATGGCTTATACTAGAGTGAATCCTCTGCTGTCAGTCCCCCTCCAGGCCAAAACCACCCTGTTCACTGCCCTGTCCTACTAATCCTCATACTTCTACCTCCAGCCCTAAACTTCAGTCTTTTCTTCAACAACTCAGGGCACTAGAAATGTCAGCAAGAATAAGAAAAAGACAAATACAGGTATTTGGTATTTAAGTGAACATTCACTATGTGCCAGGCACACAGCCACATTCTATCTGTTCTTATTGCTACTCCAAGTAATTTAACTACCATTTTTAAGAGTTTACTATGTGCCAGGCAACCAAAACTGCTAAGAACTTTTCATGCATAGTAGCTCATTTAATCCTCATAGCTACCCTATAAGCAGTATTATTATTCTCATTTTACAGAGGAGGATACGGAGGCAGAGAGAAGTAGAAGAACTTGTCCAAAGGAATACTATTAATTAATAAATGGCAAAGCCAGAGTCGGACCTCAGGTCTGTCTTACTCCAATGCCTACATACCAGAGACTGTATAGTGTTATGGTTATAACAGGACCCAGAACTCTTTGTATACAGGGCCCATAGCAAATATTTTAGACACTGTTGACCATATGGTCTCTGTTGTAATTACTCAACTCTGCACAAAAGCAACCACAGGTAATACATAAACAAATGAATGTGGCTGTATTCCCATAAAACTTCATTTACAAAAGCAGGCAATGGGCTAGATTTAGCCGAGAGGTTATAGTTTGATGACCCCAAGTTAGAGCACTAGTGGTATACTCAGATAGACCTGGGTTCAAAACCTGGCTCTCACCACTTAACTAGACAAAACATTTAGTCTTGCTGTGTCTCAGTTTCTTCATCGGTAGAACAGCAACAATACCACCCTCACAGAGCCATCATGAGGATTAAGGATTAAAGGCATGCTTGGCACATAGTCAACTTCTCAGAAAGTCATTATTATTAAAAGCCCACCACATGCTGGCCCCTAGAAGGAAGGAGAAAGGACGAGGATTAGAATAATTACAACTCTCTTTAAAATCAAGCTACCTGGGCCCCTACGGTCTTGATACTCCACAGAAATAATTACTCTCTCAGGATTCCAGCTAATTTGATTCTCCCTTCAGCTACATGAACCATGTTCTCTTGTGAGTTTAGTTTCCTGTTTCAGTCATTAGCAAGAAAGTCTCTTGACTTCATTATAGCTTTTGTCAGGCACTGGGAACCCTATCATGGTAGAACAGGAATCTGATTTTGTTATTATCTGTTAGGTGATCCCTTCAGGAATGAGATTCTGACCACTGAAGTCATGCCTGTGTCCCAAGTACTTGGCGTGGGGCCTGGCACAGAGTGGGTGCTCAGTGAATGTTGCTGGCTTAATTGAACTGGCTACATTTGGGGTGGTCTTACCTGGAAACAGATGGAAAATGACTTCTTAAAAGCCCTCCAAGCATTGAGGATCCTTCCTTTCTCTATCAGAGAAAGATAGAATGTGTGGCGAGGGCAAGAAAGGTGTAGGAGTGTGGTGGATGGTTGGAGGGGCAGGGAAGAACAGCACATACTGTTCCTGGTTACATTAAGCACACAGTAGCCAAGATGCATTCGTGTCTTTAGGCCATGTTCCTGAATAATAACCTGGTAAAAGCCATTTTGAGCAAGTTTTATTTTTTTGCTTTTTTATTTCACATTTTATTTATTTATTTATTTAGAGACGAAATTTTGCTCTTGTCGCCCAGGCTGGAGCACAATGGCGCGATCTCAGCTCACTGCAACCTCCGCCTCCCGGGTTCAAGCGATTCTCCTGTCTCATCCTCCCTAGTAGCTGAGATTACAGGTGCTCACCACCACGCCCAGCTAATGTTTTGTATTTTTAGTAGAGACGGGGTTTCACTATGTTGGCCAGGCTGCTCTCAAACTTCTGACCTCAGGCAATCCACCCGCCTTAGCCTCCCAAAGTGCTGGGATTATAGGCATGAGCCACCATGCCCAGCTTCAAATTTTATTAAAGGGCACACGTGTAGGTTTGTTACATGGGTAAATTGCTCAGTACTGAGGCTAGGGGTCTCAAAGATCCCATCACCCAGGCAGTAAACATAATACCCAACAGGTGGTCCTTCAGCCTAAGCCCCCATTTCTCCCCTATCTAGTGATTCCCAGTGTCTGTTGTTCCCATCTTTACATTAATGTGTATTCAATGTTTAGCTCCCACTCATAAGTGAGAACATGTGGTATTTGGTTGTCTGTTCCTGCATTAGTTTGCTTAGGAATCACCTCCAGCTCCATCCATGTTGCTGCAAAGGACATTTCATTCATCTTTATGGCTGCAAAGTATTTTGTAGTGTCTATGTATCACATTTTCTTTATCCAGTCCACTGCTGATGGGCACTTGGGTTGATTCCATGTCTTTGCTATTGTGAACAGCACTGCAATGAGTATGCAGGTATAGGTATCTTTTTGATAGAATGAATTATTTTCCTTTGCATATACACCCAGTAGTGGGATTGCTTCATCAAATGGTAGCTCTATTTTATGTTCTTTAAGAAATCTCCAAACTGCCTTCCACAGTGGCTGAACTAGTTTGCATTCCCAGCAACAGTGTATGTGTTCCCTTCTCTCCACAGCCTCACCAACATCTGTTGCTTTTTGACTTTTTAATAATCGCCATTCTGACTGGTATGAGATGGTATTTCATTGTGGCTTTGATTTTCATTTCTCTGATGATTAGTGAGGTTGAGCATTTTCTTATATGTTTATTGGCCATTTGTAGGTCTTCTTTTGAGAAGTGTCTGTTCATGTCCTCTGAACGAAAGTTTTTTGCTTTGAATCAAAAGCATGCTTAGGCAATCTTCCATCTCAGCTTTCAAAAATACCCTGAGATACCTCAACTTGTCAGTCAGCCCTGAAAAAGCCATACTTCCTGCAATCCTGACTTGCCAATCTTTCTCAATGAAAAATTCTCTCTTTTATCTACCAAGTTGTCTCCAATCCTCTAAAATGTGTCTTGTATAAATTCAGTTTGTTCACTCTGGAATTTGTTAGACTTATTTATAGGATCTGACTATACAATGAGGACTGTACTGACTGCAATTGGATGTACTTCTCCAACACGCTATTCCTCCCCTACCTCACCATCCCTACCACCTACTACCACCACTATCAGTCTCCTTTCCAGAATTCTAAGCCAGTAATTGGCATGACAGAACATACCCTCAAAACATCCACAGGAACAAATAATGGAAACAGTGCTGATGCATGCAAACTCTGTCTAGGCATCAACTAGGTATTCTAGTTCATTCTGTGTTGCTAAAAAAGAATACCTGAGGCTGGGTAATTTATAAAGAATAGCAGTTTATTTAGCTCACAGTTCTACAGGCTGAGAAGTTCAAGGGCATGGTCCTGATTTCTGGAGAGGGCATTTGTTCTGTGTCACAACATGGCAGAAAAGGTCAAAGTGAAAGCAGACAGGTGTGAAGAAAGGAAAACCTGAGGGGCATCCTGGCCTTATTACAACTCACTCTCAAGGAAACAAATCCATCCCTGCAAGAACTAATACAGATTTACAGGAGTGAGAACTCACTCCTGCAACAACAGCCATTCATGAGGGATACACCCTCATGACCCAAACACCTTTCACTAGGCCCCACCTCCCAACACCACCACACTGGGGACCAAATTCAAAATTAGTTTTGGTGGGGACAAACAAACCATGTCCAAACCATAGCACATGGAGTGTGTCAAATCACATATACAGCCACTTAAAGACTACATATCCAGAAGTGACAATTCTACATCTCATAAGTCATAATGATGAAAAGAGCTAACATTTATTGAGTGCTTTCTTGTTTAATTCTCACAGTAATCCATGATGAAAAATAATAACACTGGCTTCCTAGTTGTCGGGCATTTAATTAACTCTCTTAATCCTCATAATGACCTCATGATGTGAGTTACCATTCTAATCCTCATTTTGCCGATAAGGAAACTGAGGGCTGGAGAGGTTAAGTAACTTGCCCAAGGTAATCCAGTCAGGAACTGGTGGGACTGGAATGTGAACCCCAGGTCAGTCTGTCTGACTGCAGAGGCCAAGCTCCTAACCCTACCACACTACTTTATTAGAAACATCTTTGGGCATGCAGCCCACATTATCCTGTTATGATTTTTTAAAACTGCATGAAAATGCCTGCTTCCATCTATTTGGTATTAAGAATGTTTCAAAGCACTTTCCCATCCCTAATGCATTTGATCTTCACAGCAGTCCTGTGAGGAAGACAGGCATAGGCAACACCACCATTACACAGATAAAGACCAAACACAAAAGCTTGCCCCAAGTCCCTCTCCACAAATGAGAGACCAAGCCAGAGTCACAGTTCAAAACACAGTATACATTTTCAAAATATGTGATTTGGTATAGCTAGGGGTTAAGTCTCCTCCACCTCCTTCATTCTGATTTCATCCTGAAGATTTGAAAGGAAGTGGGCAGCCGACAGCAGGTCATTAAACACTCCAGCCAAGCTTTCCTATAAATATAAAAACTACTTGGGTATACCTCACTTTGTCTTCCACATACCCCTCCCCTTCACTATCTGCAGTACCTGACCACATCCTGTGTCTTGAAAGAAAAAAAAGGAGGGACCTTGACCCTTAAAAACTGGAGACATTGAAGGTATGAACACATCTCATTGTGGATCTCACAGTTTAAAAAACATTTATTGGACAATTACAGGTCCAAAATTCCAAAAGCCACCTGGCAGGTGAGCAATACTCACCTGGCAGGGGAGATATCATGATCACAAAGCCCACCAAGTTCTGAAAACTGAAAGTTTTTTAAATAAATTCCCTATCAAACCTCTCATATGGCAGCAAAACCTGATCTGCACCGATGGGAGGCAATTTATGGTGTTTACTTATCCCATTGAGTCTAAGCATTCCCAGGTTTCACTGTTGAAAATTTAGTGTGTTTGATTATAGTAGGGTTGCCAGATAAAACATAGCACACAGTTAAATTTAAATTTTAGATAAATAATGAATAATGTCTTTGTATGAGCATGTCCCAAAATTATAAGGGGCGTTTAGTTATACTAAAACATTTTTGCTGTTTCGCTGAAATTCAAATTTAATTGAGCATCCTGTATTTTTATTTGCTAAATTTTGGAACTCTAATTACGGATGCTGCCTCAAACCTCATTGGGAGTGTTATCTAATATATGGCATAGAGAGCATATTAACTGTTTTAAAATCTGACAAATTTAGAATTCCAAAACAAATCTGGCCCCAAGAGTTTTGAAAAAGAGATTGTGGACCACTGGACCTATAGCATCCTCCCAGCACTGGGCTTGGTACTTCATGGAGACTCAGCTCCCAAAGAGCAACAACCTCTCAAAGAATTATGCCATCACAATGCCTTGCCTCTTGAGCTTTCATTAGATTTCCTCTCTGCTCTCTTTCATAGGTCATTAGCTTTGATATATTTATTCTTCAAGGTATTTCCCCTCTAGTGTCCTGATTTAAAATAGTAGGACTGCAACTCACAGCTGACCTAACCACACTTTCTGTGATTTCTTACTTGGCTTTAGTGAGTTTCCAGCCTCTCCTGTTCAATTTCTCTGACATGCTATGTCACTTTCTTCCTTCCTGGTAAGAAGCTTTCCAACACAGACTCCCCTTTACTTCCAGAACTCTCCTCTGTAGTAGGCAGTGAGCTCCTACCACCCTCTGCTGCCATCTCATGGCTGGAATAAGCCATTGCATTAGTCTTAATTCTGTTGCACGAGTTCTTTTTAGAGTCCATCACCGCCAACACAAAATTATAACATCTGCCAGGAAACTCGATTGGGCTAATTCTGACAGCTGTATGCACTTGCAAATGGAAAATTATACTTTAAAAAATTTTCAACCTCCTCCTTCAACCTAGCCTCACCTTCCTCTATTTAGTTCTAAGTAGTGAGGCTTAGCCCTAGTTTGAAATAAAGATAGGGCTTCCAGTTGACTGATTTTCTGAGTCTGCACCTGTGTTGCCATTGATATTGGCAGCCCAGCTTGGGAACTAAGTCTGCTAGCTAATTGCAGCAACAGAGCCAGCTTAGAACAAAATGTCTCAGTAACCCTTGGGTAAGAACACATCTCCTTTTTTAAAAATAAAACTCACCATGGATTAGTGATCTCAGTGGTTAAATATTAAACTATGCTAGACAGAGAGTACATGTAAAAGGTAGGGGCTATTTCCAATCATTATCTGGACCTAAACTTTTGTCAAAACCTATTTCTTGATCTCAAATGTCTGCTGCAGTGGTTTACCAAAAAAAAAAAAAAAAAAAAAAAAAAAAAAAAAATGCTGCACTGCTTAATGAAAGTATGACTCAGCAAGCTCACTACAATGGTGAGGGAAGAAAGGTGCTTGAACATTTCTTCCTCTTCGAGAACTTTTACATTGCCACTGATTTCCTTTTTAGGTGTTTTTCTCCTTTTCAGAGCCCAGCTTGATAGGCAACTACAAAACAAACAAAACTTATTCTATCGAGGGTCATTTCTGTAGAGGTGGCTTTTTAAACACATCTTTACACACAGACTATCTCCTGAAGAACTGACATCTAACACAGTACACATTGTGCCCATTTCTATGTGCAGCCATTCACTGAAGGGAGTAGGATGCAGTTCTTAAAAGATCAGTAGACTTTTTCAAACCACCCAGGAAGGCCCTTACCTCAGTTCTTACTATAGCCAGTAACCGCTGTTTCTTCCTGATCCTCACCTTCTTCTCTGGGAGAGGGGATGACTCCTTCTCACCCTTCAAATTTTCTTTTCCTCTAAATGGACTAAAGGAAGAAGGTTCACAGCTGTAAGTCTCCCAGCTCAAAGTCAGCTGATTTCTTTTAGAAAATATAGGAACATAACTCATTGCCAATTACTTTAGAGAACCACAGACCTTACTGCTTTATAAACCTCTGAATATTAAACATGTGTCAAGGTGACCTTTCTTTCAGTCTCACCTATTGCACTTTTTTGTACACACCTAAAAATTTAAAATAATCTGAAAATAACCAGTTAGGTGACTTAACTGTGAAACTGACTTGTTTTTATCCTAATGTTTTTCTTGCTGATAGCCTTCCCAGCAGGGAACAGGGTGGGCTGAGCAGGGTAACAAAGATATTTCTCCTCTGACCATCGTCCATTCCTAATGGAGCCACCGGAAGCTTACTGCTGTGGCTTTTCTCTACCTCACAGCCCGGCTTACTTCTCAAGAGCCCATCCCCACGACCAGATGCTCTGCTTCTATGAGGGGACTTTCCCTTTTTTTCCATTGCCTCCTCAAGGAGTGGTGACTCAATTTATTGTCAGGGAGGTCTATCTGTAGCTCACTATTCTTAAATGAGCACTTAAATACAATATTTGACATCCAGTAGTCACTCAAATGTTAGATGTTGTTATTGTTACTATTTAACCTCTCTGAGCCTCAGTTTTCTCATCTATAAAATGAGTATAATAATAGTACCAACCTCCTAGGTTTGTTAATACATATAAACTGCTTTTAAAAGTATCCCAAACTTAGAAAGTTCTGTGTACATTTTATCTGTGACTATTAAGACTTCTACTAGAGAAATGATTTAAGGGTAGACTACAAGGTGAAAAGAGAAACGTGTGTGTGTGTGTGTGTGTGTGTGTGTGTGTGTGTGTGCGCGCGCGCGCGCTTGGGGAGGCTAGTGGGGGGAAGAGTTCTGGGTGGATTATGTGTTTGATATATGTTTTAGCAGCCAAGGAGAAATGCCCACTAAGCAGTTAAACATTCAGGTGTAAATTTTAGCAGGGACGGAATGAAGAATTTTTTCACTTTAACAAAAACAGTAAATGCCTGCAAAGAACTTTGGGGATAAGAAATGACATATATAGAAGTGTTCCTCCACTTCCTAAGCTTACCGTCTACTAAGAAGGCTGAGTCACTGATTCTACATAGAAGTACATGTAACACAAAGTAGGCTCTGAGAGGTACCACAAGAAAAAAGCAAAGTGGTATGGGCTCCAGGAGAGAGAGGTCACACCTCTGGCTGAAGCAATCAGGGAAGGCTACCAGAAGGAAGTGATTTTCTGATTTCATTATTCACTGCAGGCTTTTCTTAGGACCTAGTGCCTGCTGATTTTTTCCATCTCTGAATGCTCTAAGATCCCAAAGTGTGGCTCATGACAAAGCAGTGAGCTTTTCCTAAAGCTAAATAGATCCAGATTGAATGACTGTCCTTTATTCCGTCCTTTCTTTTATAAAGTGGTGGTAACGGGAGATCAAAGGGATGTGGGCTTTTCTCATGTCCTTACTTGGCAAAACAATCTGCTGATTTGGAGTGGAGTGGCCTTAAGCACTCTGTGAGAGCCAACCATCTGGGAACCTGACATGTTTACCGTCTGTACCATTTATGTGGGCATCTGAACACAAACATTATTGTCCTGTTACTTGTTTCATATAAGTTAGGCTAGTATCCCTTCAAAAGAGCTCCTGCAGGCCAGAATCATGGCTGGTCTCTCTTGTGATGACCCTCTCCCACAGGCCACACGGAGCTGGACACAGAGCAGGTACTCCAAAATACTTGTTGAAAGGCCTAAACTGAATCACATTAATCTTGCACTTCCCTTACAGTAAGCAAGTCAAATTCTATTCTGCCTTGAGTTAAGCATGTGAATCGGCATTAAATCCTATTGATCCTTTAGACAGCTGTAGAAACAAAAGTCACATACAATAGACTGGTGAAGGGCTGGGAAGATAATTCTCTTCACTGAATGGAAAAATTCAGAACTCTGCTGCAGTGAAATCAAAGCTATTTTGCTAGTTTTCTGGGAGAGGGGTGGTCTCTTTCCAGTAGAACCTGACATTATTCCTATCAAGAAATATTCCTAGGAGGGGCCAAGAGCCATTGGTTCCCTCCATTGACAACACAGCTTTATGTCAAAGAAAGCCAGAGCTTTTCCAAAAGTTGTGTGCAGTAAGGAGAAAATACAATAATGTTCAGCTCTTGTCTGGGAGTATTGGAGAATTGAAGCATTGCAGAGGGAAAACACCCAACAACTGCAGTGAGGGTCCTAGCTCATTTGTGAAGAAAAGATTTAGACAGATTAAACAGAGGGATTCCATACAGATCTGGCCTGGGGCGGGCCCCATCACTTCTGGGCTTTGCTAGCCTTCAGGTTCCTTAACTGGCTAATATGATATACCCACTATAAGCTGTTAAGGTAGTTGATAGTTTTGTATATTACCACTTCCTACAAACATGAATATAGTTTCAATGCTTTAATCCAAAGCAGTAAATGATGTGGGCATTTCAATCACTGGCAGCAAGGCCATTGGGGAAGATACTGGGAAATTTAGCTTTCTGCATGCCTCCGATCATACCATCCATGGATTGTCAGGGAGTGCAGTGTTTAAAAACTTGGTCTATGGAATCAACCAAGCTAGTTCTCCAGTCCTGACTCCACCACTTACCAAGAAATGTGACACTGGGCTCTGTCTTGTCAACTGCAAAATGATATAATTCTATATCTGCCATTAGCATTGATGTGAGATGATGCATATAAAAAATCCAGTTCAGTTTCTGGCACATTATAAGAGCTCAATCTTTGATATTTAATCTTCCGATGTTAACAGTAGTTCCTGATTGCATTCCCAGGAGACTTGTCTTAGCTACTAGACTCTCTTCACACACTAAGAAAAGAAGACTTTGGGAAGAGAGTATTCCACCAAGATTTATCTAGCACAAAGCTATTTATTCAATCACTCGTTCAACAAATATCTATTCAACATCCATCTTGTACCAGGCATTTTGCAAAACGTTCGGAATATAATGAAGAATAAGACAAGCTCCTAGTCCTTGACCAACACTCAGTCTTACGGCTTTTAAGAAGCTGGCCGGGTGCGGTGGCTCACGCTTGTAATCCCAGCACTTTGGGAGACCAAGGTGAGCAGATCACAAGGTCAAGAGATCAAGACCATCCTGGCCAACATGGTGAAACCCCGTCTCTACTAAAAATACAAAAAATTAGCCGGGCGTGGTGGTGCACACCTGTAGTCCCAGCTACTTGGGAGACTGAGGCGAGAGAATTGCTTGAACCCGGGAGGCGGAGGCTACAATGAGCAGATATCATGCCACTGCACTCCAGCCTGGTGACAGAGTGAGACTCCAAATCAAAAAAAATAAAAATAAAAAGAAGAAGCTGCTAGAGGCCGGGCACAGTGACTTATGCCAGTAATCTCAGCACTTTGGCAGGTCTAGGTGGACAGATTGCTTGAGCCCAGGAGTTCAAGACCAGGCTAGGGGGATAATATGGTGAAACCTCCTGTCTACTAAAAACACAAAAATTACCTGGGTGTGGTGGCATGCACCTGTAATCCCAGCTACTCGGGAGACTGAGGCATGAGAATTGCTTGAGCCAAGGAGGCAGCGATTGCAGTGAGCCGAGATCGTGCCACTATACTCCAGTCTGGGCAACAGAGTAAGAGTGTCCCAAAAAGAAAAAAAAAAAGAAGAAGAAGCTATATTCCTTAAACTTTTTAAGCCCCTGAGGAAGGGAATTAATTGGGCAAGGGCTATCATTTGCACTAACCCACACACAAATGGAACAACATAGCCTCCCATAAAAAGTTAAAAAGTCACAAGGGAAAGTACTTCCAGAATGGCAGAGTTCTGAAAATCTACTCTTCCACAAAAGCTACGAGACATTGGAAATTTTTTAAAATTAACTTTTTCACAATTCTGGAAATTAACCAAAAGTTTACAACAATCAGAGGAGCATTTACTCAAGTAAAATAGCTAAGTTTTGGTAAGAAAAGCAGGTTTTATGATATTTTAATTTGCCCAATTCCGATCTTCCTTTACCCAGCTCAACAGCAGCTTTGAAAACCAACAGCCAGGCCGGGCTCAGTGGCTCACGCCTGTAATCTCAGCACTGGGAGGCCGAGACGGGCGGATCACTAGCTCAAGAGATCGAGACCATTCTGGCTAACATGGTGAAACCCTGTCTCTACTAAAAATACAAAAAATTAGCCGGGTGTGGTGGCGGGTGCCTGTAGTCCCAGCTACTCAGGAGGCTGAGGCAGGAGAATGGGTGAACCTGGGAGGCAGAGCTTGCAGTGAGCCAAGATCGTGCCACTGCACTCCAGCCTGGGCGACAGAGTGAGACTCCACCTCAAAAAAAAAAAAAAAAAAGAAAGAAAAGCAAAGAAAACCAACAGCCTTGGAACCATAGTAGCTGTAAAAAGCAGCAGCCTGGCACCCACTGGAGGGGAGCACACTGGTTTTGGAGCACCCCAGATAGACCCATCTCCAGAGAACTGTCATTATATGACCTGTCAAGCAACTTCATTAAAAAGCCCAATTCTCAGGACTGGTGTTCATATGATCTGACTCAGTACCAATAGTTCTTTTCCTGGGGGCATTTGTTTAAAAAAAATCAGCAACAGTTGTTTAATATGAAGGCTGCCTGAGGCAGTAGATAACAATTGGGTCAAACAATAGGCTAAACAAAAAGCAATCTAAATCCAGCAACATATAAAAAGAATTAGACACCATGACCGAGTAGAATTTATCCCAGGAATATGAGGGTGGTTCAACATAACAAAAATCAATCAATGTAATACATTACATTAATGAAAGGAAAGACAAAACTATGCATGATCATTTCATTTGACACAGAAGAAACATTTATCAAAATTCAACAAACTTACATGATAAAAACAAATGGAAAACTGTGAATAGAAGAGAATTTCTACAGCCTGATAAAGGCCATCTATTAAAAACCCATAGCTAACATCACACTTAATAGGAAACTTGAAAGGTTTTCTTCTAATATCAGGAAAAAAACAGGGATGTCCAGTGACAGCACTTTTATTCATCATCATACTAAAGATTCTAGCCAAGTCAATTAGGTAAGAAAAAGAAATAATAGGCTCCCAGTTTGGAAAGGATGAATTAAAATTGTTTCTATTCACTGATGACATGACCTTGTACAGAGAAAATCCTAAGGTATCCACAACAAAAATTATTAGGGCTGATAAATGAGTTGGGCAAGGTTGCAAGATAACATACAAAATCAATTGTGTTTTATTCAACAAAAATTATGGAAGGCTGATTCCCTGATTCATACATCATGAAAAAAGCCAATTAGATCTATAACTAAATTTGTTGAGATTTTGTCTTTTGACAGTTTCTATACACTAGCAATGAACAATCCAAAAATGAAATTAAGAAAACGATTCAATTTACAATAGCATTAAAAACAATAAAATACTTAGGAATAAATTTAACAAAAGAAGTGTAAGACTTGTACACTGAAAAAAACAATAAAACATTGTTCAAAGAAACTAAAGAAGATCTGCATAAGTGGAAAGATATTCCATGTTCGTGGACTAGAAGACTTCATATTGTTAAAATGATAATATTCTCCAAATTGTTCTTACCTTTATGGTTAACTGATTTTCAACAAGGGTGTCAAAACAATATAATGGGGAGATAGTAGTGTTTTCAAAAAAGTGCTGGGACTAATGGATATCCACATGCAAACAAATACAATTGGGCCTCTACCTCACAAAATACACAAACATTAATTCAAAACAGATTAAATACCTAAATATAAAAGCTAAAGCTATCAAACTCTGAGAAGAAAACAATGATGTGAGTCTTTGTGACCTTGGATTGGGCAATGATTTCTTAGATGTGACAACAGTAAGTCTGTCAGATTAGTATCTATGTAGGTTCAGTCAAATCCAACCATGGATTCGAGTTATTATACTATATAACCCTATACATATACACATACATACAATATACATAGAATTATTATTACTTTGCCTTTATAACAAACCCAATTTATAATTTTTAGCATTTATAATGTTTCAGTTTATAATTTCAGCATTTAAGCAAAGAGATTTTAGTTCCCAAAGTTGGGGAAAATGACAAAACAATAAGGGAAGAAAGAACCAGGCCTTAGTGACGTATATTTTTCTCTTGAGATTGTAAGGCAGAGTCTCCTTCTTTCCAGAACACTTTATTATATTTCACTTACAGATCTAATTTTCTGTGTCAAAGTATAATTCCCATGCAGAAGCTCTAACCTAAAAACGCAAAAAAAAAAAAAAAAAAGTTGTCTTCATTGTACAAACATATTCATCGCTTTAACGAGATAATAAGGGAACAAAATTTAGAATTCAAGCTAAGTAAGAATACTGTTTCAATGAACATGCCCCTAAAATAAACCAGCATTAGCAGTTAATTTATGCGTTTAGAAAATCTCAGTTCCCACCAGTAAAAATATCCTCAGTGACTAGTGCACCTTGAAAAAAATCTGGCATACTAAATAAATAATGTTCATGTGGGAGCCAGGAGCTGGGTAAGCCTTGCCTTTAGACTACTCTGTGACTACAAAAATAAAGCCTGCACTTTTGGAACTAATAAGCCTTCACTTGTCAGTATGATGAAGAGTATTGCCCAACTAAACTTTGCTCCCACTGGTTCAGTAGTTACTTATTTCTACCTAAGCACTTACCTTCTGATTTTACCCAAGTATTTAAAATCGAAAGAAAAAAGCATTATATTTCAGCACTACTTCACCCAATGACAAAATGAGTCATTATTTTTAGCTTCAAGTCACAAAAAAAATTAACAGGTTTTACATTAAAGTTAAAAATTGCTAAAAGTTACCATTATAACCTGTAATTAAAACTGCTAAACATGAATTTGCATGCAAGGTATACAAAAACACTAAAAAGTGTTTTTCTTAAAAATTATAAGAAGGCATAAAAATGTACATTTTGCTTAAAAATAAAAAATTGTCTTAAAATTAAATAAAATAAAGTGGATGGTTTAAGCAAATTATATAGACACTATAAAAACTAATCCTGCAAATAAAACTGTGTGTGTAAACGTATTAACTAAACTCAAAAGAATATTATATTTCTTTTCTGTAAATTAAACACTAAAATAAAAGCACCACAAAGTTTTCTTAAAATGCTAATCTACTGTTTAGCAAAACTTGTCAAGGGTTATAATGGGTATGTAAAAATCTTACTTCATGGTCAAACTGGTTAAAATTAAACAAAATTATCTATAAGGTTTCATTAAAATTAAGGTTAACATTAATAGCAAACTAATGTAAGGGTAAAATTTAACTTTCTCTCTTAAACACAATTTTCATATAATTGAAAATGTTAATAAATGGTTTTTGGTTTTCCAGATTGTTATCTCATCATTTTGGCAAAACAAAACAAAACAAATGGAAAAACAACTTATGATAATCTGAAGTTCTATTTCATAATATCAAAAGTTTTAAATTTTAAACGTATTTAACAGCCTTCTCAAAATCAAACTTTACTTTCAATTTTGTTTTTCCTAACTCCTGGCTTTTGGGTGCTGCACGGAGCCCCTGAAGCACCCAAAAAAGAGGTAAACAGGATTATTTGGCAACATAAAATTGCCAAAATAATGTCTAATATATTATATTTTAGGGAATATTATTAACATATGTTCCAAAACTGTATGGAATGTCTAAAGTTCTTATGTCTGAATATGTGCTATTAACCACAATTAAAGTTGTTATGTTGGGTTATTGTAAACCACAAAAATAACCAAATTTCTTTGTCAATTGTGTTTCTATCTGTATCCAAACTGGACATTTTGTTATTTACAGACAATTGTTATTTTGTTTTAATTCTCTTCAAAACATTGCTTGTATTCAAGCTGTGGAACTTTAACAAGTGCTCTCAAATGTGGGTTACTCATAACAACAAAACACACAGAACTCATAAAAAGCTAAAATGTTTATAAATATCAAGCAAAACAAAGGTTTATAAAATGGAATAAACTAATAAAAAACAAAAACAAATTTTTACCTTTTACTTAGAACACTGCTAATCTTTATCTTATTTTTCAGAGTCAAGAAAACTTGTCTTAAGCTAGCTACAGCCTTTAACAACTAAGTAAAGTATACTCCTGTGAATAGAATTTAAAGCATGTTTGTTTCTCTCTGCCTAGTTCCTCTAGAATTTAAAAACTAGTTACAAGTAGGCCCAGCACGGTGGCTCACGCCTGTAATTCCAGCACTTTGGGAGGCTGAGGCGGGCGAATCATGAGGTCAAGAGATCAAGACAATCCTGGCTAACACAGTGAAACCCCGTCTCTACTAAAAATACAAAAAAAAAAAAAAAATTAGCCGGGCATAGTGGCAGGCGCCTGTGGTCCCAGCTATTTGGGAGGCTGAGGCAGGAGAATGGTGTAAACCCAGGAGGCGGAGCTTGCAGTGAGCTGAGATCTCACCACTGCACTGCAGCCTAGGCGACAGAGTGAGACTCTGTCTCAAAAAAAAGAAAAAACTAGTTATAAGTATACTTAAATTATGATATAGTTATAAGAATCTATTTTATTTTCTAACAGAACACAATTTAAAAAAAAAAAAAAACTGGTTATTTTACCAAGGCTTTGACTGCAGCGGTGTGCTCTCCTTTAAGGAATCAAACTTGACTTATGGAGCCAATAAAACCCTTGGAAACTGGCCTCATATTTTGTGTACACAGTCCCTGTACAGGGTTTCTGATCTGTAGTAAGTAAAGAATGTCACTTTCTGACAGGCCAGGAGCCCCAAGTTATCTTAAAAGCTCAAGAAGAAACGAATTCACCCAACTCATAGGTATTTAATGGTACAAATCCATGGCTGGGTTTGGCTTTAACAAGTCTTATCTCAAATTCCTTCTATATAACAGAGTTCCATCAAAGCCGATTTAAAAGGCCTGTGTAGCAAGTAATTATTCTTGCTGCACTGTATATAAATAAGCCAAATATAATAAAGCAAACCAGTCCTACTGTAATTTGTCTTTTAATAAAAATAGGAAACTGAAAAGTAAAAATTATGTTTCAAAAACTATAGCACACCTGTTGTTAAATTCTAGTCTCGCCTAATGTTTTTCAATTTTTATTATCTTCTACAGTTTAAATTATAAATTTTATTATCTTCTAAAGTTTAAATTATATCTGTTACCGAAATTGACTCCTCAATACATCACACTCAAGTCAAAGCCTAAAGAGCTGAGAAAGCAACCTCTAACAGCCCAGAAAAACGTCCTAACAACGTTAGAAGAAAAAAAAAAATCTTAAGCTGGAAATCATAAAAGCCAACAGAATCATGGCCATTTCACAGACAACTATCCAAAAACATCTACAAACGGTGTTGCTCCTGCAGTCAATCCAAGACCAAAAAACTATCTGCCTCACCATCAGCAGGAAGTAGCCAGAAAGAACACGTCGCCCCTTGTCCTTTTATAACTATAGGGTCTGGAATGACAGAGCAGGACCACCATCATCTCAGACAAACACCGCCACTTTAAGTTCCAGCTGCCTTTCCAGCTTCATGCATTTCAAGGAAATCACTTCTTTTCTAACTACAAGCAGCCAGAAAAGGGCAGACAGTAAAACACAGATAAGATGGCTGGGGCACAGAGCAAGGCAGGGGAAAGTCTCTTGGGTAACTGCCAAACTTCACCCTCATACAATGGGCCCCAGTAAAACAGTGGGCCTTAATAAGCACATTCCTTTCACTTCAGGTACACTAAGATAGGGAAGCTAAAAGCAGACTCCAGGGATATGCCTGCAGCTGCAGAAAGATGTAGGGGAATAGACACACAACTCTCCCTCCCAGATAAGCACAACAAAGAGACACAGAAGCAGTCCAAGCCTCTGATAAACTCTCCCACCCTGAATCCTTAAAAACTCTTAGTCTGTAAGAGATTGCGACTTCTGGCCTAACTCGGTCAGACGTCCCTCCCAGGTTGAAAATAAACCTGTTGACTATTGAGCCAACATTCTTGTTTCTCTCCTCTTTCCTTAATCCTTACAACAACAAAAACTACAAATTGGACTTCATTAAAATAAAAAATTACTGCTCCAGGCTCTGGACAGTTTGGCTTTTTGTGCAGTGAGGCATCTAGTGGGTACACACTCTGCAGTTTTTCTTGTAATTCTTCTTTCTGAGGCGTTCTTAGAATTGACTAGAGATTGATTAAATAACCTGTCAAATGCGAACTGCAGTGTGCAAGCAGAATCAGGATTGTGCTTTCAAAGCTCACAACTGTGTTTAGATTAGATACTACATGGTGGCTTAATAAAAATTTCCTTTATCATATTCTAATTGCAGTTTGTTCTGCCAGAATCCACACCACCCTACACTACTTCTGTCAGATATAAAAATAGAAGATAAAAACCTGTCCAACTTTAAAATTGCCCAGCTTGAGCCAAATTGAAAATCAGAGCAGAGGCATTGAAGATAAAGGTTGGATGGTATATCCACTATTAAAAGAAGCTTCACTTCTGCATTTGTTCCTTAGCAGAAAGTGATTTCTGGGGTTGGAGTTCTTGGGAATACATAAGGGAAAGTCACATGAGGTCATCAAGACCATTACTGAAGAGCTCTAAATGTCTCTTTGGTTCAGGCTGATGCAGTAGCATAGGACAGAGATTGGCAAACTACAATTTGCTGCCTGTTTGTGTGAATAAAGTTTTATTGGCACACGGTTAAGCCCATTCATGTACATATTGTCTATGGCTGAGTTTGCACTGCAACAGCTGAGTTAGGTAGCTGCAACAGTGACAGTGTGGCCTGCAAAGCTTAAAGTACTATGTGGCCCTTTACAGAAAAATTTGACAATACCTGCCAAATAACATCAGTATTTGATGTCAATCTGGATATCTCCATTTAGATGTCTCATAGACAAATCTAGTTTGACAGGTTTAAAAAGGCATGCACTTCCATAAACCCGTTTCATCTTCAGTGTTCCCTCTCTCAGTTAATGGCACTACCATCACCAATTCACCTGAATGAGAAGACTCCCTCCCCTTTACCTCCTGCACCCCATCCATTACTCCATTCTCCATCCATCAGCGCATCCTGCCAATTCTACCTCCTCACTGTGTTTCAAATCTGACCACGTCTCTCCATTTCCACTACCATTTCCTTAGTCTAAGTCACCATCATTTTGTTTAAGATTGGCAATAGTTTTTCTTTTTTTTTTTTTCTTTTTTTTTTTTTTCTTTTTTTTTTATTGTACTTTAGGTTCTAGGGTACATGTGCATAACGTGCAGGTTTGTTACATATGTATATTTGTGCCATGTTGGTGTGCTGCACCCATCAACTCGTCAGCACCCATCAATTCATCATTTATATCATGTATAACTCCCCAATGCAATACCTCCCCCCTCCCCCCTCCCCATGATAGGCCCCGGTGTGTGATGTTCCCCTTTCCGAGTCCAAGTGATCTCATTGTTCAGTTCCCACCTATGAGTGAGAACATGCGGTGTTTGGTTTTCTCTTCTTGTGATAGTTTGCTAAGAATGATGGTTTCCAGCTGCATCCATGTCCCTACAAAGGACGCAAACTCATCGTTTTTTATGGCTGCATAGTATTCCATGGTGTATATGTGCCATATTTTCTTAATCCAGTCTGTCACAGATGGACATTTGGGTTGATTCCAAGTCTTTGCTATTGTGAATAGTGCTGCAATAAACATACGTGTGCATGTGTCTTTGTAGTAGAATAATTTATAATCCTTTGGGTATATACCCAGTAGTGGGATGGCTGGGTCATATGGTACATCTAGTTCTAGATCCTTGAGGAATTGCCATACTGTTTTCCATAATGGTTGAACTAGTTTACAATCCCACCAACAGTGTAAAAGTGTTCCTATTTCTCCACATCCTCTCCAACAACTGTTGTTTCCTGATTTTTTAATGATTGCCATTCTAGCTGGTGTGAGATGGTATCTCATTGTGGTTTTGATTTGCATTTCTCTGATGGCCAGTGATGATGAGCATTTTTTCATGTGTCTGTTGGCTGTATGAATGTCTTCTTTTGAGAAATGTCTGTTCATATCCTTTCCCCACTTTTTGATGGGGTTGTTTGCTTTTTTCTTGTATATTTGATTGAGTTCTTTGTAGATTCTGGATATTAGCCCTTTGTCAGATGAGTAGATTGCAAAAATTTTCTCCCATTCTGTAGGTTGCCTGTTCACTCTGGTGGTAGTATCTTTTGCTGTGCAGAAGCTCTTTAGTTTAATTAGATCCCATTTGTCAATTTTGGCTTTTGCTGCCATTGCTTTTGGTGTTTTAGACATGAAGTCCTTGTCCATGCCTATGTCCTGAATGGTACTACCTAGGTTTTCTTCTAGGGTTTTTATGGTATTAGGTCTAACATTTAAGTCTCTAATCCATCTTGAATTAATCTTTGTATAAGGAGTAAGGAAAGGATCCAGTTTCAGCTTTCTACTTATGGCTAGCCAATTTTCCCAGCACCATTTATTAAATAGGGAATCCTTTCCCCATTTCCTGTTTCTCTCAGGTTTGTCAAAGATCAGATGGCTGTAGATGTGTGGTATTATTTCTGAGGACTCTGTTCTGTTCCATTGGTCTATAGCTCTGTTTTGGTACCAGTACCATGCTGCTTTGGTTACTGTAGCCTTGTAGTATAGTTTGAAGTCAGGTAGCGTGACGCCTCCAGCTTTGTCCTTTTGACTTAGAATTGTCTTGGCAATGCGGGCTCTTTTTTGGTTCCATATGAACTTTAAAGCAGTTTTTTCCAATTCTGTGAAGAAACTCATTGGTAGCTTGATGGGGATGGCATTGAATCTATAAATAACGTTGGGCAGTATGGCCATTTTCACGATATTGATTCTTCCTATCCATGAGCATGGTATGTTCTTCCATTTGTTTGTGTCCTCTTTCATTTCACTGAGCAGTGGTTTGTAGTTCTCCTTGAAGACGTCCTTGACATCCCTTGTAAGTTGGATTCCTAGGTATTTTATTCTCTTTGAAGCAATTGTGAATGGAAGTTCATTCCTGATTTGGCTCTCTGCATGTCTGTTACTGGTGTATAAGAATGCTTGTGATTTTTGCACATTAATTTTGTATCATGAGACTTTGCTGAAGTTGCTTATCAGCTTAAGGAGACTTTGGGCTGAGACGATGGGGTTTTCTAAATATACAATCATGTCATCTGCAAACAGGAACAATTTGATTTCTTCTTTTCCTAACTGAATACCCTCGATTTCTTTCTCTTGCCTGATTGCCCTAGCCAGAACTTCCAACACTATGTTGAATAGGAGTGGTGAGAGAGGGCATCCTTGTCTTGTGCCAGTTTTCAAAGGGAATGCTTCCAGTTTGTGCCCATTTAATAGATATTGGCTGTGGGTTTGTCATAAATAGCTCTTATTATTTTGAGGTACGTTCCATCAATACCGAATTTACTGAGCGTTTTTAGCATGAAGGGCTGTTGAATTTTGTCAAAAGCCTTTTCTGCATCTATTGAGATAATCATGTGGTTCTTGTCTTTGGTTCTGTTTATATGCTGGATTATGTTTATTGATTTGCGAATGTTGAACCAGCCTTGCATCCCAGGGATGAAGCCCACTTGATCGTGGTGGATAAGCTTTTTGATGTGCTGCTGAATCCGGTTTGCCAGTATTTTATTGAGGATTTTTGCATCGATGTTCATCAGGGATATTGGTCTAAAATTCTCTTTTTTTGTTGTGTCTCTGCCAGGCTTTGGTATCAGGATGATGTTGGCCTCATAAAATGAGTTAGGGAGGATTCCCTCTTTTTCTATTGATTGGAATAGTTTCAGAAGGAATGGTACCAGCTCCTCCTTGTACCTCTGGTAGAATTCAGCTGTGAATCCATCTGGTCCTGGACTTTTTTTGGTGGGTAAGCTATTAATTGTTGCCTCAATTTCAGAGCCTGCTATTGGTCTATTCAGGGATTCAACTTCTTCCTGGTTTAGTCTTGGAAGAGTGTAAGTGTCCAGGAAATTATCCATTTCTGCTAGATTTCCTAGCTGATTTGCATAGAGGTGTTTATAGTATTCTCTGATGGTTGTTTGTATTTCTGTGGGGTCGGTGGTGATATCCCCTTTATCATTTTTTATTGCATCTATTTGATTCCTCTCTCTTTTCTTCTTTATTAGTCTTGCTAGCAGTCTGTCAATTTTGTTGATCTTTTCAGAAAACCAACTCCTGGATTCATTGATTTTTTGGAGGGTTTTTTGTGTCTCTATCTCCTTCAGTTCTGCTCTGATCTTAGTTATTTCTTGCCTTCTGCTAGCTTTTGAATGTGTTTGCTCTTGCCTCTCTAGTTCTTTTAATTGTGATGTTAGAGTGTCAATTTTAGATCTTTCCTGCTTTCTCTTGTGGGCATTTAGTGCTATAAATTTCCCTCTACACACTGCTTTAAATGTGTCCCAGAGATTCTGGTATGTTGTATCTTTGTTCTCATTGGTTTCAAAGAACATCTTTATTTCTGCCTTCATTTCGTTATGTACCCAGTAGTCATTCAGGAGCAGGTTGTTCAGTTTCCATGTAGTTGAGTGGTTTTGATTGAGTTTCTTAGTCCTGAGTTCTAGTTTGATTGCACTGTGGTCTGAGAGACAGTTTGTTATAATTTCTGTTCTTTTACATTTGCTGAGGAGTGCTTTACTTCCAATTATGTGGTCAATTTTGGAATAAGTGCGATGAGGTGCTGAGAAGAATGTATATTCTGTTGATCTGGGGTGGAGAGTTCTATAGATGTCTATTAGGTCCGCTTGGTGCAGAGATGAGTTCAATTCCTGGATATCCTTGTTAACTTTCTGTCTCGTTGATCTGTCTAATGTTGACAGTGGAGTGTTGAAGTCTCCCATTATTATTGTATGGGAGTCTAAGTCTCTTTGTAAGTCTCTAAGGACTTGCTTTATGAATCTGGGTGCTCCTGTATTGGGTGCATATATATTTAGGAGAGTTAGCTCTTCCTGTTGAATTGATCCCTTTACCATTATGTAATGGCCTTCTTTGTCTCTTTTGATCTTTGATGGTTTAAAGTCTGTTTTATCAGAGACTAGGATTGCAACCCCTGCTTTTTTTGTTCTCCATTTGCTTGGTAGATCTTCCTCCATCCCTTTATTTTGAGCCTATGTATATCTCTGCATGTGAGATGGGTCTCCTGAATACAGCAGACTGATGGGTCTTGACTCTTTATCCAGTTTGCCAGTCTGTGTCTTTTAATTGGAGCATTTAGTCCATTTACATTTAAGGTTAATATTGTTATGTGTGAACTTGATCCTGCCATTATGATATTAACTGGTTATTTTGCTTGTTAGTTGATGCAGTTTCTTCCTAGCCTCGATGGTCTTTACAGTTTGGCATGTTTTTGCAATGGCTGGTACCGGTTGTTCCTTTCCATGTTTAGGGCTTCCTTCAGGGTCTCTCGTAAGGCAGGCCTGGTGGTGACAAAATCTCTAAGCATTTGCTTATCTGTAAAGGATTTTATTTCTCCTTCACTGATGAAACTTAGTTTGGCTGGATATGAAATTCTGGGTTGAAAATTCTTTTCTTTAAGAATGTTGAATATTGGTCCCCACTCTCTTCTGGCTTGGAGAGTTTCTGCCGAGAGATCTGCTGTTAGTCTGATGGGCTTCCCTTTGTGGGTAACCCGACCTTTCTCTCTGGCTGCCCTTAAGATTTTTTCCTTCATTTCAACTTTGGTGAATCTGGCAATTATGTGTCTTGGAGTTGCTCTTCTGGAGGAGTATCTTTGTGGCGTTCTCTGTATTTCCTGAATTTGAATGTTGGCCTGCCCTACTAGGTTGGGGAAGTTCTCCTGGATGATATCCTGAAGAGTGTTTTCCAACTTGGTTCCATTTTCCCCCTCACTTTCAGGCACCCCAATCAGACGTAGATTTGGTCTTTTTACATAATCCCATACTTCTTGTAGGCTTTGTTCATTTCTTTTTCTTCTTTTTTCTTTTGGTTTCTCTTCTCGCTTCATTTCATTCATTTGATCCTCAATCGCTGATACTCTTTCTTCCAGTTGATCGAGTCGGTTACTGAAGCTTGTGCATTTGTCACGTATTTCTCGTGTCATGGTTTTCATCTCTGTCATTTTGTTTATGATCTTCTCTGCATTAATTAGTCTAGCTGTCAATTCTTCCACTCTTTTTTCAAGATTTTTAGTTTCTTTGCGCTGGGTACGTAATTCCTCCTTTAGCTCTGAGAAGTTTGATGGACTGAAGCCTTCTTCTCTCATCTCGTCAAAGTCATTCTCTGACCAGCTTCGATCCGTTGCTGGCGATGGGCTGCACTCCTTTGCAGGGGGAGATGCGCTCTTATTTTTTGAATTTCCCCCTTTTCTGCCCTGCTTTTTCCCCATCTTTGTGGTTTTATCTGTCTCTGGTCTTTGATAATGGTGACGTACTGATGGGGTTTTGGTATAGGTGTCCTTCCTGTTTGATAGTTTTCCTTCTGACAGTCACGACCCTCAGCTATAGGTCTGTTGGAGATTGCTTGAGGTCCACTCCAGACCCTGTTTGCCTGGGTATCAGCAGCAGAGGTTGCAGAAGATAGAATATTGCTGAACAGCGAGTGTACCTGTCTGATTCTTACTTTGGAAGCTTCCTCTCAGGGGAAGCTGTGAGGTGTGGGGTGTCAGACTGCCCCTAGTGGGGGATGTCTCCCACTTAGGCTACTCAGGGGTCAGTGACCCACTTGAGCAGGCAGTCTGTCCGTTCTCAGATCTCAACCTCCGTGTTGGGAGATCCACTGCTCTCTTCAAAGCTGTCAGAGTCGTTCGCGTCTGCTCAGGCCTCTGTTGCTTCCCCTGTTGTTTTTTTTGCTGAGCCCTGCCCCCAGAGGTGGAGTCTATAAAGACAGGCAGGTTTCCTTGAGCTGCTGTGAGCTCCACCCAGTTCGAGCTTCCCAGAGGCTTTGTTTACCTACTTAAGCCTCAGCAATGGCGGGCGCCCCTCCCCCAGTCTCGCTGCTGCCTCGCGGTTAGATCGCCGCAGACTGCTGTGTTAACAATGAGGGAGGCTCCGTGGGTGTGGGACCCTCCCGGCCAGGTGAGGGATATATTCTTCTGGTGTGCCCGTTTGCTTAGAGCGCGGTATTGGGGTGGGAGTTACCCGATTTTCCAGGTGTTGTGTGTCTCAGTTCCCCTGGCTAGGAAAAGGGATACCCTTCCCCCTTGCACTTCCCAGGTGAGGCGATGCCTCGCCCTGCTTCAGCTCTCGCTGGTCAGGCTGCAGCAACCGACCAGCACCGATTGTCCGGCACTCCCTAGTGAGATGACCCCAGTACCTCAGCTGAAGATGCAGAAATCACCGGTCTTCTGTGTCGCTCGCGCTGGGAGTTGGAGACTGGAGCTGTTCCTATTCAGCCATCTTGCTCCGCCCCAAGATTGGCAATAGTTTTCTAACTAATCTTTCTGCCTCTAGTTTTTACCACCCTCTGCTTCTAATCCATCCTCCACCCAGTAACCAGAAGGATCTTTTCAACATCTAAATCTAATTTTCTTACATGCATAATAATATATGTAGCTAAGATTTAATGAGCCTTTACTGTGTGCCAGGCATAGTTCTAAGCATTCTGTATGTAGTAACTGATCTTAATCCTCACACCGACCCTATAAGGTAGATATTATTATCTCCATTCTTTAGAGGAAGACATTAAAACAGAGTAGAACTTGTTCAGTTACACTGTTAGTAAACAACAGAGCCAGTTGTAACTGCTTTATTATACTACTCTACACACACAGACACACACACACACACTCACACACACTACTTATGGCTTCTCATTGCTCTTAAAATAGTCCATACTACGGTTATTTATTTATTTATTTATTTTTGGAGATGGAGTCTTGCTCTGTTGCCCAGCCTAGAGTGCAGTGTGCAGTGGCGCAACCTCGGCTCACTGCAACCTCCACCTTCTGGGCTCAAGTGATTCTCCTGCCCCACCCTCCCGAGTAGCTGGGATTACAGGCACACACCACCACGCCCAGCTAATTTTTGTATTTTTAGTAGAAACGGGATTTCATCATGTTGGCCAGGCTAGCCTCAAACTCCTGACCTCAAGTGATCTGCCCTCCTTGGCCATTATTATGATTATTATAATTATGATTATTATTATTATTATTTGAGACAGGGTCTCACTCTTTTGCCCAGGCTGGAGTACAGTGGCACTATCTCTGCTCACTGCAGCCTCTGCCTCCTGGGTACAAGCGATTCTCTTGCCTCAGCCACCTGAGTAACTGGGATTACAGGTGCACGCCAACACGCCCCGCAATTTTTGTATTTTTAGTAGAGACGGGGTTTCACCATGTTGGCAAGACTGGTCTTGAATTCCTGGCCTCAAGCGATCTCCCCGTCTCAGCCTCTCAAAGCGCCAGGACTACAGGCATGAGCCACCGTGCCCAGCTGAGTCCATACTATTTTTAATGGCCAAAGACCATCGTCTTGATCTTCTCTAACCCCTGTTTACCTCTCCAGCCTGGTCTCTTGCCATTCACAGCCTTGCAATTTAAGCTGCAGCCACCCTGACTACTGTAGCCCCACACACACAAGACAGGCTCTTTTTCACCTCTATGCCTTAGTCATGTGATCATCTCTGCCCTGGCTGTTTACTCTCTTTTCTTCTCCTCTCCCACACCTAGGCAACTGTTGCATATCTTTTAATGCTCCAGGCAGGTATCACCTACTCCAGGAAGCCTTCGCTAATCTATCCAGATTTGTCCCTCCTTTGTGCTCCCGTTATGCCATGGTCATATCGTTTTCGGTGCCCTTACTATACAATTGTGTAACTCTCCTTTTGTGCTTCTGTTTCCCTCAGTAGAATGTGAGCTCCCAGCAGTTCTTCTACTGCAAAGTTCTTGCTTTACTGTTTGACTTTTCTGTATTTTCTTGGACTTCATCATCCCAGCCTTTGGCATAGGCTACTATGGCCAAAAAAAAAAGGTAGAAAGGGACTATAGGATTTTGTCTTTTTGTGTATGAATGTGTGGAAAGGAAGTGTGAGGACATAATGGAGTTCATAAATATGTTTGGAGGAAATGAGACCACAGGATGAAAACATTTTAGAGTTTATTTTTCGTAGTTTCATACCAGTAATCTTCTTTAGGACAGGCTAGACCCCAAAATATATAATGGCTCTAACACAACAGAACTTTCTCCGTGATGTAACAGTCCAAAACAGGTATTCTTGTTCAGCAGGCTAGTTCTGCTAACACGGTTATTGAGGGACGAGGGCTGACAGAAGCCCCTAGATCACGCCAGGTTATCACATCCCAGTCAGTCAGAAAAGGAAAAGAACATGGAGGAGCACACATGGGAGACTTCTATAGGCCAGGCCAAATAGTGCCACACAGCATTTCCCACAGTGAGAAATTAGTCATGTGGCCACACCTCACTGCAAGGGAGCCTGGGTAATGTAGTCCAACTATGTGCTCAAGGAGAAGAAGAATGGTTCCTTTGTACTAGCAAGCTAAACGGTGCAGCTCTGTTTAACCTGTCCCATGGGAAGCTGGGGTTGTCAAATGTAGGCAGTATTTAAAATCGTAGTTGACAGCTGAGCTCCCTGTTGAGTCACTCACCAGGAAGTAGCAGCTGGATAATGATTTGCAATGCTGATGATTCCTTAATTATTAATCACTGACACTTTGTAGATTGCCTTTGAGTAAAATCCCAGCTGGGTTAGTATGCAATAGCGTAATGCCAGCCCCCCAATATTTTTTCCTCTTTTGCATGTCTAGACTAGAGACGGTGTTAAATAGATGGCACAGTAGCAACCTGATTCATTACAAGCTAACCAAGAGGTGCTCAAAACAAAATCAAGAATAATAAAAACAAAATATAAAAGGAAATTCATTTTCATTTCAAACCCTAGCTACAGGCATGGGCTTATTCCCTGCCAGTTTATGTTTGCCCAAACAGAGTGCACATTGATGATGACCTCACATAGACTAAGGGAGTGAGCAGATGTGAATCAATTTGAAATGAAATATCTCCATGGTTCTCTGCTAAAAGGCATATAAGTTCCCAGGAGAGTTTGTAAAACAGCTACCCAGGCTCTACTACCTCCTCCATCCCCACCCCAGAGTCTCATTTAGTCAGTCTGTGGAAGGACCTGGGGATTTAGATTTTTTAATATTCCCTGGATGATTCTGATATAAAACTACGTTTGAGGAAACACAACTCTGACAGGGTGGGAGGGACAATAGGAAGGCATGCCAAAGCATGAACCAGAGTGATTTTGTTTTAATATATTAAAAAATAATGAACACTAAGGAAAATCTAGTTTCATATTATGACATGTAGAGCCATCTCTGGGGTTAGATGCATTCACAGGAACCTAGAAAACAGGCCTCTTTTGGGGATTGGCCATACAACCCCTTGCCAGAACTGACTGTAAACTAGGAGAGGTATTATGATGGTAGACTTTCTCCTGGACATTCCAGATGCCTAACTTGTTTTCTTCTTTTCCCAGTTTGTTGCTCAGCCCAACTGCCAACAGTTGCTTGCCACCCTGTGGTATGACGGCTTCCCTGGATGGCGGCGGAAACACTGGGTAGTCAAGCTTCTAACCTGCATGACCATTGGGTTCCTGTTTCCCATGCTGTCTATAGCCTACCTGATCTCACCCAGGAGCAACCTTGGGCTGTTCATCAAGAAACCCTTTATCAAGTTTATCTGCCACACAGCATCCTATTTGACCTTCCTCTTTATGCTTCTCCTGGCTTCTCAGCACATTGTCAGGACAGACCTTCATGTACAGGGGCCTCCCCCAACTGTCGTGGAATGGATGATATTGCCTTGGGTTCTAGGTGAGTCAAAGGGACCAGGAGCTATGGCCAGACTGCCTGATAGTCCTGTTTAAATAAACTACTAGAACAGGCAGTCAGACTAGCTCTGAGCTAGGGTACCCCCAGCCCACCCCCATGCAGTGTGGTAGTCCTTTCTTAGGAGTCTCAGAAATGTAGTTCCTTCTGTCCCAGACCCTGGTCATTCAATATTGCCTGGTCCATGGTGAGATTGGCAGTACACCTAGGGCTTGCTTTTGCTAATCTAATATCTTCAAGGACAGAGAAGCTGTCTGTCATTTATTCTAGAGACAAAACCAAGTATCAGTCAGGACAGGCCTCAAGTAAGGTAGGTAGAGCAAGTGCTGATCAGTCTATTCAAAGCACCTTTTCCCATAACCAAGGGACACATGAATCTGCTAATTTCTCATAGCTACTCCACATGACTCAGTTCTTGTTCAAGGTTTACATTCTATTTGGACACTGATTTCACAACCAAGGGGGAATTCACACACATCATGGTAAAAACAGCCCTACCAGCAGTCTCCAGGCATAATTAGATTGCACTGGAGTCTCCAGCACACGGCCATCTTCTAAGTCCTTGCTACTCAAACTGTGGTCCCCAAACCAGCAATATCAATACCACCTGGGAGATTATTTGACACACAGAACCTCAGGTGCCACCTGGGATCTGAATTTTAACATGATCTTCAGATAATTCACATGTACTTTAAAGTCTGAGAAAGTACTGCCCTAGACCACAACCACACCTTTTACTATTTTCTTTATTTCAAGGCTGAAGAAACATCCATGTCATCAGGTAAAATTTTACAACACTTCTACATGATGAAAGAAAAAAGGGGAAAAAAATGAGCTATAAATTATTTTGGGCCCCATTGCCTAGCTTTAGCCCCAACATCTGGTAATTTGATCCATGATCAGCTTGCTCACCTCAAAACACATTGAGAAGTTTTCTTTCCTGAACCTAGTGGAAAGTAAGGACTATGGGATAATACTGATCTAATTAATTTATTGATGAAATTACTCCCATTCCAAAATGGAAAGAAAGTAGAAACAGGCACCCAAAATTGCAGCAGCATTTCAGTAACTATAGTAAAAATGCTAAGAGTAGTACCCAGAAAAGTATAACATATGGGCATTCTCAGGAAAAGCCTACCAAGTTTGGCAAGTTCAAAACTGGGAGGTGGAGTAGGAAAGCAAGTGATTATTGTCTCTCAAGGCTTCACTCCACCGAGACCCTAGTTCATTCCTTAATTCCATCCTTATTCACTTGGAGGGGGGGATCCTTCTATGATGACCAGGGTTGACCCTATGTAGAAATAAACTGTTTGCCTCCATTATTCAGGTTTCATTTGGGGTGAGATTAAGGAAATGTGGGATGGTGGATTTACTGAATACATCCATGACTGGTGGAACCTGATGGATTTTGCAATGAACTCCCTCTACCTGGCAACTATTTCCTTGAAGATTGTGGCCTATGTCAAGGTAAATTGGAATGTCTGCTATTTTTCCTACACAGCGATTTTGGTTACATTAAGCTTTTGCACTGAGAGCATAAAGAGTTTTGAGAAAAAGTGATGATGATGATGACGGCTCAATCCATGTGGGAAATTACCATATAAACAGACATTCTTTCAGTGGTTTGTAAGCAGTGTCCACCTAAGCAAAGAAAGTGGAAAATGGAACAATTTGCAAATGAATCATTAGCTTCTGAGGCTTTCAGGGTAAAAGGGTCTTCAGCTTTCAGTGTTTAAATGCTCTCTACGATGTCCTTGCCAACATAATGGCCCAATGATGCTTGCATGGGGCTGGGGCAGAAAATTCACTGAATTCACTATCTTCAAAAGCTTCTCTTAATCCTTGTCAACTCATTCAAAAGGGCTACTTTATATATGTCTAATATTATTCTCTCTGTGACATAATCATTAGTAATTCTTCCTCCCTGTGGGGTCATACAAAACAAGACTGTTTCTTCCTAACAATGCTTCTGATATGACATCATCTCTCCCTAACCCTCTGAGTTGTCTCTTCTCAAAGCTAAACATTCCATTCCCATTTCTCTCAACTGCACTTCATATAATGACAAGTAGCGGAATCCCAGACATTTGACTACAGGTGGCATAGACTTTTAATAGCTTCTTCCTTGCTCATCACTTCCACCACCAGGATAACCACTCAAGCAGTTGTAAATCCAGCATTTTTAGTATCACCCAACCTGTGCTTCTCTAGCAATTCAGATGTATATATATATATATATACACATACACACACACACACATACACACACACACCACCTTAATGCTTTTCCCTCACAATATTCAGCTCGAATTATCCTGAAAAAAACTTTATGTCTGATGTCTTACTTTGGGTAATCACAGGCTCTGAGTTCAGGTCTGGTGCTTATTAAATAATGGGATTGCTGTCCTCCTTGTAGCCTGAGTTAAACTTCTCCATCATGCTGACAATTCAGTCTCCAAGATTGTATAGTCAGTCATGCTTTTTGGCTCTAAATTCCACATTAAGGACTTTTAGAATGGAAATATGGTTGTCCCCCAAATCTCCAACAACTTAGTTTATTTTTGTATCCCTAATATGCATATTGCATAAATTTTAAGACCTTGGGAGTTATGTAGAGCATGCATATTGAATGCAGTCATGAAACATTTTTGAAAGGAGCCCAAGAGTAGGCCCTATACATGTGGTGATCGTTTAACACATGCTTACAACTTCCTTAAGAGAAAAAGCTGGTGAGGAAAATGTTTGAATCCCTGGTTAATGTGCCTGGGTGAAATCCATGTCATTCTGGCACTCTGCTGACTAAGTAACACTGTTAAGTAAAGGGAAAAGTTCTTCCTTTGGAAATGGTATTTATACACTGGAGGGACCGTAAATTATCAATCTAGAAATTGGTGGGTTTTGTTTAAACAGGAAAGCTTAGAATAAATGATAAAGAAAAGGATTAAAATTTGGGGATATGAAAAATGTATCTGTAGATTCTCAACATTAGCTAATCACATGACCTGTCCGACTTCACTGGAGAGGCTTCCAAAGAGTTAGATACTTCTCCATCACAAAATATAAGGATAAATCTGCTCTATTAAGCTGGGTAAATGCCCCTTAACCGGCAAACACTTTATTCAAAGGAGACCTTTGCCAAGAAGTTGGAGTCCTTCCCAAAAAAGAATTTACAAAGCAAGACAGGCCACATGCAAAATTTGGATTTGCAATGAGAATTTATAAATGGGGATAATCAGATCTACCCATCCACAGAAATCCAGGCTGGATGACCTTCCCCAAGCAGGCTGAGCCAACTTCTATGAGGCAAAGCCATAAGAACTGCTCCACAGGCTCCTTGAACCTTTTTCAATCACCATTGTGCTGAAGCAGTACAGAAGCACCAAGGAATGAGCTGGTTTTAAAGATCCTTTATTTTATTAGAGTGCAAAATTAGTCAACAATATCTATTCCACTTCACATGATCTAAAGCAAGAACCAAAAAGCACACATCAAAGTACTCAAAAGGAGCAAATATACATAAGATTGACCCTTGTTGCCCCCAGATGATTCTACAAATGGAGAATAACCATTCTTTGCTTTTCTAGGATAGTACCACCTAGATCTATTCCACCACTGCCTCGTTTCCATGTATGCCAAGTAAATCTGGACTATGCTACCCACTGAGTTATGGCCTTTTTTTCAGTCAGTGCTTAGCTAAAGACATAATAACACCCCCCTCAAATTCTTATTACTATTGAGCCCCCACATTGAGCTGTTCCTCTTCATATTTTGCTTTAGGGTTTATGAAATGCAATTTACATCCTTTGAAAGGCAAGAAGGCCAATTTCCTAACTGCATTCCATTTCAAAGGATGTAAGAAAAATCACTTGCCTCCAAGTATTACTAACTCAAGAGTCAGGAGATGTGAATTTAATTCCCAATCTCATACGCATGAGCAGGATTACCATAGGCAATCCCTCTACCTTTCTGAGCTGTAGATTCTGCCTCTGATAAATCAGCAGTACATTAAACTAGATCAATGGTGCTCAACCTTTTAAATTTTTTTCCTCATGTCAGCACATCTTTAAGCAAAAACTCACACAGTAATCCAATATATAAAAAAGCCCAAAGGACTGAGTTTGGCTTGAGGAATGAGTCTTCTAAGCCTCCACTTTGGCCTCCACAGTAGCTATGAGATGCCTCCATTAAACCCCCAGGCTCTAAGGAACACAGTTTAAAACCACCATGTTAGATCAGGAGTCAACAAACTATGGTCTGTGGGCCAAACCTGGCCTTCTGCCATGTCCACGTGGTTGCATATTGTCTAAGGCTGCTTTAGGATTACAAAGGAAGCATTGAGTAGTTGTGATGGGAACCATAGAGCCCACAGAGCCAAAATTATATACTATCTGGTTCTTGACAGAAAAAGTTTGCCAACCTCTATGCCAGATGAGTTCCATGTTTATTCCCTGCACATATATGCTATATCTTTCTCCAAAGGTGCAAAGTATCTATGTTCAAAGTATAAATTTGCCACGAGAATCATGTTTTACACTTCTGAGTGTTCCACAAATTCAGAGTCACCATCCCATGGGCAGCAGACATCCCTGAGGTTACAGTTCCAAATGAGGAGAGAGAAAACCCCAAATTATGAGCTATACATGTTCCAGTTGGTGATTTCTAGTTTTAAAACATAGGTCTGTTTTGTTATCAGCAAAGAGACTATCTTTCACATATACCTTAAACCTTTAAAAGCTAATCTATCATCTGTGCTGTGATGTCAACTATCATATAAGTAACATTTAATAGAAATAGTACTAGACTGAGTGTCTGGAGACCTGTGGATTACTTCTTGCTGGCTCTGCCACTGACTTGCTGTGTGATCTTTAGCAAGTCACTCTGCCTATCTGGATTTCTTCCATTTGTAAAACAGGCATAACCATTCCTACCCCTCACAGTAATGCAGTGCATGTTTGTTGGGGGAGGAAAAATGTAGAAATATAAGATTTGGTGAAGAGTACATAAAACTGATTGGCCACCTACAGTCTATCTGAAGCAGAAGTACAAATGTGGCATGGTTTCTCCAAGCTCCTCTGACAGTGAAGAATACTGGATACACACAAGTGATTTTAACCGCACCAGTTTCCTCAGTTGTTGGAACTGAAGCACATTTTAGAAATGCTAACAATATAATTTGGCCCCCAGTGCAACATTTTCTCAGGAAAGTTGTTTACATTTAGTCCTGAGAAATTGTGATATTTAAATGTGAGCTCAAGGCAATATGCTTCAAATTAAATTCCAGGCAAAATCTACTTCTGTCTTGGGAAGGTAATAAGTAATTCCTTGTATTTCCATAACATCTCCACTTATGGAGTACACAGACTTTTGCATATGGATACAGAATCACAAACATGTGCAGTGGGTAGGAGGCATTATCCTCATTTTATGGTGAAATTAAAAGATACAGGCAGTTTTAAGTGACAGTGCCCAAATTGGAGCTCAGATCTCACGATGAAGTCATCTTTCTACAAGGCTACTCCTAATGTGCTGGGAGCCGGAAACCTGGAATGGGTAACCAACCCAATAAATAATGGTTCTTCCCCTCCTTCAAGCCCCTGGTTCTTCATGTGTGCTGAAGGAACATTCTAACTTACAGGGTTGTCAAATGAACTGTAAAATACATCCATACACCACTGTGTGGGGCAGTACTAAATTCATTACCTGAAAGGTTGACATGCCATTTGCAGTAGTGTAGAATACATTACAGCCTGCTAAAAATTCAGCAGAAAGCTCCAGTGAATGGCTCCCTAAGGATCCTCCATCAGCCCCAAACTGCGGTCAGCAAGGGTGTGAGAATGAACACTGCATACCGAGAAGGCTGCGTCTACCCCTTGTCTTTCAGTAACAGCAGGTTGTCCATGGTGCTCAGAGCCCAATGAGGGCTTGAGGAAGTCCATTTGATTTGACATCTTTAGGAAGCAGGGTGATTTTTCCCCACTACCTTGGGCATACTGGTGCCTCTGTTTCAGTGACACTCCCCAATGATCTGGTAAACCCACAGTTAGAAAATGTCTATTGATAAACCACAGGAGGTTGCTCCAGATGATTGATCTAAAATTTATTCTTCTATGTGTACATCCTAGGTATATATGTGGATGGGAGTGGGAGGAAGAGAGTTGTTAGCAGCACATACTAATTGGGTGGGGCAAGAAAGACAAATAGTGTCATGCATGGGGCCTGTTGCATAATGAAAGCTTGATGCGTATTTTGGTGGCTTTGTTTGGGTATGGAAGGAAGGAAAAAGGGGAAAGTTTTATAAATGCTCACTGTACCTCTCATCTTGTGCACTTGTTATTTCTTTCAGTATAATGGTTCTCGTCCAAGGGAGGAATGGGAAATGTGGCACCCGACTCTGATTGCAGAAGCACTCTTCGCGATTTCCAACATTTTAAGTTCGTTGCGTCTCATATCCCTGTTCACAGCCAACTCCCACTTAGGACCTCTGCAGATCTCTTTGGGACGCATGCTGCTTGATATCCTCAAATTCCTCTTTATCTACTGCCTGGTACTACTAGCTTTTGCCAATGGACTGAACCAGCTTTACTTCTATTATGAAACCAGAGCTATCGATGAGCCTAACAACTGCAAAGGGATCCGATGTGAGAAACAGAACAATGCCTTCTCCACGTAAGACAATCCCCTTTCCTTTTCTTTCTTTATTTATTTATTTATTTATTTATTTATTTATTTATTTATTTTTTGCCATTTTTCCGCCTTTTCCATTTTTGTCCTGTTTTCAGCCTACAGCTTCATCACTGTCACTTGACTGTGAAGGCAGTGCTCACTGTGGATCCACCCAAAGGGTCAGAGGTGGAGGAATGTTCTTCTCTCGCTACAGGGTACTAGGAGACGAAGTGAAGTTAGGTGAGGTAGGAAAGAAACAAGCACACACATGGGATTCCAGGAAGTCATCTAAAGAGTTGGTTCTGAACTACGTTGGTAGCATTACATATTTTTAAAAGAATTTATTGGGGTGAAATACATAATTCCTCACTCAAAATGTGGCACCAAGGTAATGAAACAGCAAAGCTATTCCTCTGAACGAGTGGCTACCAAAGCTAACTTCACTATTGTGAATCAAGGAAGAATGCAAACATATCTTAATGCACCCCCATTCATAGGTGTAATCTCGAGAGGGGACAGGCTGAAGGTAGGACTAGAATCCACTCTCCTGCTACATTAATTTAAGGTTCCAGGTGGGCCAAGTGGCACCCAGCACTAATTGGAAATGTTCCAGGACACAAGAGATAACTCATGATTCTGTCCACAAGTCCACTGCCTCTGAACACATGGAACTCCTGTGCCTTTGCTTAGTCCTGTCAAGACCTACTTTTCGGGGGACCTTCAAGCCTTCAGAATGGCTTTCATTTTCTGATAAATCAATGCTAAAGGAAATAGACAAGAGAAAACAAACAAGTACATGTCAGGCTGTTAGGAGCTGTCCTGGTCTGACCCTGAACTCAGTGTCCTACACCTTGTCCATCTCCACCCCTACTTCTGGAGAGTGCAACTCATCACTGGTATTCATAGCAATGACCCCAAGGTCATACAAGATTCTTAGTCATTAAACTAAGATACAATTTTTTTCCTTACAACTCCATAAACCAACACAGATCAGTGGACTTGGACATTCTAGAAATGTGCTCCACAACAAAGGCCAGAGAAAAAAAGGACTGTTGCATTGATAGAGAAAACAACAACAACAACAACAACAACAACAGCAAAAAACAGTGCTATCTAGCTGATTCTTGTTATTCGTCTCTAGCAGCATTTCCTAAAATGGATTCACACAAACCACAGCTCAGTGGCATGTTAATAGACAGTAGAATGGAATCTATGATTAAACTTCCTGCACTAGGCCATGCTCCTTGTCTCTTTTCCCGAAACTCAGGGCTAAATCTTGGGTGGGAAACCAGATTCATGTGCAAGGAGAAGGGATCCAAAATGGGTTGACAGAGAGATAGTGCTACTTTGGTTAAGCCAGCCTGGAGTGTATAACATCAGCTTATCAGCTTCCTAGTGCCTCTTGACTAGGAATGGCTTCCTCTCCTGCATTACTCTAGAGACAGAACTCACAGCAACCTGTTTTCAACATAGAGAGCAATTGTGTAGTGGCTTGAGCACCAGGAGACTGCATTTGTTCCCATCAAAGTGTTCAACAGAATTAAATACATGAATGAGGGGTGCCTTTCAGGAGGTCAGGTCCCTGCCAATTATGCTCTCATGTGTACTCTGCTGAGGAAATTTATGAAATGCCTCCTTGCAAGTTTGTAGTGATTATTAACAACCCTGTTGCCAACTGATGTTTTGCTCCTATCACTTGCCTAGCAGGGACGATTGAAAAGAATGGGCACCTGTCATATACAAAATTATATCTTGGGGTGTCAGACATGAAGAAGCATTGTTATGGTGGGGCCAAATCAGCAGTAATGCTACCTCAACTTTCCCTCTATCAGTTGATTTTTTTCCTCCGTAAAAGGCTGTTTTCTTTTAAATGCCTCAACTCAGGCATTCATTCATTGATTCATTGATTCATTGATTCATTCATTCATTCATTCATTCATTCATTTATTGAGGCTGAGTCTTGCTCTGTCACCCAGGCTGGAGTACAGTGGCATGATCCCAGCTTACTGCAACATCTCTCTCCCAGGTTCAAGCAATTCTTGTGCCTCAGTCTCCTGAGTAGCTAGGATTACAGTTGCCCGTCATCATGCCTGGCTAATCTTTATATTTTTAGTAGAGATGGGGTTTTGCCATGTTGCCCAGGCTGGTCTCGAACTCCTGACCTCAGGTGATCCACTCGTCTCAGCCTCCCAAAGTGCTGGGATTACAGGTCTGAGCCACTGCACCCAGCCTCAGGCATTTATCATACCTGTTAAAATACACGTTACTCAGCCAGGGAGTCAGAAAGATTCTGCTTTTAGAGAAGGGGATAGTTTGTTTATGTATCTAGTGGAAAGTTTGGTACCTGCTTATTGTCATCCTTTTCCTTCTGATTCTCCAGAGATGCCATTCCTTTTCTTCCACATAAAAAAAGAAAAAAACAGGCCAGGTGCGGTGACTCAAACCTATAATCCCAGCACTTTGAGAGGCCAAGGCAGGAAGATCACCTGAGGTCGGGAGTTCAAGACCAGCCTGGCCAACATGGAGAAACTCTGTTTCTACCAAAAATACAAAATTAGCCAGGCGTGGTGGCACATGCCTGTAATCCCAGCTCCTCGGGAGGCTGAGGCAGGAGAATCGCTTGAACCCAGGAGGCAGAGGTTGCAGTGAGCTGAGATCCTGCCATTGCACTCCAGCCTGGGCAACAAGAGCAAAACTTCATCTCAAACAAAAAAAAAAAAAAAAGAGTTTACATGGAGTGGCTATTCAGAATTGGCAGTTACCACATTCTGTTCAATTTAACCAAACTGGCTTTTTTTTTTTTTTTTTTCTAGTGAAGGATCAGTTTTAAACAAACACTGGGATACCAATACAGACAACTTGAGACAGCATTTGTATCTTTTAATCAGTGTAGCTGTGTGCTTCCGCTCCTCAAGAACTGGATCCATACAGGTTGTGTGCCATCTGTCCTCTTGAGGTTCAGGAGATTCTAAATTGAATATTTCACAGTTTGGGATGGCATCCAGAAGTTTTCCCTATGACTTTATATTTTGTATTATGTCAAATGTTATGGCAGGGCCCAAATAGCATAGCCACAAGTTTGGTTTATGTGGGCATAAAATTCTAACCAAACTCTAGACATAGGGAGTCATTTGGAGAAAGCCTGTATGTGGTGTTTTAACCTAATAAAGTTGATGAGGGGAAAGGGGAGAGGAAGCAAACATAAACCGGGTAAAGCGTAGAAGCATCTTTTCCATCTCAGGCGTGGCTTCTTCAGTGGACCAAGCTGCAATGCTGTATTGACATGACAGAGCCTCTACTTCTGTCTCAAAATGGCTCCAAATGATTTCTGTACTGCAAAATAAAGCCAAACTGTGGGAAAAAAAATAAAGAGGAAGGAAGGAAGGAAGGAAGGAAGGAAGGAAGGAAGGAAGGAAGGAAGGAAGGAAGGAAGGAAGGAAAAAGAAAAAAAAATCTTTTCTCCTTAGGCATACAATTTAAGGGAAAGTCACTGTCCTTGCTGGCAACCACATGACAGTACAGCTGGGGGTTTGAGTTTGGTATTGCATACTGGGAATACGTGGCCTTCATCTGCTGTCAAGAGAAATAATTAGAAAGACATTATCATTCTGAAGGCACAGGACTTGGGAGAGAAAAAGAAGCTAACTTGTTCCAGCCCTCACCTCCTGAATACACCTGGCTGTTTCACAGGCCTTTCAAATACAGGATGTCCACAACTAAATTCCTTATCCCTTATCTCTGTATCTTCACTTCCAACCTATATCCCCTTTAATTCCTCATCTCATTAAATGACACTAACCAGACTCCTAGGAGTCATCTGGGACTCTTAAACCTTCCCTCATGAAACACATCATCAAGTATGTCACTCAGCCCAATCAGTTCTACTTCTGAAATATCTCTTGAATACCTCTCTCTCTTTCACACACACACACAAACACCACCCCCCCCCCCCGCCCCCCACACACACACACACTCATCCAACCATCCTGGTTCAGGCCTAAATCATTTCTCCCAAGGACTGTGGCAACAGACTCTTGACTGGTCTCTCTGCCTCCAATCTGGTCTTCTCTCCAAACAATCTCCCACCTACTATGCGGAAGTTTCTTTCTAAATACCCGTTGCATCCTGGCCCCCACTGGCTTCATGCCTGCCAGAATATCTGAATCTTCTCCATAAAATCCTGCCTCTTTACCATAACACACAGGGCCTTGGTAATCTGACTCTTGCCTCTCCAGTCTTTTACCGCTCTCCTCCTTTGTCAACATTTTGCTGTTCTCCAACTACAGGAAAGTGTCTTAACCCTTCAGACCTTTGTACATCACATGCCATTCCCTCTGAATGGAATACCCATCCTCACCTAGCCAGCCTGGCAAACTCATACCCATCTTCTCAGTTGATGCCAAAGGACTACCTGCTCTAAAGCCTTTCTTACCCACTCTAACCCCACTCTCAGCTGCAGGCTTCTTCTAGAATATGTTTCCCATGGCATTCTAAACACATCTCCATTATGTTACATAAACTGTTGTATTTCAGACATTTGTGCCTCTCTCTCCCACCAGACTGAGACTCCCATCTTAGTAAACTTTGCATCTGCCATAGAGGGGCCTAAGACATAACAGTGCTCAACATGGCTACTGAACAATTGAGTGAAAAGACGAAGACGACGTCCAAAAGCAATCCTCTTTTTAAGCTTTTTATTTGGAGATAGTTTTAGTTGCATTGTAATTGTAAGAAATAATAGAGAAATCTGTAAATCCTTCACCCATTTTTCCCAGGTGTAACATCTTGCATAGCTGTAGTACATTATCACAACCAGGAAATCAACACTGATAAAATCCAGTGGCCTTATTCAGATTTCACCAGTTTTCACGGGTATTTAGAAAGAAACTTCCACACATGTGCAAGCTATTTGCAACAACATACATGGGCCTAAGAGTAATCTTGTCTTTAATTATAGATAATCTACTTCTGCTTCTGTCCACCCTGCTCCCCAGGATGACTGAAGTATCCGGCCAGTCGTGTCACTCTGCTGATCCACTTTGAGCTTACTCTCAGCAAAAACCCTTGGCCTTTCTCCTACCTCTCTCATCCTGTACTTGGGCACTTGGCCTAAGAGCAAATCTCTACATTGATCCCTACGTATTTCATCTCATTAGTTCTAGCCCCTTGCTCCAAGGTGTTGAAGTCTTTCTGAGTCTTTATCCTGTCATCCAGTTTATCAGCTTTCCCTCTAGTCTTGTGTCATCTGAAGATCTAAGAAGCATGCCATCGATTTCCATCCAAAGCATTGAAAAAAACTGTCAGGCAGGCTTGGTATTCGCTGGGTGGAATATTGGGCAACTATTAAAATGATACACATGAAGACTGTATATACATTAAAAAGTGTCTAAACCCAAATTGTGTAATTTTTTAAAAATCACAGAGATTGGGCTGGGCCCTGTGGTTCACGCCTGTAATCCCAGCACTTTGGGAGGCCGAACCGGGCAGATCACTTGAGGTCAGGAGTTCGAGACCAGCCTGGCCAACATGAGGAAACCCCATCTCTACTAAAAATACAAAAATCAGCCAGGTGTGGTGGTGGGCACCTGTAATCCCAGCTACTTGGGAGACTGGGGCAGGAGAATTGCTTGAACCCGGGAGGCAGAGACTGCACACAGTGAGCCAAGATGACTCCACTGCACTCCAGCCTGGGCAACAGAGTAAGACTCCATCTAAAAAAAAATTTTATATGCACACACACACACACAGATAGGTAGATGTTAGATAGATAGAGCGATAGATCAATAGATCGATCCCAGGCTGAGAGGGTGGCTCACACCTGTAATCTCAGCACCTTGGGAGGCTAAGGCGAGTGGATCACCTCAGGTAAGGAGTTTGAGACCAGCGTGGCCAACATGGCGAAATCCTGTCTCTACTAAAAATACAAAAATTAGCTGGGCATGGTGGCATGAGCCTGCAATCCCAGCTACTCAGGAGGCTGGGGCAGGAGAATCACTTGAATCTGGGAGGCGGAGATTGCAGTGAGCTGAGATTGCGCTATTGTACTCCAGCCTGGGCATCGCATGGAGACTCTGTCTCAAGAACAAGCAAGCAAACACTAGAGATTGTATAAACTATGATTGCAACTATGTACAATTAGATATTCAAATGAATAATCTATAAAGACAAAGGAATGTAAAATAACAATGTGGAAGATTTAATAATAATAATGAAAATAATCAATATTTACTGAGTGCTAGGAACAGGCACTATTACAAACCAGCTTTTCATGAATTAACTCATGTAATCCTCACTACCATGCTATCAGGTAGACAGTGTTGTTCTTACCCATTTTACAGATAGGGAAACCAGAGTACAATGCAGTTAATCAGGCTGTCCCGAATTGCATAGATGGTAAGTAGCAAATACAGGATTTCAATCCAGGCATGCAAGCTTCCAGTCTGTACTTTTACCTAGGGATACAGGTGTAAGTCTGGTTTTGTAAAGGTACATAAGATTTGTTGTATACAGCTGCAATAGTCGTGAATACATGAAAAACTAAATAGGACAGCCGTGACCTAGCAGTCCACTGCAACCTTCTTCAAGGCTATTACCATTCATTTGCAGCTACCTCTACTTAATCAGTGGTGATTTCTCCACCCATCATTCAGCCAATATTTTCCTATCTTATTAACATGGATACACATGTAGATCCCATCAAACACTCTTCTTTTTGTTCTGGTCAGGTCATAAAGGTTCTTATTGGTTATCTCTGGCTTTTCCTCCTAATTCCAGTCCATATCCTTCCCAATGCTATTATCACAGGATGGTGCTACTCGTTTGTACTTTCTTTGGTTATGTGTTTCTCCTGTCATCTTGTATAGACTCCTTCAATAAACATTTCTTCAACAATTCCTATGTACCAGGCAATGAGGATACCTAGGAAGATGGAATCCTTACCCTTAAGAAGTTCATAGTCTAATGGGGAATGCAAATAAACAATTAGAATAGCTGCTATTATTAATGCTTACCATATGCAAAGGACTTTAAAGTGCTGAGCACTTTACATGCAGTATGTTAGGTGATACAGTTATGAGGTTATGTGTATGGGCTTCAGAGTCAAAAGAGCTGGGTACAAATTCTACCTCTGATACTTCCTGCCTGTGTGACCACTCTGTGCCTCAGTATCTCATCTGAAAAATAGAAGAACAATAGTCGCTACTTTATAGACGTATAGCCAAATATAATATCATCAGCCCTTCATATCTATGTCTTTTGCATCCATGGATTCAACCATCTGTGGATCAAAAATATTTTTAAAAAAATGAATGGCTGCATCTGTACTGAATATGTACAGACTTTTTTCTGTCATTATTCTCTAAATAATATAATATAGCAACTATTTACATGGCATTCACACTGTATTAGCTATCATAAATAATCTAGAGATGATATAAAGTATATGGAATAGGCCAGGCATAGTGGTTCATGCCTGCAATTCCAACACTTTGGGAGGCTGAAGCAGGAAGATCACTTGAGGCTAGGAGTTCAAAACAGGTGTGGGCAATATAGCAAGACACCTGTCTCTCTGAAAACTGTTGTTGTTGTTGTTGTTGTTTGTTTGTTTTTTGTTTGATTTTTTGTTTTTTGTTTTTGAGATGGAGTCTCGCTTTGTCACCCAGGCTGCAGAGCAGTGGCACGATCTTGGCTCACTGCAAGCTCCACCTCCGAGGTTCACACCATTCTCCTGCCTCAGCCTCCCAAGTAGCTGGGACTACAGGTGTCCGCCACCATGCCCAGCTAATTTTTTGTATTTTTAGTAGAGACGGGGTTTCACCGTGTTAGCCAGGGTGGTCTCAATCTCCTGACCTCGTGATCCACCCAATTTGGCCTCCCAAAGTGCTGGGATTACAGGCGTGAGCCGCTGCATTTTGAAAAAGTTAGCTGGGTGTGGTGGTGCATGCCTGTAGTCCTACCTACTCAGGAGACTGAGGCAGGAGGGTCACTTGAGCCCAGGAGTTCAAAGCTGCAGCAAGCAATAGTTGTACCACCACATTCCAGCCTGGATGACAGAGAGATCTTTTCTCTAAAAATAAATAAATAAATAAAAATAAAGAATCAAAATGAAAAAGTATATGGGAGGATATGTGCTTACATTATACATAAACACTATGTCATTTTATATAAGGAACTTGAGCATCCATGAATTTGGGTATCTGCAGGAGGTCCTGGAACCAACCCTTTGCAGATATCGAGGGATAACTGTATATGCAAAGCACTAAGCACGATGTTTGGCACATAGTAAGAGCACAATAAATGTTAGCAATTAGTATTTATCCTACCAAGAATCATTGTTGAGATGAGGAAAACTTGAAATTGAAAGAGGCTATGTAACTTTCCCAACGTTATTTAATAAACGGTGGGATCTAAAGTTCTCTCTTAGGCACTCTCCTCTATCGCCTCTACAGTGTGATTTGTGCATTTATGGAAAAAGACTTGGGTGCTATGGGAGCAAAAAAGAGGAGCATCTAACCCAGCCTGTTAGGAAAGGAGTTGGGGCAGGCTTCTAGTGGAGGTGGGGCTTCAACTGAGCCTCAAAGGTCAAACAGGAATTAGACAGAAAAGGAGAAAAGAAGGAAGTAGAAGCTAGAGGTTGGGGCAGGATGAGGGTATTCTATCCAGAAACAGGAGCTTGTCAAAGGCATAGAGGAATGAGAAATAGCAGGTCCAGGGAACTGTAGAATGGGTAAGGATGACACCAAAGGGTCATCTGTGTTGGAATTATAGCTTTTGTTCCATTTAGGCTATCAACATACAACTTGGAAAATATAGGATGATGTCCCTGCTTTCTCCCAACAAGCCTTTAACTTTGTTCACCCTCTAGTTCTTCTTTGCTGCTCTGAATTAGGTCCAGAGGAGTAAATCCTCTCCATACTCCTTCTACTTTTTGAAGGAGTAATTCCTCATCTCAAAGACGAGACTTTCGGCAAATGTTCAGAGGACTGAGTTCCCATCTCTATTCTACTGTACACCTCTTAGCTTTGTGATCTATTTGTGGATGGCTCCCAACATGTGCAAGTTCTCCCTTAACCACCTGGTATGGATTTGTCTTCTGTGCATTTAATATCAAGTTTTCTTGAATCTTTGTGTCTTCAGTCTATGCCCCTTCTTGAGCTAGCAAGTTCCATATGTTTGCTTACTCTCTGCTAAATAAAAATGGACTAGTTGCTTTTTCTAAAACAATCCCTCTTTAAAATTGAAAAGATATTCTACGTTATTAAGATTCTATGTTTGTCAACAAGTCTTTCCATCCCTATGATGACTTTATTATAGAGCCAGCACCAAGTAGTACACCCCCGCCCCACCACCAATGGTGGCCCTTTCCTGTGTATTAAACTGAGTCTAGAAGTCACAGAACCTCCAACGATGTCTTACTGGAATATTCTTTTCCACCTCACATGCCAGTCCCTCATTTTACCTGGGCATGCTTTTAAGCGGGCCAGCTTCTCCTGACCACACTGTAACATTTTGAGAAACATGTTGAGACCATTCTTACTACCAACCACCAAAATGGAGGAATGATCTTTCCTATCCCTCCCCATTTTCCCCTCTTGTACAGTTTTATCTATAAGGTTTCCCTGACTAGAATATCAGCACAGTTGAAGGCAGATTTATTTATGCACGCATGCATTGCTTGTTTATTATTTATTTATTTACTTATATGTAGAGAGAGACAGGGTCTAGCCCTGTCACCCAGGCTGGAGTACAGTGGCATGATCACAGCTCACCGCAGCCTCAAATTCCTGGGCTCAAGCAATCCTCCCACCTCAGCCTCCCACGTAACTGAGACTACAGGCACACACCACCATACCTGGCTTTTTTTTTTTTTTTTTAAGATAATGGGGCTTTGTTATGTTGCTCAAGCTGGTCTCAAACTCATGGGTTCAAGTAATCCCCCCAACTTTGCCTCCCAAAGCTCTGGGATTATAGACATGAGCCACCATGCCTGGCTGAGGGAAGATTTTAAATGCTCAGACTTTTACTTTTAGGGAACATTTGTATCAGTCAGTCGAACAACTAGCAATAAACTCTATCCTCAAGCATAAGCCATTGCAATTTTAATTGTTGTAGGGCTAGAGGTGAATGTAACATCTATTCAGGAGAGGCAACTAATTCAGTAAGACCCTACCAACATATTGATTGCATATTTGCCCTAGTTTATGGCTTTAGTGTTTGTCAGGAAATCAACAAACACTTCCTGAATGCATTCTGTGTTCAAGGTCATTCAACTTCCAGGGACTCTGGTTCCTTAGAATGACATTCCTATTCACTGCAACTGCTTTTTAAAATTCTGAGCTACAATCTGCCTTGGCTTCTGTTACCTAGCAGCTGTGCTAGCTGCTTGTGCTATTTACTGCTGGCCTCCTGCCTGCCTGATTGCTGGTATCTAATAGACATCATCAGGTTTTGACTGTGCCCTCCTAGCAGGGGCCAGATTACTTAGCCCCATGTATTCCTCATTTTTCAATCCTCTGCCTGGTTCTGTGATGCGTTGTATTGCCTGGCCCTGAAAATTTAGGTCCTGTGATAGGTCTGACTTGCCATATTGTCTGGTTCTTGTGCCCTGGCCCCTGAACTCCAGACTCTCATCTTACTATTGATTCTCAAATGCTTCACCAGCTGGCATTTACTTTCACCAAACAAAAAGCAAATTTATTCCTTTTAGGCTATCTCTCCAGCAGCGTGATGCTGAAAAGATCATGGAATTTATCTATGATAATCAGAGAAGAGCCACTTAACAAGTTGAGAAGGGCCATGTGCACATTGCTCAGGCAGCCCTGAAAAGGGCCCTTGAGAGTCAGGTCAGTGCAGAGCACAGCCTTAAACAAAATAAACTAGCCGTTATTGTGCAGCCTACTGAATGCAAAATTGTCAATGGGATTGGAATCTTCTCTACTTTAATCTAATGATAATAGTAATAGTTTACATGTATTCATTCACTTATTCAATAAATGTCATTTAGTGCCTATTATGTACCAGCTACATGGTAGCTATATGTCTCTGCCTCCATAGAGCTTATATTCTAGTGGAGAGGGACAGAAAGTAACCATTTAAACCAAAAATCACTTAATATAATTTTATGAAGCTTCAAGTGCTACAAAGAAAATTAAACAAGGCAATAGGATAGAGAATAACTGATGGAGCTACATTAGGTAGAGCAACCAAGAAAAGCCTCTCTAAAGAAGTGACATTTGAGCTGAGACCTTGATGATAAGAAGGCAGCTGTGTAAAGATCGGGGGACAGACCCACTTTCAGACAGGGACTCTTTTTTTTTCTTTTTTTTTAATTTATTTTATGTATTATTATTATTATTATTATTATTATTATTATTATTATTGAGACAGAATCCTCGCTCTATGGCCCAGGTTGGAGTGCAGTGGCACGATCTCGACTCACTGCAAGCTCCGCCTCCCAGGTTCACGCCATTCTCCTGCCTCAGCCTCCCAAGTAGCTGGGACTACAGGCGCCCGCCACCACGCCTGGCTAATTTTTTTGTATTTTTTAGTGGACATGGGGTTTCACTGTGTTAGCCAGGATGGTCTCGATCTCCTGACCTCATGATCCGCCTGCCTCGGCCTCCCAAAGTGCTGGGATTACAGGCGTGAGCCACCGCGCCCAGCTGACAGAGGGACTCTTTAAAGCACCTCTCACTCACCTCTAAAATGAACCAAAGAACAAATCCCTAAGACTCTCAAAATACGTTGTGCTCATTAAGAACAACACATTTCAAGCACACTGAAAAATGCATCCATTCTTAAAGTAACATTTCTTATGTTCTGCATGACTTCCATAGGCTTGGGCAATGGTTAATCTCTGCCACCCACGAGCTGGCTGCATTTTATTGCTGTATTCAGATTTCTGAATATAAAGCAAAAGAAACCCTAGACACCAAAAGCATATCATTGCAGTTACATGTTTGGTTGTGAAAACTAAGAGAGGAAATAATAATTTGAGAAGCCATTAATATAGTGTTTTTGGAAGGGCAGACAGACCTAAATTTGAGTTCTGGCTCAAAACTTACTAGTAAGGTGTCCTTGGGCAAGTCATTCAATCTCTGAATCTCTGTTTGCTCATCAGTAACAACAAAATTTTACAAGGATCATAATGATGATGTATGTATGTAAAAGTACCTAACATGCTTATAAGTTTTCGATAATAGTTGAGTTCTCAATAATAAAAGCCTCAATAATAGTTGCTTAATGTATCATTGACAATTATCTGTATAAAGTGTTAATTTGAGAATCCTCAAGCTCCTCCATGCAGTTTAGAGCTATCTGGGTCCTGTGAGAGCCACAAAAGAAGTATCAGAAATGGTAATTTGTTCTCATGTTCACTCAGCCAACAAATGCCAGAACTGAGATTCTAACCCAGTGCAATCTAACCCAAGCATCATTCTCCTGCCTCAGCCTCCCAAGTAGCTGAGACTACAGGCGCCCTCCACCATGCCCGGCTAATGTTTTGTATTTTTAGTGGAGACGGGGTTTCACCGTGTTAGCCAGGATGGTCGCGATCCCCTGACCTTGTGATCCGCCTGTCTCAGCCTCCCAAAGTGCTGGGATTACAGGTGTGAGCCACCACGCCTGGCCTCAAGCACCATATTCTTAACCACAGTACTTATTGCCTCTGTGTAATTAGAATGGTAAAAAAATAACATGGTCTTAAGACAAAAGAGAAAGTTTGGTAGAGGAAGTAGCTCTTGAAATAAGCCTTGAAAATTTTTAGGCTATGCGTAGACTGAGAAGAGGGAATGGTATTTCAGGTAGAAAAGCAAAGCATAAGACATAGAAGTGGAAACAAACAAACAAATGGACATGGATGGTCAGTCTGTGTTAGGGAAGAGCCCAAAATATGTGAGATCACTAATCTATCAGTCACAAATCTGGCAGCCCCTTCATTAAGCAGAACACCTTTCATTTTCTCTCTCTTTTCTTGCTCTTCTTAAAGAATTAACTAACCTGCTCTTTGATCTCTCTTAGGCTTTTTGAGACTCTTCAATCACTCTTCTGGTCTGTATTTGGCCTTTTAAATCTATATGTCACCAATGTGAAAGCCAGACACGAATTCACCGAGTTTGTAGGAGCTACCATGTTTGGAACATACAACGTCATCTCCCTGGTAGTGCTGCTGAACATGCTGATTGCTATGATGAACAACTCCTATCAGCTTATTGCCGTGAGTAGCTTTGCTTTACAAGGGTGCTTACTTTCATTTCAGGATGGGGCAGCATTAGCATGGAGTCCATTAGAAGCTCAATGAAAGAGTTCATCTGCCTCAATTAATTTACATTAGCTTTCCTAGTTGTTAGAGTGAATTATTTCTTTCCAATGCAATTGAGTTTGGACTTTCAGTCTATAGAATCTTGATCATCTAATGTAAGTTATTCTAGTGAATAAGATTTTCTAGCTACTTATTGAAAATATTTCTAAATTTCAGAATCAAATTTCTTGCCTCGGTGGAAAACTCGGGGTTTGAGCACAATTTGGCTACAATGTGTCACCTGACTCATCTCCAGGGTTAATTCAGCTGATCTGGTTCTCTAGCCAAGAGAGCCCTATCTCCTGCTTCACTGCAAACATCTCCCTCCGAAAACTAAGAATCACATTGACAAGGATGGTCTTCTCAGAGAGAGACAGAGAGGGGAGGGGACTACATTTTTTCCTATTTAATAAATAGAGATGGGGTCCTGATATGTTGCCCAGGCTGGTCTGAAACTCCTGGCCTCAAGTGATCCTCCCACCTCAGCCTCCCTAAGTGCTGGGATTACAGGCATGAGCCACTGCACCAAGCCAGTGGCTATTTTTCAATCAAGTATATATAAGTAACTGCACTCCATTGTGAGGCACTCTTAAGTAGAGTCCATTGCTGAATTTTTTTTGCGCCATCATGTTACCATTTAGATCAGCAGTGTTTATTACCCTAGACTAGAAATAGTGACAGTGTAGGATACAGTATCAATTCAGTCCCTGCCCTGGTTTTTTATGTCAAAGTAGCTATCTAACCTTATTTTAATTTATTTTAATCTGCGTATAATTCCTAGAAATTGAGTTTTTCGGCAAAGGAGTCCTCATTACCTGAGGTCTGATTTAGTCAGGCATTAGTAAATTTCGATGTGTAGTTCCTACTATAATGCTAGAATACCTACTCTGGATCAGTCTGTTGCTGAAAGTTTTTGCTGTAGCAGAGAAAGTACAAAATAAAAAAACCCAAGTCTTGTCTTCCTTTCTAGATGCTATTTCTCAGATTTGGTTTGCCACTGAGGAGTTATTTAGCCTATAGAAAATAAGCTTAAATTATTTGTTACATATACATAGATTAGATATATATGTATATATGTGTGTGTGTATATATATATATATGCACATATATATATATGCGCGTGCACACACACACCCATACATACACATTGTCCACATCTTAAATATTATTAATAGTGAATGTGATCCATTTCCACTAAGAACAGAACCAAAAAGGAATGGAGCAGGAGGCTTTTGAGTTACCTATTTGGGAGAAATTCCTAACTATAAATGGCAATGTAATAAATATATTCTCACAGGTGGGTCTATAGAATTTCTGTTATTGGAGAATTTTAAAAATTAGGATATAAAATTGTCTGCTAAGATAGTTTAGATAGTAGGTATTTAGGTGGTAGAGAAGGGAGAGGAGTGTAGTGGAAAAAAAGATTTGAAGTTAATAAACCAGGGACTCTAATCCTGGCTCTGTGTTTTATAACTGTATGTCTTTAGTAACTTACTTTCCCCTCTTGAGCCTCAGTGTCATCATCCAAAAAGTGAGGGTTTTGAAATCAATAGTTTTTAATATCCTTGCTAGCTCTGGCATCCTATGAGTCTGGGTGCCTACAGATTAACAAGATAGGCTAACGAGGTCCTTTCTAGCACTGAAATTCTGTTCTCTTATTGCATTTGAAATGCAATATAGTTCAGTTCCATTCATTCATTCCCCCTCATTCAAACAACTAGGCCAAAAACTCTGAAATGATTTATGTTCACTCCTACTCTATCTCTATAAGGCGGCAGGGGCAGGGATGGAGTCTCAGGAGTTGACTTTTCCATCCCCTCTGCTTGGCATTCTATCCTTCACCCCTGCCAAAGATGGCAATATTCATGCAAAGGTATTTGTAGTTTTTTCACTGGGTGTCTGACAGCTGATTTTTCCTTGTGACAGTAGAAAAGGGAGAGATTTTCTTGTCACCTAATGCAGGGCTGTGGTCCTTCTCACTGAACTCAGTGACATTTTCTAGGAAGGGTGAAAATAATCAACTCCAGTTCTCATCACCACCTGCTGGTAGTAAGTTTTGTTTTAATGCCACCTACTGCTGCACCCAAAGAAAACACATCGGCTTGGGAGGGAGCCAATGGTAGCTAAATGGAGTCTATACCATCTCATAAATCTGAAGTCATGGCCAACCATTCTGAATAATATCTTTACTGCTGTTGGATCCCATGGGGTGTTTTTACCATTTTTAAGTGGATTCAGTGGGATCCAGTGGGATGCTGATATCAGACAACCTGATTCCAAAAATATCTGGATCTGCTTAAGTGATAAGGACCAGACAGTAGATTTAATTTCATTTGCAACATCTCTGCTTCAGTACTGAATGTAATTTTTACAAGGTCCTTGATATAGGGAGGAAGATTACAGAAAGGGAAACCACTGAAGACAAATTTCTCCTATTATAAAGGTATCACAGGCTGATTCAGTCTAGGTAGGGACTGAGTTGTCAACATGCCTTACTATGAATCTAATTTGTGTACATTCTAGGAGAGTCCTCAAGAACACCAGGTAATACCAATCCCTTCAAGGGTTAAGCTCTTTATCAGTGTTCCATGCAGGATTCAGAGCTGCTGGTGATGTGAATATATGGCTCTGTAGCAATTTGTATTTCCATGTCAGAGGAGGCTCTACCTCAGTGTGTATAGAGTTATCCTTAAGATACAGTGAAGCAGGAATCACTCCAGGCCTGTGCTCTGTGGTCCCAGCATCAGCAGGTGAAGCTGGCCATATTGTATATTATTGTCATTGGCAATTAGCAGTTATTTACTTCTCCTTTTATTCTTATATATCCCTCAATCTCCTTATTACTCCCAGTGACATTTTTAAAAATGCATCTACCTTGTCACTGCTGTCCTTGATGTATAGGCAGAAGCTCCATCAAGCAAAGCTGCCCTCGGTGCCATGTTAATCAGATTCATCCATTTAAAAATATTAGGTGGAAGAGATAAGATCAGTCCCACAAAGTTCATTACCTTAGGCCCTATTCCTATCCCCTACCCCACCCACAATGGGCATCTCTGTTGCCTAAGATTAGTCCTCCCAAAACATAGTGCTCATAATGGTCTGTGATAAAGCCTCATTCAGCAAGTTAATAAGAACCCTTGGTTTCTTTGGCTGCTGTGGAGTATTTGCTCTAATGCTGAAAATAAGTAAACAGCACTTGCTTCACTGAGCCACAGCTGCTGGATGGCTTGGGGAGAGTCCAAATATATGTAATTGGTTGTCTCCCTTAGGGTGGCAACATTTGGAGGCCCAGATGATGAATGGACTCTCCCACTGCAGAAGACATTCATGCAAATGATGACATTCATCCAAACAAACCTGGCACCACAAGATAGGAGGCAGGACTAGAGAGGGCTGTTGCATACCATCTAAGTGCCAAGAAGGGCAGGTGGTCTCCCCACCAACCCCCAGTCATCTAGGACCAACCTCAGATTCTCAAAGCAGAGACTTTCAAAGCAGAGACTCTCAAAGCAGCACTTCACACACAATACCATGATTTTAACACTCTATCAGCAGGACTGATAACCAACTGCTACACACTGATATGGCTACTCAATTGTTAAAATATTGAAACATTTCCATACCAGTTGGTAAATAGCTGTCACTCCAACTGTTCCTTCTACGACATACCCAGACCTCCCCACAATCCAGCAAGTAAAGGGTAACATCTGGAACAGCTGGTAGAATCTAGGACCCTGTTCCAGCACCATAACTGGCCTATATTTGGATTGACTGGTTTCTTAAATAGTCTGAATATCACTATAGTAGGCAAAACCCTAAAATGCTCCCCCTGGATTTCCCACTCTAATAATCAAGACTATTAATATGAAGAGATACCACAATTGTGATTACGTTGTATTATGTGGCAAAAGGGATTCTGCAGATGTAATTGAGGCTAGTATTCAGAGAGATTATCCAGGTAGGCCTAATCTAATCACATAAGTCTTAGAAGCAGAGTTTTCTCCAACTGGTAGCAGAAGGGAATGTCAGTGTATTAGTCTGTTCTCATGCTGCTATGAAGAAATACCAGAGACTCGGTCATTTATAAAGAAAGGAGTTTTAATTGACTTACAGTTCCACATGGCTGGGGATGCTTCATTAATCTTATAATCATAGCAGAAAGAAAAGCACGCAGGTCTTACATGGTGGCAGATGAGAGAGAGTGAGAGGGAAGCAGGAAAAGCCCCTTATAAAACCATCAGATCTCATGAGAACTCACTATCATGAAAGCAGCATGGGAGAACTGCCCCCATGATCTAATCACCCCCCATGAGGTCCCTCCCCCAACATGTGGGGATTATAACTTGGATTGTAATTCAAGATGAGATTTTGGGTGGGGACACAGTCAAACCATATCATTCCATCCCTGGCCTCTCCCAACTCTCATGTCCTTACATTTTAAAACACATTCATCCCTTTCCAACAGTCCCCCAAAGTCTTAACTAATTGCAGCATTAACCAAAAGTCTAAGTTCAAAGTTTCATCTGAGACAAGGCAAGTCCCTTCTGCCTACAAGCTCGTAAAATAAAAAAAACAAGTTAGTTACTTCCTAGATATAAAGGAGGTACAGGCATTGGGTAAATACACCCATTCCAAATGGGAGAAATTGGCCAAAACAAAGGGGCTACAGGCCCCATGCAAGTCCAGAATCCAATAGGGCAGTCATTAAACCTTAACATTTCGAAATGATCTCCTTTGACTCCATGTCTCACATTCAGGTTACAATGATGCAAGTGGTGGGCTCCCATGGCCTTGGGCAGCTCCACTTCTGTGGTTTTGCAGGGTACAGCCCCCCCATCCTGGCTGCTTTCACAGACTGGTGTCGAGTGTCTGTGGCTTCTCCAGGTACATGGTGCAAGCTGTCAGTGGATTTACCATTCTGGGGTCTGGAGGATAGTGGCCCTATTCTCACAGCTCTACTAGGCAGTGCCCCAATGGGGACTCTGTGTGGGGGCTCCCACCCCACATTTCCCTTCTGCACTGCCCTAGCAGAGGATCTCCATGAGGGCTCTGCCCCTGCAACACACCTCTGCCTGGACATTCAGGTATTTCCATGAATCATCTGAAATCTATGTGGAGGTTCCCAAACCTCAGTTCTTATCTTCTGCCCACCTGTAGGACCAACACCACATGGAAGCTGCCAAGGGTTGGGGCTTGTACCCTCTAAAGCCATAGCCCAAGCTGTACCTTGCCACCTTTTAGCCATGGCTGGATCAGTTGGAAAACAGGGCACCAAGCCCTTAGGCTGCACACAGCAGGGGGGGCCCTGGGCCCAGCCCAGGAAACCATTTTTCCCTCCTAGGCCTCTGGGCCTGTGATGGAAGAGACTTCTGTGAAGGTCTCTGAAATGCCCTGGAGACATTTCCCCCCATTATCTTAGTGATTAACATTCACTTCCTCATTACTTATGCAAATTTCTCCAGCTGGCTTGAATTTCTCCCCAGAAAATAGGTTTTTCTTTTCTATCACATTTTCAGGCTACAAATTTTCCAAAGTTTTTTTTTTTTTTGAGATGGAGTCTCACACTGTCACCCAGGCTGGAGTGCAGTAGCATGATCTCAGCTCACTGCAACCTCTGCCTCCTGAGTTCAACCGATTCTCCTATCTCAGCCTCCTGACTAGCTGAGATTACAGGTGCCTTCCACCATGCTTGGCTCATTTTTGTATTTTTAGTAGAGACAGGGTTTCACTATGTTGGCCAGGCTGGTCTCGAACGCCTGACTTCGTGATCCACCCTCCTTGGCCTCCCAAAGTGCTGGGATTACAGGTGTCAGCCACTGCGCCCAGCCCAAACTTTTATGCTCTGCTTCCTATTGAATGCTTTGCTGCTTAGAAATTTCTTCTGTTGGATACCCTAAATCATATCTCTCAAGTTCAAAGTTCCACAGATCTCTAGGGAAGGGGGCAAAATGCCACCAGTCTCTTTACTAAAGTAAAGCAAGAGTCACCTTTATTCCAGTTCCAAATAAGTTCCTCATCTCAGCCTGGACTTCATTGTCCATATTGC